>NC_084999.1:17721971-18074471 GCF_963854185.1 Sardina pilchardus | reverse complement strand
AATAGGCTGGGGGTGTTTGGTTGAGGGAAGTGGTGAGACCTGCGAGAAAGAGAGAGAGAGAGAGAGAGAGAGAGAGAGAGAGAGAGAGTGTGTGTCTTTGTGATGGCAGCCCGTTCGCCCAGCACAGCAGATCCTCACATCATCATCATCCGTCTAGACGAGAGGATGATTGAAATCCAATCTTGTGCGTCCGTCCGCCGCAGAGCTGTGTCGCTTTATATCCCCCGGTCCGTTCTCCGTAAAATTCCCGATTTTAACCTCATCTGTCTTGTTAGCTCCATGCAAATCATGCTGTCAATCGGGTCGCAATGCAGGTAACGCGATCTTGAGCAGCTGAGGAACACAGACATGCATGTGGGGGGGGGGGGGGGGGGGTGAGGACTGCAGGTTGCTTTCAGAGAAATGCATGACTACACACACAGAGACAGAAGAAGGGGAGTGATAGAGAGACGGAGAGATGTTGAGTTCTTCTCTTTCCCCGAGGGGGACATGTATCCCAAACACTCCGTTCTAATGTTCTCTCTGTAAGCTTTCTGACCTTCCAAAATGGAACGTTGTGTAAAGGTTGTCTCCTGTTGATTTGTTTGCTGCGCAGCTTGCGATGACCAGCACTGGGGCCCCGGCTGCAGCAGGGTCTGCAAGTGTGCAAACGAGGGTCAGTGCAGTCCCTCCACAGGCGCCTGCAAGTGTCCGCCAGGCTCCACCGGCTCTCAGTGCAAGGACCCCTGCCCCTCCACAACATTTGGCCCAGGCTGCAAAGAGTCCTGCAAGTGTGGAACGGGAGGAACTTGCGACAAAGTGACCGGAGAGTGTGTGTGCAATGAAGGCTTCACTGGCACTCTGTGAGTAGAGAGACATCTGGCAGTGTGTGTTGAATAATAAACATTTTAGATGTAGTCATCTAGAACATACATATTGATTAAAAGTGGCATAATATGGTATAAAAGGTGATGCCACTTTTAAACCATTAAATGTGCAGTCCTTATGTGTCTTTGTGTGTGCTCAAATAAATCTTGCTGTTTGTGCACAGTCCTGGTTACAGTACATGAATGGGAAGAAAATGAGGAAATTCAGACCAAGTAGGCTAGTATCATTTTTCTAGCTAATCAAGAATGTTCCTTGAGCACTGAATAGGGTGTATTTGATTGGCTGTCGACTCAAACATCTTTCACCAGGGCTGTGGACAGGTGGTGCAGTATCTAGAGTGTAAGAGATATACTGCAGTGTACAGTAGTATACAGTTAAGAAAGTGGTGTGGTTTACACTGTAACTTTACAGTAATATCAATTGAATATAAATATATGTGCAATGTATTAGCAGTAGCCTTATAAAAGTGGAATAGATATGGATGTGCAATATGAACAATACATGAACAACTTGTACAGTTTTGTGCAGCATTTAGCAGTAACTGTGTAGCTGTAGACAGAGGTAATATGATACAATTTTAAAATGTTCCACAGCTGTGAAAAAGCTTGCCCCAAGTCTCGCTGTCCGCGGCGATGTCCTTGTCAAAATGGCGGTTTCTGTCAGGGTAATGGCGTCTGCATCTGCCCCCCAGGATGGACAGTAAGAAATCCATTGTGTCATCCACATAACATTTATTACTTGGATCCGAGGAGGAAAGCATGATTTAACTATCTTTTTCTCTCTCTCTGTCCTTCTTCTTCTTCTTCTTCTTCTTCTTCTTCTTCTTCTTCTCCTTCTTCTTCTTCTTCTTTTCCTTCCTCTTTTTCTGTCTTCTTCTTCTTCTTCCTCTTTTTCTTCTTTTTGGGTCTTCTTTCTTTCTTCTTGGGTCTTCTTTTTTTCTTCTTCTTTCTTCTTCTTCTTCTTCTTCTTCTTCTTCTTCTCTTCCCCTTCTGTCTGCCTTCTTCTGTCCAGGGAGTCGTTTGTACAGAGCGTTGTGGAGAGGGCCGCTATGGAGCTAACTGTAACCATGAATGTGTGTGTCACAACGGTGGCCAATGCGACCCAGAGTCTGGCCAGTGTGTGTGTACCGCCGGCTTCACTGGGGAAAGGTTTGTGTGATAAGTTATCATGTATTTACTCGACTCAGTAGAATATGTGTCTTTTGTGATAGTATGTCATTTGGGAGACTGTACTCCAATGATGGATGTTGGAGAACATGTCCCTGTGGCAACACCTCAAACATAATGAATGGGACTGGGGGGTAACTAGTTACATGTAATAGAGTTATGTTGTCAGTAATCAGAAACAGTTTCTTTAAAAAAAACATGTAAATACAGGTACTTAAGTATTAAAATATTGGTTAATACAAATGGGGTAAATTACATCATAATATATGAATCTCTGTGAAAAGCTTTAAATTAATTTGTCAGCTGTCATTTATTAAAAAAAAATAGCCAAAAGTGATTAGTGATATTACTTTGACAAAGTACTTAGTTTGAATTGTAACATATCTCAAAATGTCCAGCGTTTTCACCTGTAACGTGAAAGTGTTTGACGTGCAGGTGTAATGAGGAGTGTGCCGTGGGCAGCTACGGCGAGGAGTGTAAAGGCGTGTGTGACTGTGCCAACGGCGCGCGCTGCTATAACATCCACGGCGGCTGCCTGTGTGAGCCAGGCTTCAGGGGCCCGCACTGCCGAGAGAGGATGTGTGCTGACGGCGCCTTCGGGATGCACTGCGAACAGCGCTGCCTCTGCCACTCGCCACACACTATCAGGTGTGCTATGCACGGACGTTGTACTCTCACACACTCACACACACTCACACTCACACACACAGACAGACACACACACACACACACAGACAGACAGACACACAGACACACACACACACACACACACACACACACACACACACACACACACACACACACTCACACTCACACTCACACTCACACTCACACTCACACTCACACTCACACTCACACTCACATTCACACTCACACTCACACTCTGTGTCTGCTGTTAACCACAAATACTTCACACATTACATCACATTACATACACACACAAACACACACACACACACACACACACACTGGAAGAGAAAATACTGCTCTCTGACAGACCGAATAATAATTCTAGTACATCTGCTCTTCCAGTTTCTTGCTGTTCTCCACAGACTCAAAATAAAGGTCCAGTGTCTTAGTGGTCTTCTCTTGTACTCAGAGGCATTCTCTCCATCTCAGAATTGTTTTATGGGCCAACTCTGGTTTCCCCATTGAGCTTTTGCAGACACTTGTTCTCACGTGTCGAGGCCAAAAGATGAGCTCAAGCATACGTGTTTGGGGTAAAAACAAAGAAGTAGGTTCTCTGAATGCCAGTTGGAGCTTTTGCTTCTGCTTTCGGTTCTACCCAAATTGATAGCAGTTTGATTTATTTGTGTTTGGCATCAGATTCTCTAGGCAACAGCACCATGTAGCTTGTCCCAGAAACATTTCATTTGCAGTCAGGTGGGACTTTGTGGAACCATATCAAGTCCCACGCAGAGGCCGTAGACGTTTGAAATTTATAGGATTTGACAACGAGAAGTGATTGGCCTGAAGCAGCTTAAAATCCTGGAGAAACGTTATGGCTTTCTTTTTCCCCAACATTTTTCGTTATTTAGTCAACACTCACATGTGTTGGATTCAAACTTCAGTGGAACCTATAACCTTGGTGACATCATCTAGTAAAGGAAGAGCACAACCCATTTTGATTGGTTGGATACATGGCCATAGGGAAGGGCAGAAATTAAACAAGTCTCCAACCAATGATCAGTCTTCATTATGCATATTCTGCCTGTTCTGGCTACACATGTCTTTGGTTCAGGACTTGCACACTGATGATATAGTGCAGAAGTTCAGTTCGAGATCTCAATGTTATCTCTCCTCCAAATACACTGTTAATCACTGTCTGTCATTAAGTACGTGCTTGACGGTGTCATGTCCTCTTCCTCTGCTCCTGTCAGCTGCCACCCGCTCAAAGGAGAGTGCACGTGTGAGCCGGGCTGGGCTGGGCTCTACTGCAACGAGACTTGTGCACACGGTTACTATGGCAACGGATGTCTGGAACCCTGCCTGTGTGTGAATGGTGGGGTGTGTGACAGTGTGACCGGTCAATGTCACTGCACACCTGGTTATACTGTAAGTAGTTGGTGCATTACTGATAAAATCAGTTACAGCCACATTACAAAGACACTTTTTTTATTGGTAAATGTTCATATGCCATGGTGGTGATGCTGTTAATGTTTTTGTATCTTTGTGCCCTGTGCCGATTTATGTTTAATTGCCTTGATTTATGAAATAATTCCAACAAGTGTTATTCAGCTAGTCTTCTATACAGGAGTATTCAACCTACTGTAGCTGAATGAAGCTGTTGTTTGCCAGTACTCTTGTTTTGAGTGTGAAAACAATCATGAATGGCTGAGATGGATCAGTTCTTCTGATGCGTATTCTCGTGTTTGCCCTATAGGGGGAGCACTGCGAGAAGTACTGTGAGAGTGGCTTGTTTGGGAAGGGCTGCTCCTCTGTCTGCAAATGCACCAACTCCATTGCCTGCTCCCCCATAGATGGCACCTGCTACTGCAAAGAAGGTGAGTTAGTCAGACTGTCTCTCTATGTCAGTCATTGCCATGGCATGGACATAGACAATGTTTATGTGACAGGTCATGTTAGATATAATTTTAGGGAGCTCATTTTATTATGCATACTTTTAAGATATCATGTTAAATGCAAGTTGGCTGCAACCCTTAATACTTGAAGTAAGATAGAATATGGATTAACTTAAATTGAAGACAAAATAAGACAGAAATCCCTGTGTGTGGGGTAAACATGAGAGCATAAAACCATCCAAACTAAAATGCCACATGGAAACAATGCTCCCCTGTCAAAGACAAACCTGTAGTACTTTGAAAGGTAATATCAGCAGTTAAAGACTTCATAAATGTAATGCCAAACATCAGCATTTTCCAAACAAGTACGCCAGGCACTTTTTGTGTCTTACGTGTAGGCTACCTAACCACATTCGTTGGCCTGAACGCTAAATATATATATATATATATATATATATACAGTTGGTCACAACTTTATGAACGTGTGAAATTATGGATTCCAAAGCTAGACCAGTTAAGAACCACTGGAAAAAAAAAATCACACCTCCACTTTTGCTCAAATGGCCCAATTCCTGACCGGGTTGTTCAGAGCTGAAAATGAGCTGAAAACTGTATTTGAAATTTTATCCAATTACGAATAAATTTGATGTGAGAGTATGGCCTTTGTCCTTCAATGTATGAGTATGGTGCTTGGTGCATGGCTTTACTCATGCATGTGTGCTAATTTAACAACTTGAGCCTGTTGCTGTTTATCTAGATGCCACCCTTGAATTAACCAATGCCCCACTAGGCCCACCCTTGTTAGAAATCTCTAGAATCGCCACTGAGCTCCACATTTGTTAGCCTTCACCATGCTTCTGAATAATTGGTTACTTGCTTAAATCTTTACCATCTTTAGGCTGGGTTTATTGGCTGGGCCTCTAGGAGTTGATGAATTGCCATATATCCATTGGCTACAACAGTAATTTTTAGCATAAGCTTGTGTTTGCGAGCATGACCTCTTTGTATCCTTAAAACAATTGTGACCATGCCAATGGTGTGTGGTGCTGCAACGTTACCCGGGGGCAACATGCTCCCCTATTCTAACCATTTGTTGTGACTTTGACTACTTTTGTTGGATTGGCTTTGAGTTGAACCAGATTTCTTTAGCACTTTACATGTCCCCCTTTATGTACAGTTGCCTTATCTACAATGATCATATGATTAGAGACTCTTCTCCTATGCCTTCGTGGTTCCGGTTTAGGGTGGACTGGAGTGGACTGCTCAAAACCCTGCTCTCCTGGGATGTGGGGTCCAGGCTGCAACGCCACCTGTCGCTGTGGTAACGGTGCATCATGTGACCCAGCGGACGGATCGTGCACCTGCACGGCGGGCTGGCAAGGCCTGCACTGTGATCAGCCATGTCCGGTAAGACCAGCACCAAGGGACACAGCTCTCTCCATAGAACTTATTATTTTCTTTTCATAGAACATATTCATATCCATTTGTTTAAAGCAACACCATGTAAGTTCTGCTCTCGGGGTCCCCCTACAGTTGGGAAACGGTAATTTCTTCTAATTTCTTCTACTTATGTCGTAAAATCTGTCACGGTTACACCAGAAGCAAGTTAGACATAGCGTACAATATAGGCTAGACATATTGAGGCTGCACATTAAATATTAAATTATGTGGTACTACGATACCAGTTATGTGATACATTTGTAAAACGAGGCTTTCAGCTCATGTCTGTGCACGTTCTCGGTATTGGGATAATGTTGGTAATTGTTGGTCTTATTAGAATTACTTATTAGAAAAAAAAAAACGATTAGCCTACGATATTTATGAGCAATAGCGTAGCCTAATCTAGGGTTGTCATTTTTAGTGTCTTTATAACATAAAAAAAAAATCGATGGTCACCAGATATTGTATGGTATTCACGTCCATAGTGGCATATACCTATTTGCACGCCCAAAATGTTTTGAGAGGCAGAGCTCTTATAATATGATGACAGAATCTTACACGTGATAACTTTGTTTTTCAAGATAATTGTTTGGTCAGTAGCCTAGGCCTATAGGTGGTAGATTTACACGTTGAGCTATAACTAGCATAACCAGCTCCCGTGCAGTTTGGTTGGCAGCATGATGACACTAGATGACAGAGCTAGGATACACGTGCATTTGTTGACAAGCCGAATTCTGCAGGAGGAGTTCTCACCTCTTGGGCAAACTCGGACTGCCTGCGTTGCGTGTGAAATGTATATTCCAGGTAGCCTAGCCTATTAGCCTGGCTAACGCCTCCCACTTCTCAAATGAGACGTGGTCTGGCAACCAGACGTTCATTTTCTCGTATTTGAAAAAATGCCCAGATCCGTTCATTGGGCGCCACGGATGTCTATCAAATGCGCATAGCTCACCCAACTCGTTTGTATGCAACGCTAAGGGCTGCCGTAAATCCTTTGGCGTCGAATGTAGACGCAAGAGGGCAACGGAAACTTCTCGGATGTTCTGTGATTGGTTCGCCAACATCAGGCGAACATTAGGGCGTTAGTTTCCAGACTGGCTTAGCAGCGGGATTGAAATCACCGCGCAAGGCAGTATGGGAAAACCCAGGCTACTAGCCTATAGCATAGCCTACATTTCAGCATATCATCATATGAATATAATTTCGTGGGTTTTATTTTTTTCAAACGCCAAAAGATCACGTAGCTCATGTTTATAAGGCAACTGTCTTCTATTCAACGCTCGCACGGAATTTGAGGAAGTGGTGGGGGAAGTGTAGCCTATGCCGTAAAGCAGTCGAATTTTGTAGTTCTTTGGTTCGTACCGGTTCGTACCCGAACCCCAAAAACTCCATGGTGTTGCTTTAAAGGAGACATAGAATGGAAATAATTTTTTTCTTGGTTTTCATGAATTATGAGAGGTTGTGCATAAACAAAGAGCTATCATGAACATGAGGCATGGTTGTGCACTCCTTCATATGAAAATCTTGAACTTAGAAATAGACACTAAAAAATGGGCGAATTAGAAAAGAGTCTGCTTGTGATGTAAGACATCGCAAAGCCATTGAAGTTCCAATTGGGGTTGCCAAAGAGAGCACCATTTAGTCAAACAGACCATTTCAATACCCAGCCTAAATATATGGTTTTAATTAGTCTTGTCAAATTGCAATTGAGTATTTTTTTTTAAATCAAAGTTGAATAATACTATTTTAACATCGGAAAACACAGTGCAATACACAATTCATCCGCTATGTCCTCTTTAATTTGTTTAAATGTGACATGTTTTTTTGAAGTATGAAGTAATACACTGTGTATAAAGATATGCCCACATGCATGTACTTTTAAATGTGAGTTCAAGCTTGTCAAAATTAGTATCAGCTTGAAAATATTGCAATAGTAAACTCATGGATAATTGCAGTTGATGATTTGCAGCCTTTCAAGACAACATGTACTGTTTTATAGAAATATAGATTGAGGGTGACAGTTTAATGTCATCATTTTCCAAAAGTTGTTTGCCGATCTGTTTAGAAAACGCAAGTTGACAGCCAGCTGTCTTCACCTCCTCACAACTGGTTCCAGTTAAATGATACTCTTTAAGATACCAAAAAATAAATAAATAAAACCAGTCTTACAAAAGCACTGTAGCCCAGAAAAGCTTTCTTTCTATACCTCATCATCATGCATCGAAAGAGCTTTTAATGTCGACCTTGTTTACTTACTGCCGTGTGTTTAGTTTATGGGGAAATCAAGCTGATTAAGGTCATCTTGGTTGTGTATTAAATAGCCCACCACAAGCTGTTTCAGCTAATGGTGTAGTAGAGACACATGGGGCACATTCGTTCCCAACAACAAAACAAAACAAAAAAGAATTCCCTGGAACAAGGGTATGTTATTGCTAAGTAAACAAGACACTGAGAAAAAAATATGATGATGGAAACCATCTACAGCCTCATAATGTAAGCCACTTCTCATAATTGCTTGTCATTAATGCTAATAAATCCAAAGGAAATATATTTAACCACATGTACTGTCACAACTTCTGCTGAAATGTCACCACCACATGATTGTTTTCCTCTGTCTTCTCCACCGCAACAAACAGATCGGCACCTTTGGACCAGGCTGTTTGAAAAAATGCGACTGCCTCCACGACGACGGCTGTCACCCTGTGACTGGGCAGTGCTTGTGTGTCTATGGCTGGACAGGTAGGCTAACATTAGTGGGTCAGCAACTAAGATGCGCAAGACATTTTCCATTCTCTCACTAGTCTGGAAATAGTTTTTCAGTGGACAAAACTGACTGACCCCGGCCAATACCCCCTTCCACCTCCCCACCCGCCATTTCCTTGCCCCTCCTTTCCCTCCGTCTGTCTTGCAGGACCTCGCTGTGCCCAGCGTTGTCCAGACGGGACCTGGGGCTCTCACTGCAACCAGAGCTGCTCCTGCCTCAATGGCGCCACCTGCCTGCCACACAGTGGTATCTGCGTGTGTAAAGCTGGATACTTGGGTGCTCAGTGTAAGCATGGTGAGTTTTGTTAAGCAAGTTGCATAAGTTGCATAAAACAGGCACTAACCACATAGGCGGTGATGGCATTCGTCTTGCGGCAGTTTTTTTTAAGAGCCTGTCTGTCAGTTACATAACACCGTATGTGGACATTTTGAAAGTGACCACTTTGTCTTCTCTGTGTCTTTCACCATGCAGTAAACTCTGGTAGGAGCCCACTGCTCATTTTAGAGTAGAAAGAATGTTTTATCTATCTGCTCCCTGTCTGTCTGACTCTCAGCCACGTCTCTCTCTCCCTCTCTCTCACTCTCAGTGTGCAACGCCGGCATGTACGGAGAGAGATGTAGCAGGAAGTGCCCAGCGTGTGACCACTCCTCGCCCTGTCACCACATCACAGGCCAGTGTCTGTGCCACCCGGGCTACACAGGGGACCTCTGCAACCAAGGTCAGCCCCCCCCCCCCCCCCCCCCCCCCACACACACACACACACACACACACACACACACACACACACACACACACACACACACACACACACACACACACACACACACACACAGTACCTCTGAAGATATAACATTGCTGAATGTTTTTTTATTCTTATATATGATACTTTCATATACCAAAAATTTAATTGTGTGTGTGTGTTTGTGTATCTGCCCTGCAGTTTGCCCCATTGGTTACTTTGGGGAGCATTGCAAAGGTGAATGTCGGTGTGCCAATAACTCCACATGCCACCACCAAGATGGCTCCTGCCACTGTCCTCCTGGGCTGACTGGCTCCGACTGCTCCCTACGTGAGTTATTCACCTCCCCACAGATGTCGGTTATTTCCTTTTTTATTACAGTATCACTGTGGTACCTGCCATGCAGAATACTTACTGACACTTACCTACCCCCTGGTAAAGGGCAGAAGGAACCCTACGCCTTCTCAGTGCGCAGTCTGTCCAGTTCAATAAGTTCCCCTCAAAGGGACAATTGACAGAGGCATGCATGTGGATGAATATATCAAATTTCGAACAAAATAGTATAATCACATAGTCTTGAGTCTTGGAAACATTAAATGGATAATTATGGGGGAGTAGCTATCTGGCAGAGAGAGAGAGAGAGAGAGAGAGAGAGAGAGAGAGAGAATTAACCAGTACCCACCAGTATCACCAATACTAATCACTAATGTAATTATGACTGCTGAAATGTGGATACAGCTGGGTTTTGTCAATGAGTCTAACATGTTGGCCAGTTGTACAGGTCAAGGACCACATTCAAACAAAAAACATAAATGCAAAGAAAACAGAAAGAGCAAAACAGTGGCGGGCCCTGGTCCATTTTAAAAGAGAAACCAAGCATATTAGTTGCCAGTTACATCTAACAGCACAGCATGTCCGACCTTACTGTATGACCAGCAGATAGAGGCCTCCTTGTAGGAATGCTCTCACCGTGCGGAACACAGGGAAGGAGGGAGAACATTCCACTGCTACAGATAAAAATAAATTCTGTAAAGACATTTTTAAATACTAATATAAAACAATCAATAAAATACACGTGAATATCATGTCATATTGTTGCATTTCCCAGTGCATCAGTGTCTATGGCCCAGCAGCTCATAGTGGGTCACATCAAAGATGAAAAAAATGGCAGTAGCCTCATGTGTTCTCCATGAACAGAGGAACACACGGCCACCCTGATTAAAAAGTGAAATAAATGAATAGCGAAGTTGTGAATAGTGAAGTCGTTGAGGTCTTGCTAATCCTGTGACTGGACATCTGTCTGTCTGTCTGTCTGTCTGCAGCATGTCCAGCTGGCTTGTTCGGCCCAAACTGTGCCAAGACCTGCTCCTGTGGCCCTCACTTCCTGTGTGACCCCACCAACGGAGAGTGTGCGTGTGAGCCGGGCTCCGGGGTGGACTGTACTCAAGGTGCGCTCTCTTCAGACATGATAAACTTAAACAGTTTAGAATAAACAACAGTCTACAGTAAACAATTGAAACTTCAATCGAAATTCCCAATCTTAATTGGAAAGCGTGTTGATTTCCTTAACACCATTACAACACAATTCAGCGTGATCTCTTACTTTAACTGTCCCCTCTCTTTCTACACTTTGTCCTCCCTTCCATCCCCAGACCGTTTCGGGAGCACGATGGTGCCCGTGTCCCCGGTGGAGCGGGACTCGTGGGGGGCCATTGCAGGGATCGTGGTCCTGGTCATTCTGGTGGTGCTCCTGCTGGCCCTGCTGTTGCTGTACCGCCAGCGGCAGAAGGACAAACAGAACCACACGCCCACCGTCTCCTTCTCCTCCACGCGCACCGTCAACTCCGAATACGCCGTGCCAGGTAAGCTACCCTACAGAGAGAGACCTTCCACCACACTGAGCCACTACTCAACACTTTTGTGCCAGTAATCACTAGCTGAAAGCTTAATGAAGTGTGGATGGGGGAATTGGGGAATTAAATCCAGTCCAAACCCTTTTGTTCAGGACAAAGCTATATTTTTTATACCGTTGTTTCAGAAATTTGAAATGTTATTATTACCACAGTTTGCAGAAAAACACTGCAGAGATTATTGTATAGCACAGTTAGGGCCAGAGGAATGAATCAATTAGTTGTTCAATCAATTATTATTTTGGTGATCGATTGGTTAATTGGTTTGTCTTTTTTTTTATAAGAAAGCACCACAAAATTCTTTAAACTTGAATATTCATTCATGTTTTACTTACTCCTCTATGACAGTAAACTAAATAGTTTTGGCACATGGACAGATCACGGCACAGTAAGGACACAAACTTGGTTTGTCGGAAACACTGACCAACATTTCTCAATATTTTCTGACATTCAAAAAACGATCAATAGACGAATTGGGGAATCACAGATGAATCGATTATGAAAATAATTGCCAGTTGAAGCGATGACACAGCGATGTTTTCTTGGCCACAGACATCCCCCACAGCTACCACCACTACTACTCCAACCCCAGCTACCACACCCTGACTCAGAACAGGCCACCGCTACCCCACGTGCCCAACAACCAGGACCGCTACATCAAGGCAAGTATTACCCGCCAGCCACACATATAAACAGCTACAGTACCCTCCACAGTTATAGGCACCCTCAGTAAAGATGTAATAAAATATATAATTCGTTATGAGGATTTTTTTTCTCAGAATGAATTTGCTTCCCTTCAATTTTCAATTTTTTTTCTTGTAGTTTTCCAAAAGACGTTTTGTATTCTCTTTACCAGGAGTGTCAATAAATGTGAAGGGTTCTGTATTTCATGTTTAGCCATGTACCCTGATTAGGTCCAGATTTCTGTCTGGTGGTGAGTGAAAAATAGCTTTACCAATTTGACATTTTAGGACAACTAGGAGTGAAACAATATGTTATGCTCTTTTAAAAAAAATTACCATTTTCTCCTTATTCCTTCAGATGAGATCAGGAAAAGCTATGATGGATATGTATTCAGGCCTAAAATATTCATGTGGTAAAATGGTTTGTTACTGGTTAACCCTGCGATCCATTTGTATCGTAAGTCACCCGCCCGAGTTGTAAAGTGTAAATTACCCAGCTTTCTTGCGGCATTTTACGGAGGAACGCCCCCTTTACCTCGGAGTACTTGCGAGTACCCCGAGTTGGGCTTACGACCTGTAAACAAACATGGCTGCGCCCATAGTCGAGATGAGATGACATGTGTTTTCTTTGTATTTGTACCGTGTTGGTCGTTTTAATGACAATGGAATGCTTTAACACACTAGATTGCATTGCTGCTTCAATCCGGTCACCAATTCATACATTTAACGGTCTTGCTGTGCGTGCAATACAATGTAATGATTTGTTTTCCAGCTGGTTTGCTAAAGAGGCTAGCACACAACAATAACAATGACTAGCTAGCCTGCTAAATGCCCATCTAGCTCATTAGAAATGCGACAGCACTTGTTGAAATTGCCCAAAAATGTTTTTATTATTCATTCCCATTGACCATACCCAAAAAGGGAGAATGAGGGACATCTGCTTGTGTTCTAGACAAATGTCCAGCACTAAGAGACAGTTGCTGCCCTGGTGGCATCCATGTTCTTTCCCAAAAGACTACAAACTCCAGCGTTCACGCTAGCCACTAATTCTCACATGTCGGGCGGGTAAACGTACGAGACTGCCAACACTAAATGGAATGCACCATAAGTGTCAAAGTGTTTGCTACACAAAAACTTCAGCTGCGGTGTCTGTTGACGTGTGATCCACAGAACACCAACAACCAGCTGTTCTGTAGCGTGAAGAACAAGGAGAGGGAGAGGCGAGGTCTCTTTGGCCTTGAGAGCAACGCTACTCTACCTGCTGACTGGAAACACCAGGAGCCTCCAAAAGACCACGGTGAGTACATACTGTACTCTGCCCACATACTGTACTACTCACTCTCTCCAAAAGACCACGGTGAGTACATACTGTACTCTACCCACATACTGTACTACTCACTCTCTCCAAAAGACCACGGTGAGTACATACTGTACTCTACCCACATACTGTACTACTCACTCTCTCTGAACATTTGAATGTAATCCTCTTTGGGCCAGGATGTCATCATCTTGGTTACAAGAAATATGATGTGATTTGTGCTTTTTTAGGAGCTTTTGGAATTGACCGGAGCTACAGCTATAGTGCCAGCCTTGGGAAATATTACAACAAAGGTACTGTACAACCTGTTTCTTTGCCCCTGAATTTCTATGAACGTTATGTTTTCATCAAGTCATAAGGGAAGACGTATCGGGACATAACAGGTCACTGAAAGCATACGTATAATTAGTAGACATTCTCTCAAAATGAAATGCATTACCAAGGCACTCATAGCACATGTTTGTACCAGTCAAGCTTCAGGACCATTTAAAGTCAAAATTAAGCATAGCAGTCAAAACTACTGTATCGTGTGTCCTATATCCATACATGGACAAAACATTATCCAATAAAATACACCTTTGTAGCCAGAGTGTGTAACATTTTATTCTTATTCTTAAGTTAATCACCAGAGGTCAGCACCTTGTTAATAATGAGTTATTGCTGCTCACTGTCTATACTCCTGAATCCAGACAATCTTTTGCACTTAAAGGTGTTAAATGCCTTTTGTAATTAGGTTTAATTCAAACATTTACAGAAATCACAGAAATATTTGTTATTCTTGTCATGACCTAAATAGTAATGGCTCTAAACCTGGCTGTGTGTGTGTGTGTGTGTGTGTGTGTGTGTGTGTGTGTGTGTGTGTGTGTGTGTGTGTGTGTGTGCGCAGAGCTGAAGGACTCATGTGCTGCCGCGAGCAGCAGCTCTCTGAACAGCGAGAACCCCTACGCCACCATCAAAGACCTGCCAGGCCTGCCACCGTGTCCCCCCGAGTGCAGCTACATGGAGATGAAGGCGGCGCTGCCCATGCCCAGAGAGAGGAGCTACACCGAGATCAGCCCGCCAATGCTGGGGCCCGCCGCCGCCACCGCTGGTGCTGCCGCTGGTGCTACCGCTGGTGCCATCGCTGGTGCCATTGCTGGTGCCGCCGCTTCCTCCATTTCCACGCGTAGAGGTACCACACTAGTCTACCACTCCACCTCTTAGAAGTGATCCATCAGTAGGAGCCAATGACTTAGTCATGGTCATGTTGGGATTGATGATCCAACGGCCACAAAAGCTACAATGTTACGGCCAAATAATATAACAAAGACTGTTTTTCAATGTTAGAATATAGAATTTAGAGATCCTCCCCGTGTTGAGGTTGGTGGTAATCCCATAATGTTGGGAATTATGTATAGATTAGGCTACTCTAGGAGTTGGTAATAAATTGATGATGATATAACTTGGTAACAGTAAGCGAGGTTTTGGTAAAACAACATCAACACATGAAATGTGAGATGTGAGTTTCAGTGTGAATCAGTGTATTTCAAAGTACTGTATACAGAAGCAATAGTTGTGTAAAATGTAGTAGCCTGTTGTTGCTCATACAACACTTGACTAAACTGTCATGTTTCACTGTATGATTTCTCTCATTGTCCCACAGAACGCTGTTCCCTTGGCAATGTCCCTGAGCAGGAGCCTCAGAACCATTACGACATGCCCACCAACAGCCACATCCCAGGCCATTACGACCTGCCCCCAGTCCGCCGACCCCCTTCACCGTCACCACGGCGAGTGCATTACTGACCCTCCACCCCCACACAGCGCTCCAGCCCACAGGCACACAGTGATAGTGGAACAGTGCACAAGGACAGCCAAATCAGACTGCCCTCAAGTTTCTTAGACAGTGGCACAACAACGCCACCTACTGGATCTTTCACTCATTTTTTCCCCAAGGGACCCACCCAGTAGCCTGACTCCACCTGTCTACGCACTTCCGCTCAATTTATTTTCCCTTCAGTACTCCGTCTGAGATTGCTTGATCCACTTCCGTTTACTCCATCAAGTGCACCTCCGCCCCAATCAGCGAACAGAGGGCGTTCCCGAGAGTGATTACATTTAAGTTTCAAGCCTATCGTTATCGCTGTATCCACCGTGGTTAACATACGTCATTACCAAACGTTAGTGATTGAACTCCAATGATTTCAAACTTCAGACAAGCGTTCACCAACCAGGAAATAAACGTTTGCAAATAGATCTAGGCCAGGCTACCCAACCAGGACAACGCTGAGGGAATGTGACTGATTGGTTGATATTCTTTATGTTTACATGTTTTTGAAGCTTGTTTTGTTTGTGTCTTCAGCTTCAAAGTATCAAGGTTATATTGTAATATAGCTAAACACTGCCATTATGTTATGTAAATAGTATCCACCAGAGGTCTAGTGGGAAGGCAAGGGCTTGTTTCACAGCTAGCTGAGATGGAGCCCTTGATTGGAAAGTCCACCACTGATGAATGTAATTACCACTCCTTTTGTATATAATGTAAATAATAAAGTTGAGCTTTGTATGCAGTCCTTCGTATGTCCTTACATGTAGTTGCCTTTGTCTGAGGAATAAGGCAAGACAGCAACTGTATGTTAATACTGTATATTTTCATTATTATTAATCATTTTATTTGTTAGGGATGATCTACAATTCTTAACATAAATGTTGCCATTTGATTCATTGTACTAGACTTAGCCCCAGGCTAATTAAATCTGCTGTCCCTAGTCAGGGCACAATTGATATTCAACAGTACAACAGTAAATTAACAGTAAAATCTAACAAAACAAGACAGATCTGAAATACCACATCAATATAATGCACATTGTGAGACACACCCCCACGTACAAACACACCTGGGGCCTGTACTACGAAGGGAGCTCAACCTACCCAGATGTAACCCAGGGTTACTTTGCTAAACCGGGGTTGACAAAACCTGGTTATCTTCATTGGTGTTAATCGGTACTACGACGCTGAGTAAGAAGTTGAGTTGTTGAACTGGGGTTAACCTCATCGGAGTTGGTGCGCGTTCACATAAAATGGGCGGGTTGCAGCGCAAATCACCACTTTTAATGATGACGCGATCACGTTATTTTACGGATAAGGATTGCGCAATGATTATAAAAAGTTGCGAGGAATTAAAACCCCCTTTACGATACATCAAATACGTCGGCAGCAAACAAAGCAAGACAAGGCTGTTGGCAGTAGGCTATTGCAGATCGAATATATGAAAGTAAAGTATTTTATTTCATGTTCCTTAAATTGCCTATGTTACGGAGGATTAATAGCTTGCGGAATGTCTGAAATGTGTTGAAATAAATACATTTTGGGTTCATAAGAGTCCTACAGATGCAACACAATTCATGCCATGTATATGAATAAATATTAATAAAGGATAGATGAATGTTTAGCCCCATAGACTGATTTAGCGTATGCCTATCCTGTGAACATTTTAGATGCAACGGCAGTGCCGCTGGCAGCAGGTGAAAATGAAACTCAAAAACATTCAGGTTTATAGGCCTAGTTATAGCTTGCATTAATATTTTTTAATTATGAAAATATGTTATATTGCCAATGCTTATAGCCTCCACTTTGCCTCGATCAGCTGTCAAATGCAACGAATTCCCTCGGCTGAGAATGTATAGCTATCTTTCATAGAGAATATTATATGGAGAAAGATTCTGGCGGTCTTTAAAAACCCTCGCCTTGCGAAGAGAGGCGCATACAATTTGCGCTCCAATAATGTATCTTCAAAGTAGCTACGTCGACATTGTGGGGTGTGGTTAACCGCAAACCTCGGGTTAACCAAGATCATAACCTGCTCGGAGCAGGTTTGAGATACAGCCTAAATTGCCATGGCAGCGAGCATACCTAGGTTAAAACCTATCCACCTTTCGTAGTACGGGTTAACCGGGAAGTTACGCCACACGTGATCAACTTACTCTCGAAGTTACCCAGCTAAGCCAGTAACCCCGCTTCGTAGTACAGGCCCCTGTTCAGCACCATGTTGAAAAACAATTAAATAAAATAATAATAATAAAAAAATAAACGTTTTAAAAAAATCAGACTTGAAGCTTCTGATGGAACCACCGGTCTTCCAGTTGTCTGGAACAGCATTCCATTGATGGCTTTAACTGCAGTTATGGAGGTTATTCTGGTAGATCTAATGGAGCTAACAAATAGACACAATCATGTAAACGGGTGGGAGCCAAGCCATGTTGAATGTTGTACACTCTGCACAGATTAAAAAAAACCTCTTAAAATTGTATAACAAGATACACGAGATATAGAGGGTCCCTAAAGCCAAACCGAAGTATCCCCACGTCTTTATGTGGTCGGATAGAGAATCCAGAATGAATTTAATCGAGTCAGTACCTTCCGGAAATGTCGCTGCGGCAGCTGCGCAACGCTTCAACAACACTTTACTAACATTTCCGGAAAGGTACTGACTCGATTAAATTCATTCTGGACTCTCTATCCGACCACATAAAGACGTGGGGATACTTCGGTTTGGCTTTTTGGGACCCTCTACTCACTACCACGTAAGTGTAGTGTTGTTTGGAACAGTAGAAGAGGTATAAAAATAGCGTTTTGTAGTGGTGAAAGGACTTGCCCCGGTCACTTCCAGGCTAACGAGTTTTGGCTAAAAACGGTGAACTCGAACTTTCTCAAAATACATCCGAATGACATGATTTTGGTGTCAACTCAACGTATGTACTCCCAATAGTCCGAAAAATTGATCTAAAGTGCATTTCACTCCGGATTATCCCTTTAAGGCTTGCCGGTTTGATCCCTGACCAGTAAGTGTGGCTGGGGAGAAAGGTTGACACTGCTCTCCCATTCCCACATCACAGGATCAAAATAGTATACATATACATATACTTAGTTACTTAATTATATCAAATGATAAAAGTTGAACACTTTACCTGGCCTTGAGCTCCCTGCACTCTTCATTCACATTGTCGAGCTCCAGTTCCTGATGAGAGCATTTCTTGGCCATCAAGTCAAACCTCTTACGGATAGCTGCCAGCTCGGCCTCGTAGGCGGCCTTCTGGGCGTCTTTCCGATTGTTGAAATCGGTCTCCATTTCAAAGATTTGGTCTTCCAGGCTGACATTACTTGTCTCCAGTGAGCGCCTCTTGTCAATGTAGCCGGCCAGCCGGTTGTTGAGGTTGATCAGCTCATCCTTCTCCTTTTGGCGCGTGATGCGGGTGGACTGGCTGCTTTGTCCCCCTCCGTGATTTTGGCCCGGAGTCGCCATCAGTGGAGATCAGACAGCAGGTGAATGAAAGCTTGAGGTTGGGAGACGGAGAGGAGAGTAGAGGAAAGGAGAGAGGGTGGGAAGAGAAGGTGACAGCTGGGTCATGAAAGGCTGACAGGTGTGGAGGTCTAGCCTTGAGGACCTGCTGCCCTCGAAATGCAATGCCTTGCATTGGATCACAAATGTGACATAGTGTAGGTTAGCAAACACAAACAGTGTGTCAACTTAAAGTACAATCTAGTATCCAAACACAGGACTTACAAGCTGTACAGGTAAAACACCACATGTAATAGTTTTCTACCTCTCTCAAATGCAAACAGTGGATCTGGTTTTCCCTGTCGAGATGGTCGTGAGTTTGACGATTGGTGTTGTCTCTCTGAGCAATCTGAGAACCTTACCTGAGGTAGAGTGGGAAAGAGAAAGAGATGGAGATACAATATTGGCATCAAAAACTTTCTCTTTTGCTATCAACCATTAACTCATACTTTCACCTTGTTGAAGCACAATATCTCTATATCACATCAGGTCCAATATATCAGGTGATTTATGACCAAATTGTTTTTCAGAGCTGATAGGAGGGGCCTGTTCCTCAAGATTACTGGCCTAGCCTACAGTAATTCTTAACTCTCAACAAACTAGAAGCCAGTAAAGCAGCAAAGTGGTGGGTTCAATTCCAACATTGTGTCCTTGATCACGGTGATCGTATATGAATTTTTGAAAGTTAAATTCAAATATGTGTTGCTGTTTTAGAGACTATGTTCTGAAGTGTATATAAAGTACATAAATATAAAACTTTTTTTTTAACAACAGAAAGAACCTGTGGCCCAACCTGCCCCAGAACTTCCAGTGCTGCCACCAACGAATATAATTTCATTATTGATTGTGTCAAGTATGATTAAAAACTGCTCTAACTGCTGAAAAAAAAAACAGCCTGACCAGCTTAAGGTGGTTTGCTGGTTGACCGCTTGTTTGACCACCCTATGATGGTTAACCAGCTAGACCAGCAAAACTCTTGCAAAAACATACCTGCAGCTTACGGTAATGCTGCTGGTTTTGCTTGTCGTACCATCTCACGCTGGTCATTTCAGTTGGTGTCGCTGGTCTACATTTGATGGTTTTTACTGGTCATGCCAGCTTTTGTTGGTCATTCTAGCAAACCAGCATGGACATCTTACACCTACAATGTCAAGCTTGGCAGGCTGATCACCAGCATGACCATCTCACACCAGCTGTATCCCACACAACAGGCTGGTCACATCGGCATGACCAGCTTCCTTAGATGTTCACGCCAGCATGTCCACCTGGTGGCCTAACCAGTCATACAAGCAAAGACCAGCAATAGCTGAAAGAAAACCAGCTACCAACATAAATTGGTTTCTTGCTATTTTTTTCAGTAGGGATGTTTTAGATATAATGGACTACATGAATGTTATGCAATGTTTTAAAATGGAATTTACCTGTTGAGGATTATGGTCCCTCCTCTTCTGGCGATCAAAAACAAATGGTCAGAAGCACAAAGTTTATAGACATTAAAGGCGTGGCAGCAGTCCACATTCACTAATTTAATGGTGTGATTTTGTGATCAGGTGCTGGACCGGCGTTTGTCTGTTTGTTTGTCTGTTTGTGTGTCTGTCTGTTTGTTAGCAAGATAGCTCAAAAAGTAATGGATGGATTTCGATGAAATTTTCAGCGAAGGTCAGGCATGACCCAGCACCCAGGGAAGAAACGATTACATTTTCCGTCGGGATTCCGGAGCCGTTTATGTGTTTCACTTAGTGGTGCATGGTATGGCCATGTGGTGGCGATCTGAATAGTTTAGGTTCAAATGTATGACAACCTAGGAAGAACAATGCAGGCGGAGGTCTGCGCTCTCTGAGTGCTTTTCTAGTTCAATATCATTTCGTTGGACTTTTTAAATGTCACACCATAGGACACATTCACAGTGCAGTTGAGTGTAATGGAATGTGGAAAAAAAATATGTGAGGTCATTGACAAAATGAGTGACCACTTTTATTTTCTGAAATTACAGTTTCCATTTACATATTTGTATTTTTTCTTAAAAAGTCATGTTTTCCAAAAAAAGCACTTTTTCCTTGGCCAGATGTCAACTATACCCATGTACATGTATGCATGTATGTACAGTATGTATTGTATCTGTCTGTTTGTTCTCTTATTGTTTTAGTTTGTTTGCCTTCATCTACTGTAGGTCGTTGAAAATTTGCCTAAAAATTATCAAGATGTGCCCGTGTTCATGTTTTATAAAGTTAGTGACTTATTAGTTAACATGTTCTACACAGCTACTAACCTACATTTTATCTAATGGGTATAGATACTGTATGCTAAATATTTAGATAACATATGTAAAAACATTCTTCTGAAAAAACTGTATGTAAGATATGCATAAACCTTCTTACACCGAAATTGAAGCTAAAACCGTTCATAAATAATAGCTGATTCAACTTTAGATTGGGCACTGAAAACAACCTTGAATTTTAGATTGGGTACTGCGAAAATGTCTGTGCATAATGAATTAATGATAAGAGAGTGCTACATATTTACTCATAGGTTGCAAACCTCAAGAATTAGTGACTATTTGCACTTAATTCATGCACTTTCAGAGTTATGGTTTGCATGTTTTGTTCTTGTTATTATGAAAACTGATTATTTGCATTATACACATTTGATTTTGTTACTGATGTTGTTATTATTACTATTACGGCTAACATATTTCCAACGTTCCAACTTTATTTGAAACTATTATTTTTAACGAATGTCGAAAGTCAGTTTGGGTGAAAGTGGCAAATACCAACATCTGGACCATAAGGATACGTTCACATTATTGACAACATTACCCAGAGCATTGACTCTGAACACAACTCTTACAATGTCTTTCAGGAGGCTGTGCCATCCATATTGGGGAGCTTTGTTGAATAGCCAAGTACAGTATAACCCGAAATCAGAAAAAGTTGGGATGTTGTGTAAAATGTGAATAAAAACAAAATGTAGAGTGTCAGTCTTTGAGTTTGCTTCTGTTATATTTTGATTTAAGCTCTGTTCAGTTGACCTTATTTTGGCTTAGAACTTGTTTGCTAATTTATTCTGTTGTAAAAGACTATTTTTTGCACAAATTCGTATTATTTTTTGTAAAAAAAAATGCAACTTCCTTTCTTCGTCTCTGTTCCTTTGCTGCCTGTTCCCTCACAAAGAGACTTGGTAAAAGGTCTCTTGTCAGGACACAGGTCAATGTCCAGGCAAAGGGATGTTATGGTTATGGTTATGGTTATTTTAATGCCTCAATCAAGTGATGGGCTAGCAAAAGTGGTGGACGAAGTACACAAATCCTGTACTGAAGAGTGAAAGTAGAGATGTTAATGAAGGGATGGCCACTCCCTGTTCCAACATGACTGTGCGCCAGTGCACAAAGCAAGGTCCACAAAGACATGGATGGCAGGGTTTGGTGTGGATGAACTTGACTGGTCTACATGGAGTCCTGACCTCAACCAGAGAGGGTTAAAGCGGAGTGAGAGGCGCAAACGTTCGAACATTTCCACGTTCTATTTTCACAAAGGGGAGGGGGGCGAAATCCCCCTTTAAGCAGACCTAGAAAGTGACGTTACATTTGAACTGAACTGCTTGACTATCTGACAGAGATCGATATCTAACTATGACGTCTTTGCGACCCACCTCCTGCGGACAGGAACTGTTCGAATTTTGCTTCCATAGAGATGCATTATGTTGCTCTATCTTGTCAGTAATGAAGGATCTTGGCCTCAACCCAATAGAATACCTTTGGAATACCTCTGAGAGCCAGTCTCCTCGTCCAACATCAGTGTGTGACTTGACAAATATACTTCTGAAAGAATTGTCAAAAAGTCCCATAAACACACTCCTACACCTCGTGGAAAGCTTTCCCGAAAGAGTTGAAGCTGTTATAGCTGCAAAGGGTGGACCAACATCATATTAAATCCTATGGATTTAGAATGGGATGTCGATTAAATGGATATGAGTGTCTAGGCAAGTTTCCCCCTTTTAAAACCAGTTAAGTTTATACACAAAGTTCACATTGAATTTAGCCACTAAAATGTACAAATAAATAAAATGAGGTGGATAACATTTGATGTCAGTTTGACAAGCTTTCCCCCTTTTAAAACCAGTCCCCTCTATAAGCATTGGAACACATGCTAAAGTTGACTATAAAGAGGAATATAAAATCATCCTTTGGAAATTGATCTTAATGCCTTAAAAAAAGAGAGGAAATATCCAACCTTTATGGACATAAATTTTCTTTGTGAATGAATAATTACAACCAATTTCCAAAAGACGATTTCATATTCCTCTTTATAATCAACTTTAGCATGTGTTCCAATACTTGGAGGGGACAGTATGTACAGTATATACTGCCTGGGAAAGAAATAGGAAGCAAGTGGGAGAGAGAAATAGAGTGGGATTGGGAAATGACCCGAGTCGGACTTCAACTGAGGCCCCCGTGGGTACAAAAAATACAAGAGATTATTATTCTTTGAGTTTTCCAGTTCAGTAAACCACACATAGAGAAGAAAAAAAAAGCCAAAGATGAACAAGAAAGGAAAGCTGGAAGCAAGATACATTCTGACACTCCAACACCCAAATCTGTCTCAACCCTCCAGTCTATCCTGCATCCAAAGTTCCCAAACTGTCTTGTCTCTTGGCATAGTAATCCCAGAGAAAGTTTTGATGCCATGTACTGTACATCCTGTGAAAAAATCCAACTACATTGCCAGGCTTTACAGGCAGCAATAAAAAGTGAATGGGGGGATTTAATTGCTGAATTACTCAGCAATTAAACTCAGTGTTAGGCTAGTAAAAATGCAGTTTAACCCCTTGTGTGAGATCATGAGAATGCACCGGAAAGTACCTACAAGTCCACTTTTGGTGTACAGAAAGTGAAAGTAAATGACGTGAACTGATATGATAGATGACTTAGAACCAGTGGTTCTCATCACTTTTCAAATTCATTCAACTTTTTTTTCTCAGAAGTTTATTGAGGGTAATCCTCATTTTCACAGAAGCCAAGATAGAAGAAATAAATATAGAGACATTATTGTTGTTTAAAATACAACAATATATGTTATACAGTCTGCTGCTAAAACATAAAAAGCATTCATATACATACACACATAGGCAGGAACATCTAACAGACAGGAAGTCTAACATCCTATAAAAAGGTTGTTTATGAACCCCTTTGTCATTGTTTTAGGTCGTAACTTTTAAAGCATATATACATTCTGGTTGTATGATAATGTACTATAAGGAAACTTGAACATAAGAATTGAAGAATAGTAATTGCGTTATTGCTATTTATTAATGAATATTAAGTTACTGTAGAAGAGGAGGAAGAAATGCAGAGAAAATGCTGAGAAGAAGAGAGATAGAGGGACAGAGGGAGGGAGAATACAAGTAGGTCAACCATCCACTTTTCATGCATGCAGTTGTGGATCTCTCTTACAATAATTCTGTGTATAGCCTATGCACAGTTGAGTAACACTTGGTTAAGCATTTCGCAATCTTATACTCAGTGTCAATCTTTGTATTTGTTTTGCAAATGTATGGCACAAAAATCATGACAAATACACTGAAGACCATTTGAAAACAACATTTCTTAACGTCCTGTGTCTTTTCATATTCAACCCTCTACTGCATCCTGCTGGTAATAAAGTGCAAAATAAAACACCTACATGTTGAACTACAAGAAAGAAGAAAAAGTAACCCTCCTAAGGAGAACGCTCTCTGTGAATAGCCCTAGATGGATGTCCCTTTCAGCCTGGCCTGAGGGGATGGCTGATGATGGACCAACTTCCTAGCTGGGGAACACTGGGAGTAAACAAGAGCAGAATAGTCTGAGTGGAGTGAGCCAGAACACCATCAAATGAAACTACAATGTGTCTGATTGATTAAACCCCTCCTTCTATTCAATTAAAAGGTCTGAAGGGGTCAAAACCACTGATCTATAAAGAACTCATAAAGGGTTCTTTGTAGATCAGTGGTTAAAACGCATAAATGCTAAATGGTTCTATTTTGCTATTTTGTGTGTGCATGTGTTTCGGGAATCACTGTAAGGTGTGAGTGTACCACAAATGTGATCAAGATTAGGGCCTGTGTCCACCAATCACGTCTGCATCAATGCTCATTTCTAGCCTGATTTTCCTGCCTGACCTGCACATCTATATCCCCTGCTTCATGTCCACAACTTTTGGCTCCAATCACAAACTAGCTTATCCAAAAGATGCACCGGATTGTTGGTCTGATTCCAGCGCACAGAGTCATTTGAACGATTCCAATAGAGCTCGACAGTCCCGTCCCTCCTCCGAGAGAGCACGCCTCTTGTGCAGTACAAATAAAGCACAGACTCCCCATACTAATGGTCATTCTTAAAAGATTGAGCTTAGTATGGTGATAGCCAGACTAATGAAGTTCTATATTCACAGAAAAAAACCCTCAGAACTAACTGTTTTTTTCCACAGAACTCAGAGAGCTGAAAGTTGAAATCTGTTCCAACTTTTGGAATGGGCTCGTCAATTTCACTTCTCTCTCTCAACGACCTAGCAACCATAAACACTTGACCAAAGCACTCTGAAAATGAGGTTGTGGACACAAACCCTACTCTTCCATAAGAAAACCAAAAGAAAACTACACAAAACATTTTCAACTTTTAAACAAACTTCTTATTGCCAATTTAAATTATTTTAAAGCATCTACCAAACCTGATACAGGTAGATACTGTAGATAGATATATAGATAGATAGATGGATAGATAGTTTACAGGTGGCCCTTGCTTACATTTCGTAGCTGGTTGTTGCCCACCACAAAAGACTGGGAGACCGGCCCGCCACCAGGAGCTGACAGACATGTCTGATGCCTATCCACATGAGTTACACATCACCTTGTGGATGCACATGTTGCACTCACTGTTCACACAAGTGCTCTGAGCTGCCTGCAGGAGGAGACAAAGTGCAGATTTGACCAGGTGATCTTGCTAAGCTGCTCAGTTGTCAAGGAATTAACTGAACTTGCCCAGCTGGGTAATTTAGTGAAATAGACACTGTATTAACCAATTTATATTATGGAAACACTAGTCTTAATATTTTGCACTACTGTAACCTACACCTGGCTGGATTTGCAAACCCACTCCATAAACTGGCCCTCTTTTCTGAGATCTGTCAACATTAACTAATTAATTGTCGCTTTGGACAAAAGTGTCTGACATGAGAACCCTGACTATAGAAACTAATGCATTCACATAGCATTAAGACATTACCTACTGTACCATGAGAGGAAGTAAGCAGGAAGTACTTAATAACTAAACTAAGCCAAAGTGAGGAACACAATGATTCAGTAGATTTCATATTGAACCATATTCACCATATTCCACCACACTTTAGAAATGTATTTTCTTCTACCTTGTGCTCAATCTTCCGGTTGGCTAGTTCCAGCTAGTTAGCTACATTGGGATAACAGATGAGGATGCAGAGGCTAACTTGGGAGGAAATGAAAAAGGCCATCCAGACTCAGAGGTCATATGACAAGATTGTGCTTAATCGTCACCCAAGGCTATTTACCTCTATGGAGTGGGTAGATGATATGCAGGGGTGAACAGGCCATTCTCAGCACAGTATGTCAATTGTTATAAAGTGATTTCTTTATTTTTACCTAAAAACCTGATGCATCATCTGATTATTTCCTGTCTACAATGCTACAACCAAAACAATCACTGCAGGCCAAAACTTCCTAACTCGCAAATCCTATATTATCTGTTTGGTAACCATGGTAACTATGTTTAGAAAGTCATTACAGAACAGCCGCTCCTAAGTGAGTTTTCTCAGATAGGAAAGGTGTATTACAGAAATTTTGTCACCAAAATCCTACATAAACATTCCTAACTGTAGGATGACCCATAACACAATGATGTCAGTCATCTTTTCTATCTCAATGTATCGCAATGGATGCAGTGCTCAACAGGAAATTTGCGTGCAGAATAAGGTGAATAAGAGATCTGAAATGGTGTTAAGAAAACAAATACAGCTCTAAGAAATGACCATCTCCATCTCATCTCCCTCCTGAAATAGACAGTGTGTGACCTTTCTCAGGTCCATTGCCTGTGTGGATGAGGAGATAAAAGATAAAGAAAGAGAACAAGAATCCATCTCAATACCAAATAAAGGCCACAACATGGTTGATTAAATAGCATTAGTCAAAGGAAGTCATTTTAAAACAGTCAAAAAGTCAAATGGTCTAAATCACAATTCTAAGAATTCTTAGTGGTCCTAATCAGGCAAATAGTCATTAACATCATCAAGGCAACTTTGTTGTGGGACAATGAAAGAGAACTTCATCCCACTCTCCCTATTTGCATGTGCAGGGCGACTCACCTCTCCATTAGCACTAATAAGCGTGGTCTGGAACAGGTCGCCGCTGCCCCAGGAGTTCTGGGTCTTCCACACCAGGTCAGTCGGGGGGTTGTGGGAGCCGCCTCCGTTAGCCGCCCAGATCTGTTCATCCGCAGAGGAGGAGAGTGAGCAATGAAATAGAGGAATGGGGTGGGGTGAACTGACATAACCTGGATAATTGCAGAACCTACAGTAAAAAAAAAGGTCAAAAGTGATATGCCATAGTCACAGTAAACTCAGTGAATGTGACAGGCAATGACGGCCATCTTGGTTTAAGCATGGCAAAGGGGCTCACCTGGTCAGCCTTGTTGCTCAGGCGGACGTCGTTGCCGTCCAGATCCACCTTGTCCACGGTGACACGCCCGCTGGCGGAGCCCTGCTGGACGATGTGTGTGCTTGAGACGGTTCTGCCTACCACACTGGACACTTCGCTCTCTGTGTCGTTCAGACACCGCTTTTTGCCGCAGACCGAGGACTTGCTCCGGATGTTGCACATGTGTGTGTTCGAGGAGGGGAGTATTACAGTCACACACATGGGGGGAGGGCTGGGGGACAGACCTAGCCTGGAGGGAAGGGATGACAAAACAGTTGCTGTACTGCACCAGTCAACATAACTCAGAATCTATGATAAATTATTAGTCATACAGTGTATGTTATTCATTGTATCTAATTTAACGCCTACGGTAATACTGTTACAGTAAGCAAGGTTATAGGGGTGAATCAGTCTCCACCAGTGCTCAAATCATCTTTTTGTCTTTAAGGGGGTCTCTCCATCTCATAAAAAAATTGGCACACCCCGCACATCAGTGGCGGACCGTGCGTTCCATGGAGGTATTATAAGAACTGGAGAAAGTGAACAAGTCCCGCCCCCATTCATTTCAATGGGAATGCTAGGCTAGTGAAATGTGCCAAAATTGAACGATTTTTTCAGGCTTCAACATGGCGTTTCAAGGGGCTTGTTTCCGGTGCCGTTTTACTTAGCCAATTAAGTGCCAGGTTACCGATTGACGTAAGGTACAGAAGGAGAGCTTGGCCCACACTAAGCTCGTGCATGAGCTGAGAGTGGAACAGCCACCAATCAGCATGAGTAAAACGCAGGTAAAACGGCACCGGACATGATGTATTTCGGGAAAATGGCGACGAGGAAGTGCTTTGCTTATCGGCGAAGCTAATCAGTCAAATCCTGACCCCCTGGTGCGTTCAGTGGTCAGGCATTCAATGATGACTATTTTTGACATCATTTGGGTGCTTTTTTTTTTTACATTTCAGCGTTAAAAGATGCAACTTCCCAGCATTTCACGCTGGGGGGAAAGTCTCTCTCTCTTACGCGAATATGTGAAGGACTCTAGAATCATTTGTTACACAAACAATTAATGTCCCAAGCTGACATTAACATCTTTAATGGTAAGAGACCGCACAGGGATGGACAATGAGTGCAATAACACACATGGCAGACACCTTCAGATATGAAAGACCCCCTCAGATTTTTTACTTTGTAGCTTTCATGGGTGCCAGTCCTCACTCTGTGGGAGCTCGGCTCCCTCTAGCTCCCAAGTAATTTGAGCACTGGTCTCCACTCCGTGACTTACATGACCGTCATGGCTCTGGCCATTTTGGACTATGTTGACCATCCCCTCTATGGAGAGTTTATGCTTCTAGAAGGTATAGAGTTCCCACCCATAGGACTAAATGTTACCAACTCTCCTAGTACAGTTCTGCCATTAACATGCTAAATCTGCACGAATGATGTTACTATGCTTGTATGCGTGATGTTACTGCACTTTCTGCTCCTGTTGCACACTGTACTTCTGGACTATTGCTTATCTTGGCCTCTCCATGAAGTGATCTTGCTCTGTATCTCATTTTAAGCACCCGCCCTTGTCTATCTGTGTTTTAATGCTGTCTTCATTGCTATTTATTAACTTGTGTGTCGTTTGGTTGTGTGTTCTTGGCACCGCCGTGTGATAATAAATTTGACTTGACTTGACTATCTGATTGGCTGGAGAGCCCTTGACTGCGCATCACTGACTCAGCACTTGATTGAATGTAATAAGTACACCTTTGGTGTGTTAAGTACACCCTCTTTATCTTCATTTACTTGACTGACAATTTTATCCAAAGCAACGAATGTCAATGGCAGGGACAGACTCCCTGTGGAGTAACTCATGATTAGATACAACGGTGGCAGCTGGGAATCCAACGTACAACTTTTTGTAATACCTTACCCGCATTCAAATTCCTACCCGCATACAGTATACACACAAGACATTGTTTTATTCAACAATCAGGGTCCAGGGATGAATTACCAATCCTGACCTGAAGGTTGCTTACGCAAGTTCAGAGGTCAGAGGTAATAAATAACATAAACTTAAATGTGGAACAAAAGTGTATTTTAATTTGGATTACACAGAGTTTTGATTATCCAATTGGGTGTGTTATTTTATTGCGATTTTATACATTCAATGTGCCCTCAGCCCAGACAACATTGCGCGGACCCCCTGCAATCTCTGGCGATCCCTAATGGGCTCTGCTGACCCCAGATTGGGAACCACTTTACTTCACGGCACTACAATCTCTACCCCGCCACTACCACCTGAGTAGTACAGTGTGGAGCATGTTGCTGTGAGAGGTCCCTCACCTCTGCTCCTCTCCATCCAGGACCTTCCTGTAGGCTGCCATCTCCATATCCAGGCCCAGCTTCATGTACAGCAGCTGCTGGTACTTCTCCAGCTGCATCTGCATGCAGGTCCTCACCTCCACCACCTCCTGGTGCTTATCATGAACTTGGGCCTCCTGAACTGCCAACTGTCAACACATACCTATGTGCTTACATATGTACAGTATAGCATATTAGGACTTGGCTAAATCAGAATCTAGATGATAACATGGATCCTGATAAATCGAAATGCTTAACTTAATGAGTGTGTAATTACATTACATTACATTACAATACATTTGGCTGACGCTTTTTAATTAACCAAAGCGACTTACAACATGGTAAAAACATTTAACGTTTTTAAGAGCAATTCTAACAACAATTTAAAAAACACAATAAGTGCAACAATGAGTGTAGTACTGTAAGTGCATCAATGAGTGCACTTGAATGTTATTATAGAGGTAAACAAGTTCTTACTTCAATGGCAGGGTTAGTAAGGATTTATGGCCATAGTGAAATGTACAGTATGTGATCGACAATAGGTCTGGCCCTCTTTCCACATAGCATCTGGGTAGAGTGGGAGGGAGAGTCTGCTAGAGGAGAGCTATAGAGAAAGAGGAAGTTGCAGAGGCGATGTTTACCTGCTTCTGCAGCTGGCTGAGTTGAGCGGACATTCCTTCCAGTCGCATACATGTCTGCTGCAGTTCTTCATGGGCGGCTCCCACCAAGTGACTGTTCCTGTCCGCAGAGTGGCGAGTGTTCTCCAGCTGCCGCACACACGCGTGCACACACACAAACACGTGCACACACACACAAACACACACACACAAACACACACACACACACACACACACACACACACACACACACACACACACACACACACACACACACACACACACACAAACAGATCAGTCTCACTACAGGCAAAAACATTTACTACAGGCTCACTAAGGATCAAATGCAACCGTTATTCCACAGCTGAAGTGGACAGATAACAGCACTTCTTGTGTGTCTGGCATCATGAACTCAGATGAACCATAGGCTACTGTACAGTAGGTGGTAATCAATAAAAAAAAATATCTTGCCAAAAGTTATGCTATAGGCTACTCAAATACCATGTGATTAAGTAATCCTGTGAGTAGAACACTGATCACCTTGAGGTTATTTTTGATCTCCTCTTTGCTGATGCGGACCTGCTCCTGGTGCTGTACATGCAACTCGGCCAGGGCCTCAGGCAGGTTGCTCTCAACCATAGTAGGCTAGCACTTCTCTCTGGTCCAGTGGGAAAGTCTTGGCATTTAGTAAACAGAGACAAAAAAACACTGCTTTTACAAAACGTTTCTGCATCTAACCAACTATATTTTTAAACATAGGCCTACTTCATCATGATGTGCAGCTAGTGATATAAGAGCTAGTCTCTTGCACACTGAAATATGCAAGACACATTCAAAATCTTTAACGTGTAGTAGGTTTTACTTTACTAGTTTTAAAGATGAAAATGCTAATTGGGCTAATGTTAGCAAAATAGAAAATTGTTCCAATGTAGCAACCATCACAATGCTTACATTTCTTTCCCCAAACACCTTAATTAAACAGCAAAGCACGATAGTTACTAAATATGTGCAATAATTGTAGACAAACATAATCATTTTCGCAAGACAGCCTTGTGTGACCGAATTTACCTGAGGCTATGAATCCCACTTTGGCAGACGAACAGATTTCGCTGGTAGCAAGGACTTTGCTGACGGTGTGACGAAGTTTTGCCTAAATTTGGACACTATTGGACAATATTACATTTTCATTATCTTTTTAATTTCTTTATTTTTAGAGTCTGCCGATGTGGTTTATGATGGGCAAAGATAAACATGCCGAGGTAACCACAAGGCTCGTCAATGAAGATCCGAAAATGGGAGGAACTACTTCGTCACCCAAGGCGTGTCAATCAGCTATCAGTCTATCATGGAGATTGAGAAAGTTAGTAGTCGATTGCAAAATAATACTGAGCTAATCTAAATGTAAAATAGGCTACTGTAAATGTATGCCTACTTAACTACAGATAGATTAGTCGGTCAGTTGGTCAAGTGGGACAGTGATAGGCCTACTGCCAAAACCAGGATAAATATGAAATGAAGCATGCTAAGTAGCCTTGGTTTTAGGCCTAATTCTAGGATTTAGAGAAAATATAGTGATTGTTTAATGCTTTAATTAAGGAAACTCCATCACAGCCAATGGCTGCATGAAGTCCACAACCAGTGGACATCACCAAACGATAGCCTATAGGCCTACAGTGTTCTCCCACAAGATATTGCCAGCTAGGCCTTGACTGCAGCTTTTGGTCTTTTACTGTAACTTCAAAATCTCCTCAGTATCTTTGTGAAATGCATGGAAAACATGGCTAAGCCACTCCAGTGTATAAAAATGACTTTAAGAGTCATTGCATGAGAAAACCAGGCAGAGGTTGGAAGATGGGGGTCGGCCAAATCTGCTCATACTTTGTATGTTTGATGTGGCACTATTAACAGACATACGTAAATAAAATCCTCCAGCTTTTTTTGTGGACTTCTGGGACCCCTCTCAGAGACCCTCAAAAATCCAACTAGCCTATTGGTGGCTGAAAATGACTGAAATTGCAATGGCTACACTGATTATCCTGATAAAGATATGAACATACTGTAAGCATATCTCCGTAACATAGTTTTAAAGACCAAAAGGTGCACTGGGGGGTTATCTACACCACTGAAAGCAGAATTTCGGTCATTTTTTAGAGGCATTATCTCATATTCACAGTGGCTTTGGTGGATGGTTTTACTGTTGCTGGAGGAACATCTACTGATTCAAAAACAATTGTCGTCTTGGGCCACACATAATGTGTGCCGTGCCGAGGGTCTTTAGGGGGATTCTTCGGGTTTTGGACTATAATAAACCTAGCGCCCTATATTGGGACTCATAGGTCTTCTCTAGCCTGACTCTCGCCAGACCCTTGTAGTTCCGCCATGCTCCACCAGAGGCGTTTCGCTGAGCTCCACACAAGGGTCTGGACGCGAGGGCAATCCAAACCCCTGCCAGTGATCTCAAAAAATGAGCAACCAATCACGAGCGCTGAAGCGAGTGTTTGATTCAAATAACAATGGTGGCACGCAGCGAGGAGTCTTGTGCTGACATTGATTCTGCTATTTCAACCGTTTTGTCGAATCTATCGAGTATTCAATCTTTAACAGATTAACAGAGAATAGTTTTGAAGACATTTATTGGTGGCAAGGATGTTTTTACTCTTCTTCCGACCGGGTTTGGCAAGAGCTTGAAGAAGCCTAGCACGTCATTCAAGATAACAGGCAAGTGGTTTATCAAATCACATGCGAGGATGTTTTACAAGGACCCGCCTTCAGAAATACATCTCCTATCGAGAAGTCCCAGATCCTTGTGTGAAGCAGACAGCGAACTACAGGATCTGGCGAAAGTCAGGTTAGGTCTTCTCCTGTGGAGATGTGAATGGGGATCGGCGTGAACCAGGCAACCCCTGGGCCCACTGCTCTGGCCTGGATAGAGCACGGGGCCACTGACCAGAAACCGTGTCCTGTCACGGGTCCTGAATCAAGTTGTTCACAACCTTGAAAGTAGTAACACAGCTCATATGCGGGTTTGATGTAATGTTATGATTTGCAAACTTATGATACAGAAATTTCTATTATTTTCACAATAATCAGAAATGTATCGTGTAAGTAGAGCTTTACCGAGCGATGGTGTTCACTCGCTGTTTTTTTTTAGTATTTTTGTTATGAAAATACAGTTCCTCCCAAGTTTGCAGTTACACCTGCAGTCTATGCATCATGTTTCATATGGGTTTCATCATGTTCCTTTTTACAGGTGGCTTATTTAAGCACCATGCAGTCTGCATTCATAATCTAGGTGCTTGATTTTATACACCTGTGGAAAGGGACCTGGTGAAACCCATGAGTATCATGTCATGATTTGCCTCCTGTACTTGCATGAGAGGTCTTACAAAATGTAAAAGTTTAGAATTACCAGAAACTAAGATGAGAAGAATCAGTGATACAAAAAAGAATATCGGAGCACTTTGATGTGACACATTACTGATTATTTGTTTTTTATGCACATCATAAATTCACTGACCTACTTTCAATTTCATTTTAACTATGTTGTAGCCCTAAACCTCTTTCCATTTTAGCCCTACTGGGTATGTATTGTGTGAAGCTGGTATACTGTACTTAGCTAGAGATTGGGGGCAGCCGTGGTGTACTGGTTAGCGCTTCGGGCTTGTAACCGGAGGGTTGCCGGTTCGATCCCCGACCAGTCCACCACGGCTGAAGTGCCCTTGAGCAAGGCACCTAACCCCTCACTGCTCCCCGAGCGCCGCTGGTTGGGCAGGCAGCTCACTGCTCTGGGTTGTGTGATTCACCTCACTGTGTGTTCACTGTGTGCTGTGTGTTCACTAATTCGGTTAAATTGGGTTAAATGCAGAGAACTGAATTTCCCTCACGGGATCAAAAAAGTATATATTCTATTCTAGATTGGCATGGTGCTTTTTCCAGTAGGCCTAGGTGCAAATCCGGGGTCTCAGGTATGAATCCCAGTTCAAGCGATGTCTGGTTTTTGCATGCCAAAGTACGAACGACTTTTTCAGTTATGCATACAGTTAAGTAGAAGTAGGCTTCAGTAGTTGTGAGTAGAAAGGTTTCTTGGTGTTTCGAGCCCCCAACCTTGTCTTCAAGGCAGCGCTGCCTGGAAGGGATGCATTAGGTTAAGGTTAGGGTTAAGGTTAGGAGTAAGATTAAGTGCCTTTAAGTCAACAGTGGCAGCGCTGCCTGGAAGACAACTCAGAAAACAACTCTTTGAACTATAGCTTGCCTTTGATCAAGCTACCAAGCTATGATTGTGCACTGAAAAGGTAAAGACCATTTATTTACCATTGTAGGGTGGATGGATCTACTGTATAGCCATTTTCTCTCCTTTCATTATGCCATGTTGCATGGATGTAATTTTTTAAGATGCCAAACAGTTGTGTCTGATGCATTAAAGTTGCCTTTTTAACACATATCCCCACTATGTACACAATGAATGATCTGCCTAATGGACAAACTGAAAAGGAAACACATTCAGTAGTATGCACATTTCATCATTTCATGAAAATGATTTAATTGCTAACATGAGATGGCTGGGTACAGTGGAGATGGAGGCCGGAAACAGTAGACTCAGATGAATGCCTTTCTGGAACAGCCCTGGTTCAAAACAATAATTAACATTTAATGGATGTCCTACCTCAGTCTTAAGTATTTTGCAAAGCTGTTCAGTGTACATGCAAATTACAGTAACCTCTTACCTTTTACTGAAATGAAAAGTGCTTCCCACAACAGGCCCCGTCCGTGGTACTTGTAGGACTCAGGCATACTGGCTTGGTGTGCAGCCAACAGCCAGACTGGGAGAGTGACATTCAACCAGCCCTGCTGAACCTGGTAATCAGGGGGTGTTCTCCGGAGCAGGCCTTTGAGAAGAAGACAATTTGTCATTCATATGCTTGTGTCTGACCTTTCATGCTAATTTGTGAGTACACTTATACAAGTGTTCTTTTGGAAAGTATAAATTGCCTTCTGAACCCACCAGATGAGATGGTAGACGCTGCCTGCTCCGTCTACAGGGGAACTGCTTCATAGTGGATTATGAACCCAGCAGGGTTAGGAGAGCTCAGTGAGACACCTCACAATCTCAATCAACCAACCCTTCTGAGACTAGATGCCCCTGCACACTTGCGGACCTAATAGACCCCAATGTCAGTTCCTGTGGAGATGATATTCATCAGTCAATCATATTGTGGAAAAAGATGTTAGATTACATGTTCATACACACAGCTGGTCAAAATAAAATAAAATAACAAAGGTTTTCATCAGTGTTGCGTATAACATTGATATTCACTGTCGATCAGTCTTACAGTTTCCTCCTCTCTCTCCATGCTGTAACCTAACCCTACTCTGTGGAGAACCACTTGTGCTGGAGGATTTCCTCCAGGACTGGCCGTTTGGTTGGGTCTTTCCTCAAACACAGGTGAATGAGATTACGGCATTCTGCACAGTTCAGGATTGGACAGGAGAGCAAAACAAAGTCTCGTTAACTCTGTGTGTCAGTATTATTCAACTAGGCTTCTTTTTGCATATCCTCTTTGGGGGAAGGTTGTCTAAGGATAAAAAAAATAACTATGAAGTCCAGAGAGCTTAAAAGCTCTTGCATTTGCTCACCACCGGATAGTCCCCTGCTGAACTGCAGGGCTCCAGAGACAATCTCGCCCTCGCCCACAAATGGCAGCTTGCCACAGAGGAGATTGTAGAGCAGCACACCCAAGGACCAAACGGTGGCCGGCCGGCCCTGGTAGCTTCTCTGTAACCACCACTCAGGTGGGATATATCCTTTTGTGCCTGCCATAGAAAATAGTGAGGTGAAAGCCTTGGATACAAACATGTTGAAAAGTCAATCTGATCGGACACAAATTTCCTTCACAAGTGACTGTAAGTAATGTGCACCATACCAGAAAATGTGTTATAGGGGCTCTCTGTCAAGAGGTCTCCACAGCCAAAGTCAATCAGTTTGACAGTCACATCATCAGCTTTCACCAAGAGGTTCTCTGGCTTGATGTCACGATGCAGAACACCACGGTCACGGCAGTGTTTCGCAGCAAGCACCACCTGACGCATGATGTGCTTCGCTTGGTTCTCACTGAGGCGACACTGAGGGAGTCTCTGGCAGTAGTTCAATAGATCCATGCAGGGCATGGGCCGCTCCAGGACAAAAATGAAGAAGGTGGGACCCTCAAACCACTCCAGGAGGTTGACGATGTTGGGGCACTCGGGGGGCTGGGACACAATGGTCATGAGAGCCACCTCCAGAGGGAGGCTCACGCCGCTGTCAGGCTGAGAGGGAGGTGTTGAGGGACATAAGAATTACAACTGGAGTTGGAACTGGAATCAGAATCACACTGATGGCATGCTGAGGTAGCCTGGTCCTGACCATCCCATAATACTACCATTTCATTTCGTATTATGGTCTGGAATTTCTTTGCTCTGAAGCGCTTGCAGGAAGCGGGAAGTAACGCCCAGTTCTGGTTTGAATTGATTGGACAGCTCTCACCCAATCGGCGATAGTTACTCATAACAACATAGCGCAGGCGTTTAACGTCATCGTCACGAGCGCCCTCCCCCTTTCGCCCCCACCAACCCGTCTCTTCGTTTATTGGCTGCTTTCTGGAGGGGGGGCGTTCTGTTACAATTCTACCGAGCAGAATGCTCCGCAGAGGAGCACGGCCAGACACGTAGTGGAGGCAATCCTTGGCCGGAAGTACGTGGATGGCTCGCGAGGCTAATGCTGAGGTACTTCATAGATTAGGAGTATGCCATTTCAGATGCATATGGATGATAGGTTTGACTAAATGGAACTGTTTCCATTAAAGTAAATACCTACCATGGTAATACATTCAGATGCACGGGCCCTGGCGACGACCTTAAGGGCAACCTGCATGAAGTAAGATAAATATTTCGTTGACTTTTGACTGAAAAAAGAAAATTGATATGAGAGCAGGAATATGTTTAGTAGTAAGACCATTAATTGAATATTTTGATTTGATATTCAACATATACACATATCTACACAGCAGTAGTAAAATATATATATATAGGCCTAATACCAAGAAGTGAAAAGACTCACTTGTAACCCATCAGACTTTCTGGTTCCTGCATAAACACGTCCAAAACCTCCTTCACCGAGCAGTTCTCCAACTGCGTAGCGTGATTCAAAGATCACTGCAAATAAATCAACAGCTGTAAGTCAGTTTGTAATATCAAGTGATAAGGCATTTCTACCATCTAATTATTACAGGAAGTGATGAATAAAAAGGTCTATCAATATATTTTTGTCCTCAATTTGTAAACCTTGAAGGAGGGATGGGTCGAAGGGCTCTCTTGGTGTCTTGTCCGTGGCAGGCTCAGAACGTCTCTTTTTCAGCGCAGATGGGTTTGCTGTGCTGGAGTTCTCATTAGATGCCCCCTTGACTGAGGAACCCATCTTCCTCTTTTGTGTGACTTTAGGTGCCTTGTCCCAACTGCTGGCCTGGCATATTTGTAGTCGTGATGTCCCTGATGTGGAGTTCTGGTCAGTGGAAGATGGCCCCTCCCAGAAATCACAAACACCTCCTGCTCTTGGACACTTGGACCCTTTGCTGTGACCTCCAAGCTCCAAAGGACGCTCTGAGCTACCCACACCTGAGGCCATGTTGGCAATGTTTGGGGTACCCGAAGCGCTGTAGTCCCTCTTTCTCCTGCTTTTGCTAGTGGGGGCTGCAGCTGGTGCAGGTGATGGTGGGCCCTGGGTTGGCCGCTGTCTGCGGTCACTCTCCGGCCTGTTGTGTCCATGCTGGGTGGACAGAGTGGTGGAGGGTGCAGCAGTGGGCTCCCTGGAGAAGCTGGAAGGGAGGACATCCCTCCTGCTGCAGGTGCTGGTGCTGGCAACCCGGCGGCTTCTTCCCACCTTTCTCCTACCTGAAAAAAACAACGGCTTGAGAACTTAAAAATGGGGTTCTTGCGAGGCTAACTAATAATGTTTACCTGTACTCGCACCCTCTTTCTGGTTATAGCCTACACACACACACACACACACAAACACATAAAACACGACAGCTCACCTGATGAAGGTATTGGCTCCGATAATGGCCTATGCAGCATAATTAATCATGAAGATATAATTTCTGGTTGACATAAACACAACTGTATGCGCTGAAAACCTATATCGATATGAAGTCTATCCTGTTCACTGATCTATAAAGAATAGGCTACCTTTCTTATTCAGTGATCCTAGTATGAGCCTGGGCGCCAATATGTTACGTCATAATGGTGAATAAGTAGAAGACTCCTTGGTAACGGTGTTACATGGCAACAAGCTCCTGTGTCACTGGCTTCGTTGATGACGTTCCACGATTCATGACGTTTCTTCGACAGATGTGGCACCTTGACTTGTCAACTTTTTGATATAAACTGGAGACGAACGAATACAAATATGCATGACATCTATACATGCCAAAATTGGCTGTATAGGCTATATGGACTTGGCCATGAATATGCCATCTGACTAATTTGACTACAGGTCAGTCACGCACCTTTTTACGCCACAAACCAACCGTGAATAAAATGTGAAGTGCACTAGGATTAAACCATTAAAACATGTCAACTCATGTTATCATGATTGTAGCAAGTTAATATGACTGATCATGTTATCTGGCTACCGAGTTATCTTGCTACCGTTGCCCAAGCCATTTAGATGACCTTCTAAGTTGGCTATCATGGTTAAGTTTTACTAACGTTTCAACTGCTGTGGTTAGGCGGTGGCCACCTGTCACAGAGACACGAACGCCAGCTGAAATAAAAATGTGTTGTCTAATTGTGTATCCTTTTGTCTAACCTACACTATCCTTTTAAGAATTCAGTTTATGAAACGCACTGGGCAGGAAAAGTGTCCATATTTTACACTTTACGCACAAGGATAGTAAAAATAGGCTAGGCTTATAGGGTATAAGCTATTAATGATAATGTTGCTGACATGTAGGCCTAGGCTAAACATGGCTTTGATAGATGTTTTAGTATATTTTTCACCTTGTGGCCAACATCGGACTGTGTAACGGGGTTGCTTGTGCTGTAGGCTAATCTGTGGGCTCGCGTATATCCGTTGCTTTTATATTTATATCTTTTTAGATCAGCAATATGTTTCCACAATGTAGGCTACAGATAGCAGACTGTGGCCATAGACAGTCTGACGAGCAGGCAGTGAAACGTTTGTTAAACTTGGCTATGGCTATGGCTATGGCTATGGCTATGGCTATGGTTATTTAGCAGACTTAACTTAACCATGATAGCCAACTTAGAAGGTCAACTAAATGGCTTGGGCAATGGTAGCAAGATAACTCGGTAGCCAGATAACATGATCAGTCATGTTAACTTGCTACTATCATGATAACATGAGTTGACATGTTTTAATGGTTTAAGTCTAGTGCACTTCACGTTTCATTCCTGGTTGATTTGTGGCGTAAACAGGTGCGTGACTGACTAGCAGTCAGGTTGTTTACTTTGGGTAGAGGTTCGATAGTGAGATTATTACTTTATTATAGTCCAAAACCCGGAACCCGGGTTGTTCAACAAAATAATCATTTGATGGCACAGGACAACCTGAACAAAACTTTATTTTACATTTTATACACACAATTTGCCTTGACTACATGGGCAGGATTTATTGTCTAACATGATTAATTTCATTCATTCATTCAGCATTTTGTCCACAAGTCAATAACAGCTGCAGCAAATGTAGCCAAATACAGTAATGCTACTCGCAGCATGGCTATATTTCACACATCCATAATCTTGTTCCCTGATCTTAACTGTCATATTTCACAGCATGATTCACCCATCTCACAACATGCTGGTCCCTTGACAATGTCCCTGGGCAGGAGCCTCAGAACCACTACGACATGCCCACCAACAGCCACATCCCAGGCCATAGAGCTCCCCAGTCCCGCCCACAGCCTTGTCCGGAAGTAAAAATCCAATACAATTTCTCCATTGACAATTGGAGAATAAGCCATAACATCGTAACCGTCCATGGTAGACTTAAAACCAGCTACGATGTGACTAAGCGATTATACCTGCTCATATAGATGTCAAAAGTTAATGGGGGCATCAACCTTGTTTTGAGAAAACAATGCTTTATTCACGATTTAACGAGAGAGTACTACACTACCCGACACCCTAACGTGTAAAACTGGTGAAAGCAGAGCCTTTGATTGGTAGAGATCGCCGTTGCCATGGCAATGCCAAACAAACTGTACTCAGCTTTTCCCGCGCCTATCGTCCAGCTTCGTCTCGCTGGAACTTCAAAACTTAAAATGGCTGCAGGGCTGATCAGGACCGATGTGTGGTCTTCCGAAAAATAACGGTTTTCTCATCTTGAAGGTTGAATTTACTCAATGGAAACGGTAGGAAGTAATCATCTTCTTTTCTCAGATTAATATGGAACCATGTTAAACTATCTTTAGGCTGCAAATGTTGGAAATGTGTGTACGTTTGCAAAGCATCCTGGGATTTGAGTTCTCTATCTCGGAATTTAAGATATGTACACAGTCTTGTACCTTTCGCTTTTTTTACATTTTCTGTTCATTTTTTCACTCGAAATTATAAGTTATATGCTTATGAGTCACATCGTAGCTGGTTAGCCTAAGGCATGGTCTAAAACTCTTTATATCCAAATTTTTCCAGAAGTCAATGGGAGAAATGAATGAGAATTTTACTTCCGGACAAGCACCTCTCTCGGAGGAGGGGCGGGACTGGGGAGCTCTATTACGACCATGGAGGTATTATAGAGAATGGGAATGTGACGTCGCGGACATTTCGCGGTTGCGCCGCGGTGGCGTCTGGGATACATACGTGAGGCCACTTGTACGCTGCTGCCAATGCTGTACCATTGTAAACATCGTAAAACATTGCTAACTCGCTGTTTCTAACACTGTTTTTCACACATCATGGGACGAACCTGTTGTGTTGTTGGATGTAACGTCCGTGCCCACGATCGTCAGGTAAAAAAAATCAACAACGGAGTGTCTTTGTATTACTTTCAGGGTCTCACGTCCACTCTCCAGACGGTCTGTCATAGGGATCCATGTTACCGATCAAAGATATCTTTTCTATATAACGTTTCCTCGCGTCTGGCAGGAGCTTGTCTCTGTACGGTCCATTACTACTTCTACTACTAGTTTTTAGCATAGTAGCCTAAATGTTTACATCTAGTGTTACTGTTTTGGCTAGCCGATCTTGTTCGAAATATCATAGGTTTCCATAGGTTTCTTGTTTATAATTCGCGCCGCGGCCTCACCTAATGGAGGAAAACGCCCCTTTTGTCCCAGAATGCACTGCGCCGCTAACTTCCGTTCCCATTCTCTATAAGAACTGGAGAGAGGGACTAAGTCCCGCCCCCATTCATTTCAATGGCCGATGCTAGGCTAGCTACTTCAGCCAAAAAAGTTTGAAATTGGCCGCAGCCATCTTTGAGAAAATGGCGTTCCATGGGTGTCCATTTCCGTCACCAGCTAGAATGAGCCAATTAGGTTCCACGTTACAACGAGACAACATAGGTACATCGTTGATGAAGATTGGAGAGTGAGAGAAGGTGTTCGTGAACGCGCTCCTTACAGCGCAAATGTATTTAATTATTTGAGTTGGGATGGTGGTGGAGAAGTTTGCCCCTTGTCTCGAAATCCTATAATGTGATAGGCTATTCATATGTCATGATATAATAAACATGGCGAGTCAATATTGAGCAAGAATTCACTTAGTATACACATAAATATGATACCCACAGTAAATGCTTTGAACTGACTGTAGCCGTTATGTGCGCAATAGGCTGTCTACCCGACGAAAATGACTCTTAATAAGTAGACATGGGATGTAAGAAACGTGTGGATACGCGTAGCACCGCTAGCTAGGCGCAAAGTTCTCACGTAGCAGTCTTGTAAACTCCCAACTTCTAGTTTTGACTGGAACTTCACGGGATGCTACGTGAGAACTTTGCGCCTAGCTAGCGGTGCTTCGTCGGCGATGAGGCTGAATATAGTTCCAAGTAAAGATCTGCCCAGGTAATAGTCTCGTTCGATTTTGCATTATGATTTGTACTCGTTTTGAACACACGGCTCCCAAGATATATTTAGAAAAAAATGTAGACGTCTCGGTCACTTTTTTGGAGGACGTGCTCACTGACACCCTTCATCTACAGCAACTGTGCTAAGCTAAAGCTAAAATCGCTGCTCCCAAAGCAGGAGAATGCCCGGACGGATTTTAACCGGGTTTTTTTCACTGTTCTAACTCTGGGGGTGACCGAGACTAGCTTAATTTCATTTTTGGGTGGCGTATTCCTTTAAGTCTGCTGTCACTGTCGGAAACTTTTGCCGTTATCTACTGTAGGCTGTGACCCCCAACGCTGCGTTGTTATGAACTAGGCTACAGGTCTGCAGCTGAGCGTTTTAAAATAGTTTTCATAGCGTAGCCTACACGACAGCGAGTAGGTTAATAATTGGGTTTAGTTAGAGAATTTCTTCGCATTTCCTAGAATGTCTTATCATACCTTGCCAACTCATACATAGTCTAATGCAAATAATAGTAACCTATTAGAACGACATTTGCTTTTTTCTTTTATTCACAAAGCCTGGTATAATGATAATCCACAGGCATCAAGTATCGGTAACTTAATCCTAGTCGTCAGTCATTTTATTTATGTCTTCTAGAATGCGTTATCAACATGGACGCGCGAGGACGCTCGTGCCGAAATCGAAACTCGTGCATGAGCTGAGACAGCTCGTGCATGAGCTGTGTCGTGCATGCGCTGGTGCCGGATATGGTACAACCATGGAACGCCATTTTTTCAAAGATGTCGGCGGCCAAATGACATGCTAACTGGCTGAAGCTAACTCTCCAAATCCTGACCCCCTGATTACGACCTGCCCCCAGTCCGCCGACACCCTTCACCGTCACCACGGCGAGTGCATTACTGACCCTTCACCCCCAAACAGCGCTCCAGCCCACAGGCACACAGTGAAAGTGGAGCTGTGCACAAGGACAATCAACTTTTTAGGTATAGCAGATTGGCGCCACCTACTGGAAATTCCATCTATTCATTTGTTCAAAACATCCTGTGCAATTCTGGTGACACCAGAACCAGAACCGACCATTGTGTCGATAAAAAAAACTATCCATCAACTATTCTAGGCCTACTGCATTATACTGTTATAACTGCTATGATTCGTCAATACTCACTATCCATCAGAAGTGTGGGAAGTCTAATTCACAGCTATGATAAAGCTCTTGCTCTTTTCTCCCATTTTACATGTCCTCTTAAGTGATTAATGTAATCTTTACTTTCTTTGTAAATAATAAGCAATGTTGTCTCTGTTATAATGTTATCTTATAGTTCAGATGACAAGGAAGTAAAATAGCAATCATTGTAACACCCCGAGCCTTTCATATACTGTATTCTTGTCAAAGCAATTTTCACACTTTCATAATTTCATGTCTGAAGGTCATCACTGAGAGACATGAAAAAAGAAAGAAAGAAATTAAAGAGTTGTGAAATTTGAATTTATTTATTATGCATTATTTATTTTCCCATAGATGCCTATTGAATAGAACAGTGATTTACAAAAAAAAAAAGAAAGTTTGGCATGGCTTGTTTCTTAAACATGAAATGACATCAACACAAAAGCTCTAATCTTACAAAGTAGGGGAATGTAGATCAGTTATCTTCTAACAAATATGTCTGACAGTTATTCTGATACATTGCTAAAAGATACTGTGCTGGTCTATCATTGAAACAATTTGTGATTTAATTTGTAGAACTTAAATTATAAGATGACACTAGAAGCCTCGATGCATTAATTTGGGCATAAATATGAAATATACTCAATTTTACACAATCGCAAAGCCATTGCACTGTGGATCTATTCAATATTCTCCAGGCCACAATCATCTGTTGAATTAGTCACCATTATCACTTACCAAATCTAAAATAATAATAATAATAAAAAATAAAAAACACACAAAAAGTCCTACATATTCTAGATGAAAAACTAAGCACTAATAAAGTCTAAGGTACAGTACAAACATAAAAACGCCAATCACTGAAATAGAACAACATAGCTGTCATTATAAAAAAACAAAAGAATACATGCCCAATCAAAACAGATATGTGACCCCATCCCTCCCCAACCCAAACCAAAGTTTCCACTAAGCTTAACTAAATGCAGAACATAAAAAACAATAATAAAAAAAAATGTTCCTTTAACCAAAGAGCAGGAGAGAGGAGTGCAAGGAGCACCAGTCACAGGTGACATTAGACAGGAAAGGCACAAAACACTGTGGGCCTACTGTATGCCCAAACACAGTGGGTTTTAACTGCATTGGTTGCAAAAAAAATGAAAACAATGGAACATAACAATTCTTGAGACTTCTTTGGCTTTACTCAGGTCATCAAGATGTGCAAAAAGCTTGTTACCCAGAGGAGTCTATACTGATGTCTATTGTCACTAGCCCACTAGTCAGATCAGCCTGTTCAGTATAGATCATTACATCTCAATGTGTTAAAAAATAACTCTGAATAGGAAACAAAAATATATATTCTTTAAATTGTTCAAAGACATCTATACTCCAAATAGACCATATCTTGGTGTGGATATGTTTTTTTCACCTATCTAAGCAATCCAAAAATAATCTCAAAACAACTACCTGTAGTTGTGTAACAGATTTCTATAAAGTCTGTTTGATAAAAAAAAAAAAAAAAAAAAGAACATACAATTTCCATTGCTGCCATATAATGTCTCACCATTTCCCTTTATACATACACTTTAGTAAACATTACTCAATCTTTTGATCAAACAAAATATTAAATGTTTTCACTTTCCAAATGTATGGAAATGATAACTTGACATTGACAAACAACTTGAGTCCAAAACTCTTTGAAAACAAAACTTCCTTCTTTTCTGTGTCTTTCTTAGATTCATTTCTTCAGCCAACAATATTACATGGCTTTGACAGAGTACCACATGTCTTTGGCAGATCAGTAAAAATGAAAAACATGACATCAAGGCCAAGGGGCTTAGGGCCCTCAAAAGTCAAAGGCTTATGTTTGGTTCCTGATGTCTTGAATATGTAAACATCTCCCGAGATAGTTAAAGAAGTTTGGTATAATCACCAACAATTCCTTGTGATATTCCAAACTCAAAAAGGTATTCATTTCCAAATTTGATAGGAAACAGGACATGCATCACATGAATCTTTGGCTCCAGAATCAACTTAAATAAATGTAACAAAAACTTCATCGTGGAGGCCAAACAACTAAATCTTATGGTATTGTACATGTTGCATGCCAGGTCTGTAAAGACCGGTCAGAAAATAGACAGGTCTACTGAGGCAGGGGGCCAGTTTCGGAGCTGTGCGTGTAAAACTCTGACAGCCGTATCATTCAACCCCAGGAGGAAAACCCTGCCGTGACTCTGTAGTGCCCAAACAACATCCTCTTCTACATAGAGCCTTTACACAAGCAAGCCCAGCTACCATGCAAAACTTGAATAATCTACAAAAAATATATGAACTCGATGAACTTTTTAGTGTTATTCCTATTACCCATTACAAAGCCCTTTGCCACATGCAAATCTAACCCACTACCCCACCCCTATAGGTTACATTGTACAAAATAAGACCGATTCTTAAAAAGTATATAAAAATGAAAAAAGGAGAAAGAAAAAATAGAAAAATAGCCCTTATAAGGGAGCGGCTGTCTCTTAACAGCTGTGGATGGATGACTCATTGAGGGCCAGTGGGCTTTCTTTTCGTCTATGTCTAGTCTACATGATGGAGCAGTTTTCTGGCCGGGGACCTCCCTGTAAGAAGAGAGGGACAGAGAAGGTCAAATCAAAATCTAAAGTTGCTTATGATAAAAGTAATAATATTGTTATATAGAGTGACCAGGGTCACAGGTACAAATATGAAAAATGGCTGAAATTTGAATGAAAATAAAGTGTAACTAAATGCAGGAAAGACTGACATACTGTACATAAAATGCAAGAGAAAACTTGGATTTCTCTTTAAGTGTGTGTATTCGACTGTGCGTGTGTTTCTGTCAGCTGAAGAAGCTATAATTCATGTAATTTGTCTGTAAATAATTGCACCATTTACAGAATAAGAAAACATGTGAAGAGAATCATCTTAATATTCAAAATGAACCTTTTGATCATTTTTTCTTTTTGAATTTAAACCAAGTCATCTACCAAAATGAATTAAACTGAAATGAATATTATATTTTAATATGTTTTTTAAAGCGCTCGTTGGCCCATACTTACATGTCGTGGCTGGTTGTTGCCTAGCACAAAAGACTGGGAGATCAGTCCCTCAGGCAGACCCCCACCACTGCTGTAGGAGTGAGAGGAAGCGCCTGAAACGCAGCTGCCACTGGTTCTGTCCGACGGCTGGCCGCAAGAGCCACACACGACTGTGCGGCTGCGCAGGTTGTACTCGCTGTCCACGCAGGTGCTGTGCGCTGCCTGCAGGGGGAGACAAAGTACTGACTTCACCAAGAGGTCTTGCTGATCTGGTCCTCATTTGTGCTAGAGGTTCGTATCAATTGATGTATGAACTTTCTCTTGGCTGAGTCATTTAGATGAATATAAAGACCGTATATTCACTGTTGGTGCTGTTATCATCTACAATCCCTGCTGAGAAAAAAAAATCTAGAAACCAGCTTATGTTTTACTGGTCTTTACTGGTTTTATTCCAGCTCTTGCTGGTCTTTGGTGTAGCTGGTTGGGCCAACAGGTGGACATGCTGGCATGATCAACTGAGGAGGTTGGTCATGCTGGTGTGACCAGCCTATCATGTCGGATACAGCTGGTGTAGGATGGTCATGCTGGTGACCAGCCTGTCAAGCTTGATATTGCTGGCTTGCTAGAATGACCAAAATAAGCCGGCATGGGCAGCTAAACCAGCAATGTAGACCAGCAACACCAACTAAAATGACCAGCTTGAAGTGGTACGACAAGCCAATGGTGAATCATCATAGTAAATGGGTAAATCAGCTGAAGGTATATGCTTCCGCAAGAGATTTGCTGGTCTAGCTGGTCAACCATCATAGGGTGGTCAAACAAGTTGGTCAACAAGCTGATAAAACCAGCAAGAGCTGGTCAGGCTGTTTTTTTCAGCAGGGATAACTTTTGAGACAGTGAATGGAGCTTGGTGGTGGTCGGTACCTTTTTCATATTAAACTATTTTGAAAAATATCTGATATTTTATGTTCTTTAGTTTAAAGTATGAAGAAATTACCGTCTCCTCCTCTTCCTCATCCTGGAATAGAGTTCGTGTGACCTTTCTCATGGCCATTTCCTGTTTAGTGGGGCATAAGAGAGAGAGAGGGAGAGAGCAAGATGAAGTAAGGGAAAAAGTAGCTGGGCAAACACACCATTACATTAAAAATGTTTGAAGTGAAATAAACTAATTTTGCTTAGTGATCTGATCACATAGAAAAAATATAGTCATTTACACCCTTAGAAAAACCTCTCCTGGCAGTTGAAAGCAAAAGAGCAGAGAGCAGCGGCCGCCTGCCAACTGTCCCTCTCTTTCAGTCTTCCGGTGACTCACCTCTCCATTAGCACTAATAAGCGTGGTCTGGAACAGGTCGCCGCTGCCCCAGGAGTTCTGGGTCTTCCACACCAGGTCAGTGGGGGGGTTGTGGGAGCCGCCTCCGTTAGCCGCCCAGATCTGTTCATCCGCAGAGGAGGAGAGTGAGCAATGACAACGCTTCAGAACCACCAAGGCACTGAGATTTTGCCGATGTAGAAATAAGAGTAAATACTAGTGAAACTTACAGTCACAGACTGTCCGGCTTTGAGAGTGAATTTGGGGGGAAACTTGTACACGATGGGAGTGCTGGAGCCAACCTGTCTCTTCACCTGCCAGTGTCCAAGAAGCTGGTCCTGTAGGTCAACACACACACACACACACACACACACACACACACACGAGATCACATTAGTGATGTTTTTTGCTATTACGGTTAACTGCACTTTCTATGCTGTTATCTGTCAGGTTGTCACCAAAAGAGTACAAATACCAATTAAGGGCTTGATGATGACGATTGATGTAATTAACTATTTTACATGTTTTTTTCCCTGCCCTCACAGTTCTCTGACAAGGCACTGTAAATACAAAATGGCAGACACTAGATGGGATGGAGACCTGAGAATGAACACTGAACATATTTCTTAAGGGGACAGTGATCATAAGCATTGTGGAAATTATTCACTGATTAATTGACATATTGTAAGATCAAGTCAATGAGAGGTAAACGAAGAGTTGTTTTTAATGTCTTGATACATTTTCAGTTAATTGCCAAAATTGACAAAAAAGGTTACATGAAGATGAAGGCGTATACAGTAGAATTGCGCCAATAGCAAAGTCAACAATGACGACCATCTTGGCATAAGGCCACAGCGTGGAAGAGGGGCTCACCTGGTCAGCCTTGTTGCTCAGGCGGACGTACTTGCCGTCCAGGTCCACCTCGTCCACGGTGACGCGCCCGCTGGCGGAGGCCTGCTGGGCGATGCGCGTGCGGGTGACCGTCCCGCCCATCACGCTGGACGCCTCGCTGTCGGTGTCGTTCAGACGGCGCTTCTTGGCGCTGCCCGAGGAGTTGCGGCTGCTGCTGCTCTGGACGACAGTGCGGGTGTGTGCGCCCGAGCCAGAGGAGCGGGTGACAGTCACACGGGTGGGCGGTGGGCTGGGCGACAGGCGAAGCCTAGGGGGGGGGAAGCGAAACCGCTTTAAAACACAGCTGATATGTTCTAGCCTAATAAATGCATGTCATTGTTCTGCTACACAGAAAAACAAGAAAAAAAAAAAAAAGAGTACAAGAAACGTCTATTTAAACGGGGTGTGATAGACTTCAGGAAGTGTGTTTGGCCTAAGTGTTACAAAAACAGCCCATCTTTGAGCATCAGCACACAGCTTACAGCTGTCTCTCTGTTTTGGTCAGATCAGATCGCACGTGTGTAACTCGCCTCTGTAGAGCATGCTGGACATCACTATGTGTTGTACTCTTGAGTACACTGTAAAGGATGTTGCCTGTGAAGGGTGTCGGCCAGCTCCTCACCTCTCCTCCTCTCCCTCCAGCAGCTTCCTGTAGGCTGCGATCTCCATGTCCAGGGCCAGCTTGATGTCCAGCAGCTCCTGGTACTCGTCCAGCTGCTCCTGCATGCGCTGCCTCATCTCCGCCATCTCACGGTCCTTATCGCCCAAGCGCCTGCGCATCATGTCTCGCTCACGGGACAGACCCTCCTCCAACTCCCGAATCTTGGCCTCGCGAGCTGCCAACTGTCAATAGGGAACATACACTTGGACATCAATGGACATCAGGCATTTAAACACAAAAACATATAGATTGTAGACTAACCTTAGGCTATTGTAGGGTGTAAAACTGTATGTGGCATTGTTATAGAAGAAATTTAACCAGAATTGATACGGATACAGAAACTACATTAAATCTATTGGTGATCAACAAGCAAGTTCTAAACTCCAAAGGTGGAGGACAGGCTTCCTGTAGAGTGAGATGAAAAGGCGGTTGAAGAGAGTTATAGAGAGAGAAGAAGTCGCAGAGGTGATGTTTACCGTCTTCTGCAGCTGGCTGAGCTGAGAGGACATTCCCTCCACCCGCACGCGCGTCTGCTGCAGCTCTTCATGGGCGGCGCCCACCAGGTGGCTGTTCCTGTCCGCAGACTGGCGAGCGTTCTCCAGCTGGGAAGAACACACGCAAACAGTTCAGGACAATGTCTTTCAAAATGCTATAAACCAATAAAGGAGGGTGCCCATTTAAGTGAAGTTCTCCAGAGGCACGTCTTACAACTCGGGATAGAGTTGTAAAAGTCCGGCTTCGGAAAGTAAAAGTCCTACCACATATAATATGATTTGCTCCAATCATTCACTAAAAACCTTGTGCTACTTCAACTTCCCATATAGACTGCACAAGACACTTTATGGGAGGCTGAAATAGCACAAGGTCTTTACAGCTTTTTACTGGTTTGAATGATCGAATGATCGTGTACAGTATGTGATTGGCTTTCATGCACTGTATTTTCCTGTGTATGCATGTATTGCCTTTAAAAAAAATGGATTGGCAACAAGGCAAATTCCAGTCAACTGTGTTGACATTAATGAACTTGAACTTGAAATCAGAAGAGTGGAATTAGTACAGTACAACTCCTCATCCAGATTCTACTTTTTGAAACCAGTCTTTACACCTCTGCCTGAGACTAATGTGGTCTGTTCACCTTGGAGTTGAAGGTCTTCTCGATCTCCTCCTTGTAGATGCGGACCTGTTCCTCGTGCTGCCTGCGCAGCTCGGTCAGGGCATCAGCCAGCTTGCTCTCATACTCCTGCTGTTTGCCACTGTCAATCTCCACCATCCGCGACTCGTAGCGACGCTTGGACTCGCGCAGCTCCTGTGGATTGACGTAGAGGACAAAAAATTGTTTTATTCAGATGTGTAAACATGGTGGAACATTACCAGAGCTCGTTCTCAAGGTTAATGACCCCTTTGTAGAAAGACCTCAGTCACATTTTCATTTCACCCTTTGTTATTCCCCTCTATTTTGTCTGTCCTATCTGATTTTGGCAACAACCCTTCAATTTGTTAAATTTCTTATACTTATGCAGCCTTTATTTTATCATTCAAGTGGTTGTAGTAACATCAACAGCAACAACAATACTATTAACAATCTGATGCATGGGTGAGCCTTTAGCTTGCTCTTGAACTGACCTCAGAGTAGATGTTCTTCTGGAAGTCCAGCTCCTCCTTCAGGGTCTGGAGGCGGTTCTCAGCATCCACTCGGCGAAGCATCTCATCCTGCAGCTGCTTCTTGGCGTCGTTAAGGCTGCCATCCAGCTATTGGGAAAGGAACCACAGCACACCTGAGTCTTGGGTCTCTCACATTGTGGTGTACTGTACACATATCTTTTCTGTATATTTTTGTGATTATTTTCGCCTTTATATATATTATGAAGATCGACAAGAAACAAGTGGGAAAGAGAGAGATGGGATCACAATAATTAAACACAATAATTAAGGAACAATACTAAGGAACTTTCAGACTGAAGGTATAGGTCTTATTCTTAGTAGAAAAAGATAAAGATTGAGGGGACATGGCAAAAAAATATTTTAATGCCCGTTTTCACATCAGTATTAAATACATATTCACATACTGACACTCCTCCTCAAAGTTCAACAAGTAGCCGCAGAGTTGACAACAGATAAATTCACCCATCCTGTGCGTAAGCACTATGCAGTCTGTGAAATACTACATGAGGTCCTGGAAAATAAATGGCTAACTGTAGCACCAAAGTGCCCTCTGAGAGCAATATGCCTCTTCTCATCAATCTTAAACCTCCTCTGAGGACAGCTATGGAAAGGCTTGAGCCATCAAATCATCCGTCATTAAATGGGTATTTGCAATAAATTAAAGTAACACTAGAGCACTTTTCCTCTATCGCATGCATGCTTTTTGTTTATCCAGCAAATAACGATGTCCACAGACAAGGTATGTTGCATGATTTTATGAAAGTATGATCTTTATGAGTATGTTGCATGATTTTATGCAAGTATGATGAATTGCGACATCGAAGCAAGCCAAATTTGTAGTTTAATATGTCTCATTCCAGATCCGCTACCCAATCTGGTAAACGTAGCCTACATAGTGCGGTTATAGCCAATAGAGGGCCGCAAAGCGAAAATGCAAAAGTGCCATTCACCCTGTTACGAGTTGATTAACCACTGAAATGATTTTGGAATCATTATTTTAAAAAGGTACAGAAAACTCTTTAGTGTTGCTTTAAACTAAGTCTTTTTTTCTCCTTCTGAATTTTATGTTCTCAATGAGCCAAAACACAAATGTCCCACCTTAGCTAGCTGGGCCTTCAGATCGCGGACCTCCACCTCCAGGGTCCGCTTCTCGCTCAGGGCGGTGGACAACGAGGCATCCTTGGAGTTGAGAAGAGCCTCCAGGTCCTTGAGGCGAGCCAGAGCACCCTCCAGGTCCAATTCCTTCTTTCCATTCCTGAGTGCAGACCAAAGAGAGAACCATGCTGTTCATTTGGAGGTTTTTTTGGGGGGTTTTTTTACCAAAAAGGCAATGAATAGACCCACATTTATTTTCAATATGGTGGTCTGTATGCTGAAAGCAAATGCATAGTGTGTTCATCTGCTTGGGAATGAACTCCTACTTTTTCATCACTAAGCAGATAGAGCACTACGAGAAATATGGATATGCTGCAGACCTGAAGATTATCAAGATATTACAAAATTACAGTAATGTAGTTCAGTGGACCTACAGTATATGAAAGATGACGTACCAGATGATCATGAGCAAACGCTACATTGATTAACACATAGCCTTCACTGTTCTGTGTACGAGAGAGAGACTGATTCTAAAAGCCTTTGAGGAATGTGGTACACTGCAGTAGGTTTACCACAGTGACCCGTCTCTTAATAGAACCAGACATCAGCCTAGTAGGCTCCCTCTCCCAGTTACAACAATGCTGTTGGAGTTCATCAGACCAACGTACATCTCGAACAGGAATCCGCCAACATAAGTAAACAACATGTGTATTTGATTTCATAGGGGGTGTTGTGCTGCCGTTCACAAAATTCAAACTTCCACATTAACAACCTAGTGGAAAACAAGACATTAAAACTTTTTTTTTTTTGTAAATCATGAGCTCTCCATTTTAATGTCCCAGAATTAAGTTTAAGTAGGAGATGGGAAAACCAGCTCCAAGGTATTACATGAAGCCCCCACAGTCGAGGGTTCTCCAACACTAATGACACTCATCTGGCAAAGGAGATGGCTTCCAGACCACTACTGCTGGCATAGTCTCCCCCAGCAGGACCAGAATGTGTGCATTGATTCAATTACATAACACAAACACTCGGGGCTAAACAGTACATGTACGTATAGGTGATACAGACAGAGAGACAGCACACACACATACAGTATGTACAGTATACACACAAATGGCAGATGGCCTCTTTTGCAAATCTCCCATCAATATACCACCCAGTTGGATGGTGTTGAGAGAGCCTTACTAGCATGGGGGTGCTTCCTTTCCAATCCTCTCAGATTTCAAAAGACAGAAAAGGGCAGCTTCCTAACCATTGAACCATTTGTGAGGGAGGCAAGTGATCTACAACCTACGGCTGCCTTTCAACCCTGCAAACACAGACAACCCTCTCTTCTACTCAGCACTGCTGCTCACAGTACACTTTAGATACAGCTATACTATGCTTGCTACATACATAGATTAGCATAGCATCACACCCCTGCATTTCCACTAAGTGAGGCCCAAGCCACCTTTGTAGTAGTGTGAGAAATGGCCTCTACGGATAAGAACCAACATGAGTGACAGTTGTAAGGAGTGTCAATGTTGCTGAGTAGCCTACAAGCAATGTGAGGAATGTTCATAAAGCTCAAGGGCGGGAGAGCGAGGAAGGCAAGGCCTTTAAGGGGGGCTCTTTGAGCTCTGGCATCTAGTCATCACTTCCTTGTGCAATACTCCCACCCAGCAGTGACAAACACTACTGTGTCTCTCACCACATTCCTCTGAGATTAGGGCAAGGCTACTGACTTGTGGCTTTTTCAAATAAATTGACGAAATTAGCCGGAAATTCTGGTAAGCTTGTTAGCATGACCAGGCCTACCTGAACAATCACAAAGTATGTATTAGCACACTTTGTCATACAGACGAGGGGAATTTGCAAACATAGGTTAGTCCACCTTTGTCAAATATTCCATTTTTCACATAGTAAGGCAGAAATCTGGATATTCATAATGCACAGGGAGGAATAGCATTCTTGTTTGTCCCACTGGGTATTGAGGTGCAGAAATACATGCGTCTGCTGGCACTTAATGGCCAAGTGTCAAAGGTGAGGGGAACAGTGTGGGTGGGCAGAGCTCAGCATCGCCCCAGTCTCACCAGCACTCCCGCAGGCCAAAAGAACAGCAACTCTTTGCTATTAACTCAGACTTGCTCTCTACGGGCCAAGTGTAAATTAATGTGCCCCGTTTGTGTTTGTCTGTGTGTGTGTGTGTGTGTGTGTGTGTGTGTGTGCGTGTGTGTGTGTGCGCATGTGCGCATGTGTCATACTGCATGTGTGTCTGAGTGTGGGATCCGTTTTTATCAGCGCATACCATGGAAACAAATATTTACTGCATTAGTCATCCTTGCTTGCACTTAACACATTTAAGGAAGAAATTGTTTGTTTTTGTTCCAACAGTTGCAGGACCACTCATCAGGAAGCCACATTGACTGAGGTGGACAATGGAAGGATATGTCCCTATGCGCTGTGCAGGCTCAGCCTGATGCAACATCTGTCTCGGTGGAAAACACAAGTATTTTTATCCACTCCGTCAATAGGCGGCTTTCCAGTGCATTACACTTCACGTAGCCGTGATATTTTCATCAAAGTTTACATTATGACCCGGCGCATTTTGATTCACTTGGCAGGATAAACGTGCAAATGGAACCGTGTTTATCATAGAGGAAGCTGTACGAGTGGGAAATGTTTACACGGCCGGATCACCAGTCCAGTGGATGAGCGGTGGAAAGTGCACGTCACTGGTCCAGACCTAACTGAACCTGGTGCACTGCATGCAGTGGACAGAAGTGGCCAGTGATACTTTCGAGGTTGGAGGCCGGTGAGGCTAATTTTAAGAGGGGGTGACATATGAGACACCAGTGAGGTAGGTTTATTTTGAGGGAATGAAATCAAAGATGACACCCATGTGTGATTTGTATACAGCCACAGAGCAATCAGATGCAGAGAGGGTGAAACAAAATAACTGCAATAGCCTTGCGCACCATACCACACACACACACACACACACACACACACACACACACACACACACACACACACACACACACACACACACACACACACACACACACACACACACACACACACACACACACACACACACACACACACACACACACACACACACACACACACACACACACACACACACACACACACACACACACACACACACAGTGGAGAACATTTCAATAGTGAGACAGACTTCATTTGTCTCATATACAAACACAGGACCTCTGAAGTGAATCAATGCTGGGAAGTGAGGAGAAAAAGGGAGGAGAGTAGGTTGCATGTGTGTGTGTGTGTGTGTGTGTGTGTGTGTGTGTGTGTGTGTGTGTGTGTGTGATGTGGAAATATTTCATGGCACAAAGAAAGCAGAGGGAGAAAGAGGAGGAAGACAGAAAAAAGGTGGAATTCATCAGCCCCTTTGCCTCCAGCCCGCTATGACTCATAGCTATCTTTGTCCACTTCTGTGACGAAAATGGAAGCCACAGTAAAAAAAAAGAAAGGAGGAGAAAGACAAGCAATGGCTTACAGTGTTTGCTGTAGCGTTGCCATGGCGATATGGCCCAGACTGTACTTCTAGTGGAAACGTTGGTGTGTCACACTTCAATCGCGTTTCCAAGGATACGGACGCAGACTAAAACGCAGAGGGGCTTTTCCCTTCTGCAACTTCTGTTTTTTTCTTTTCTATTCTCTGTCATATCGGTGATTTCGAGGTTAAAAAAAGCTTCCTTTCCATCCAGGAGGATCGACTATAGATGGAAAATCTGAAATGTCAGAGGCAGATACAACCGCAACAGACCAAAAACTTGTACTTAACCCAAGGAGTGCTTATTATCCCAGCAAGTTCAAATTCCAAATGCTGGAGTCAGTGTTTATGAAAACCAGACCGTGGCAACTTTTTCAATCAAACAATATAATCTGATGACACACCAGGCCTCTATTGAACAACATTTCCTAAACGTTCAAGATCAACATTTAAAAGGCAAGCTGAATTTAATTTTAGCTTAGATACTGTCATTAAGAACATTAAGATGACCCGCATTTCTGCTGGCAAGACCAAGACAGTCAACTGTGGGAACAGTTCTTCAGTTCTTTTCTCCAGAATATCCTATGGTATTTACAAACTTAAAGCAAGGAAGAGATCTATACTGTAGATGATCAGAAACTAGTTGAAACTAACTTGAAGCTAGTAATGACAGCACTTTGGTCATCTTGCAGTTGTTTTTTCTGTTTGTTTGTTTTTCAAATTTTCAACAACTTGGCCCATGCCTGAGGCACTGTCCCAGAGAATTCTAAGCATTTATAGGACATTTCTACAACACATTTTACCAGCCAAAACTAGTAGCTACGATGGGTCAATTACCATGATTGACGTTGCAGGCAGAGAAACAGTCCAAAACAAGTCCAAAACACCTGTACTCAGTCATAAACCATCGCTTATGGACATTCTCTGCATTCTGAAAAGACAATCTACCTGCATACTAGGTCAAAAAATGGCACTAAACCTGCAAATATCAGAAGATTCATTTGTCATAACACAAAAAAATATTTTTAAACATCTTTACAATATTAAGAAACATCTCTACAGTGAACAAACCGTATAGACTTTTCAAGTCTAGTTACACATCGATCTAAACTAGCTGTCAATTTAACATACAGGCTAGTGGGTAGAAAGAAAGCCTCATTGCATGTAATAAAAATATTTAAGATCCTCTTGCAGAGAATTGCTTGAGGCTCTCCGAGTCAAACTCTTAAAAAACAACATTTTCTGCATTCTTTACCCAGCTCATGTCAGGCTCAGGCACATTATCTCCAGTAGTGCTACAGTAGGCCGGGCAGTAAACCTTTAAAAAGGTGCTCTACCTGAGGCAACAGGTGCTACAGAGATCCACTTTGGTTACTACTGCTGCCACCCACACCCACACCACCTTGGCATCCAAACCACCTACTAATCACTGATGCAGGACAGGCATGTACACACACACGTGCAAGCACACACACATGCACGCACACACACACACAATCACACACAGGCATGCCTGCATGTGTGGGCACACAAGGGTGGAGACCCTTTGGTGAGTCACACTCCAAACAACCCAAACTTTTCCAGAGAAATTAGCCAAGGGTCCCCCCATTCCCTGATGGACGATTGTTTGAAGGTTTCCCTCTGAATGCACAGACTGCAGTTTGAGTCACGCTTGCATACCGAGAAGGAGCTTTCCACTGAACTGAAGTGGAAATGTACTGAATGTGCATGTTGAAAGACTACATTTGTGGTAGCCTGAGAAAGGTATAGTAAATTGCAGATGGTCTGAGAGTGGATATACATAGCACACAGAGCCTTATAGATACATAAGCTACATATAACCCTATGTATGACTCAGAAGTTCCCAAAAAAACACACTTTTCCAAACTTGGGAGTTAGGCTAGTGCCCATGTTTCAACAGTCCGCTATAAATGTAAAAGATCAGCTCTCCTAACTCGCTCAGAGGGAAAACCTCAGTGCTAGTCCTAAATGATTAACATCACATTTTGGATACTTTGCAAAAGAAAACTCTTCAATGAAACTTCTGCATATTGTAGTATGATAAAGTGTAAGGCAAGCATCATATTCCACTCAGAGTGAACACAGATGTGTGGTAGACAAACTTTCATTGTTGGGAGTACCACAGAGGCATATGGGCTATTCAATATAATTTCAAGAAAAGGACAAGAAAAAAAAGACCTGAAGTCTTTCCAGACGCTTGCACAAGATTTACAATGAAACAGAAAACATGCATGCATGCAAATGCATGCAAATGCATGCGCGCGCACGCGCACGCGCACACGCGCACGCGCACGCGCACGCGCACACGCGCACGCGCACACGCACGCGCACACGCGCACACGCGCACACGCGCACACGCGCACACACGCACACACGCACACACGCACACACGCACACACACACACACACACACACACTGGCTTAGATGCATTCTTCTCCAGTTCTGTAGGGTTACAAGACAATGGCGATTGCTTGTTTAGTTGACATGCTTTTGATATGAAAGATAACCGATGCTCAAGCGACACACAGCCAGAGCTACAGGGACAGATCAAACACAAATCTGTCCGTTTTCTATTCTTGAGCATGATGGAGGATTTCCTCTGTGCATTTCAGGAGTAGTGACACAATACTCCTGACTAGATTGTTCTTACTGATTTGGTGATCTATTTACATTTCAGAACCATGGAGTCAGTGGTAGCACGCCTTATTTGGGATTTCAAAACCCCATATTTGTAGAGTTCATTTTTGAATACATCATTGGTCTCTAGAGGGCTAAGAAGCAGTGCTTTCCATGTACTCTGACAAGGTCAGATAACCGACTTCAAAAGAGTTGATAAGAGATCAACACTATCCAAATATGGGCTACACCAACACAAGAGCTGATTGAATGTGTATACAGTATGTTGGGTGTGGCACTCTCACACATCTGTTTCTAAGACATCTTTCCTCTTCGTTCTAATTCCACTGCTGACAAACGGCTTGCGCTTTCTTTTTTTATGTGCTTGCAAGAAAAATAGATAGTTTTTTTATGAGCTCTTTCATGGGACTGGCCCATGGTGGAAGTGGACTGTAATTCGCTGTGACTCAAGCAGAGTGAGGGTTTTCCTTCCCGTTTTCCTCCCGTGCTAATGGATGTGTGATTAACAAATGAGCATTCACACTGCAAGGCATGAATTTGCGTTTGATGGGGAAGTATTACTCACGTTGTCAGGACTAAGCACAATAGTAACATTACATACTTGCTGCATTTGAATCTTGTTTGTTTATCAAAACCATAGTCAAATCTTGATGAATCAGACAAGAAGTCAACTGATATACTGCAGGTCACTTTAGACAAAAAGGCGTCTGCCAGAGACCATAAATATAAACATAAACACAATTCATAACTGCCATGCATGTCCAACAACATAATACACCAATATAGAAACATCCAAGACCAAAAGCACATGGTCGTTCTGGAAATGAGCCTGCTCACTCTAATAACCAATCTGGCACAGTTAGCATCTTGTTGTACTTTATAAATCACACTTCCTGATCATATAAGTTACTACGTGTCAGAGGTGTAGCAACAGCTTTCGGGTACTTTGAGCAAAGTGCTTCATGGGGGCCCTTTTCCTGAACAGAGAGTTAACTTAACATAGGAAGCCCCCTTCCCACAAACATATACGAGGAGGCCCCAACCCCAATTCCGAAGCCCCTGGTGCACGCCATGCCCTTCATGTACAGCAACAATAAACACCATCTGATTGGGCTCGTCTGTGAGGTCAAACACAGACCAAGTCCGAGCACTCTCATCTACCCTCACGTACGGCGCTGCTGCCTCGGTGCAGCTGCGGAGGGTTTGGAGCTGCCATTCGTAAACGGGGGGGGGGGGGGGGGGGGGGAGGGATGGGCGTACAGCATTAGGAGTGCTGGAGAGACACCAAAGCCTGTGGCTGGGACTTGGTGGAGCTCCCTCACGCTAGGCTAGGCCACATGGTGCTGCCATGTGAGGAGCCGCACAGAGACCTGCCCTCTTTGGAGACAAAACAGCAAAACAGGGGTTTGTTTGTAGATGCGCATAGCACTAACAGCCGTGCAGCAATACCACACACAGACAGACACAGGGCAAAGCCAGACCAAAACACAAACACACCAACTCAGAGAGGCTCAGGTTTGGACATGATGGGCTTCATAGCTGCATCGTGGCAATGAAACATAGCAGTCAAAAGCCAATAATAAAAGGACTGCACAAGAACAGAGCAGACTTCTAAATAATATCCCTGTTCCACTCTGGCAGAGTGGTGCAAGGGCCGCAAAACATGCATGAAGGACAGATGGGGAAAAAAATAACTGATCCAACAAAAGACTAAGGCAGCGTCTTCAACACTTTCAAGTAGATATGTGGATCATCGCAAACAAAAAAGTGCTTCAAAACCACAACTTTTTGGAAAACACCAGTTCGTTCTCATGCATTTGTGCAGAGCTGAACGAGCACATAGAACACCACTGTTGGCAAGTGTTTACAAAGTCCCATTAAAAACATCTTGAGTTCATTCGATACATAAAAGATGCATGTACAAAACTTAGTAGAAATGTATTTGTTCAATCCCTAGGGAGGTACGACAGTTACATAACGGAGGATATGAGTCAAATGTGTCTCCATCAAACATCCAATCGCAGCCGTCGTTTGTGTGTGCGTGGATTTGTGTGAGTGTGTGTCCACACAACTCTACCATATTTAAGTGATTTACTTTCAGTGAGTGAGTGACTCATTAGTTCTTGGCCATAGTCTGGTTTGGAAAAGCCTGGACTGCCATGGAAACTCTGATCCATACACATGCACACACACACACACATACACACACACACACACTTTCCAACACACTGTGTGGTGCCACTGGAACACAGGCATGGTGCATGGATGGCCAAAACCTTCTCTTTCATTATCTTGACTCCCAGCTCGACGCCAACCAACAATAAGGCCTCTATGGTCATACAGCCAATTCACAATGCTCCCCACATCTGGTTTCCATCACTCCAGCATTTGAACGAGAGACTTTTTACAGAGTACTGTACCTACGCGGCTTTGCCAATGAGAAAACGTGCCCACAAGGGGCTAAAAGTTACCAGGAGGCGAAGCTTAACGGACAACAAGAGAGGTTATTTCTGTCTTTATGGCCATTAGAGTTCATTTGGACTATATGGTTCACAACACCTATAAAGGACGAAGTTTCTGCAGCGACCAGAACTGTGAAGCATCGAAAACAGTAGCAGTAATTAAAACCGCAGTGTAGAGAGATGAAATTGTCCCCTGTAAATTAAACTATCCCCCCAGTCAATATTACCAGCTACTATTTAAAAAAGGGAAGAAGCAGCAACAGGGCAAGGGTTGTCCCCACCCAGCCCTCCAGACAGGTCCAGCATCACCCGAGATGGCCATGACACCGGACCCTGGCTGACGTTAGCTGGGAGATTCCACTGGAGTTTATGGGCTCGGAGGGACAACTAGCACACTGTGAAAGGATAACCATTTCACTCAGACATTGTGTTAGTCAAACAATGGCAGCTTCAGAATCTCCTCTGTGCCCTATAGAAAGAACTACGCTGGTGTCTAAGAAAATGGTAGAGGCATGTTTCCACTGTTTTATGCGCTTTTTGGGGCATACATGGTCCTGGACACATTGGTGTTGCTCCCAGATTTTTTATGGCAAAGAAATTCTTTAAACAAAGCTGCAACATCTCTTGCTTACATTTACATCAACCATGGCCTGTATCGGGAGTTGGGTAGAATATCGAGTCAGGTAAGGCCTGGTGTTTTATTAACGTGCGAAGCAACACGATCGGGCAACCGAGACAATGTGACCAGAGAGGTTAGTCAGTCATCGATCACAACTCCTAAGTTTCCCGCTACCCTGTTAGGGTCAAGAGATAGGGAGTCAATATTGCTGTTGATGTCATGGTGTGTTGGTTTGGCTGGGAGGGCCAGCAGTTCCGTTTTCGAGAACTCCGCTGGAGATGGTGCGCCTTCATCCATGTAGATATGCATGCTTGAAACGCATTCAGAGATCCATGCAGCGACCAAAGGGGTCCTCAGATGGAAAAGACAGATAGAGCTGTGTGCCATCTGCATAGCAGTGATATGAGAAGCCATGAGAGCAGATAATCGGACCAGGGAGGTGGTGTAAATAGTAAAGAGAAGGGGCCCCATACACATACAGTAGATGTCTTGTTTAGTCTAACCCTTCTGTTAAGGAAATTAGAAAATAACTGTGCACAGCATCCCTCACTGGGGTCTTTGCTCTGGAGAACGTGCACTGTGAATAGAGTAATAAATAGATAATGATTGATCGATATGACTATGAGCAGATACCACTATTCAAAATTAGATTGGTATCCTAACAGTAGAACAATGAATTTGATACTTGGATACCGGATCATAACAATGGTATGAAATCATACGTTAGCAGGAGACATATGGTCACGCTCTACAAACAGGAAGCAGTGAGGACTTGATAAAGGAAATATACTCTTGACATATCATAGAGCACAGCTGGCTGCAAGCCTATGATAATTGTAATATTCTGTATCCAAAAATGATACTGGTTTACTGAAAAAGAACATGACCCTCCTAACATTCTGTATTTCTTGTGATGTTCTGGAGAACATGCAGAGTATTGCACTGCACTGCACAATCATTTAAGGGTAACTCAAAAGTAATGCAAACAATTACCAAATGATTAGAAGGGAGCATTAAAGTGCTTTTCAAACTAAATGAAAGGCCCATCCAGGAATAATGCATGGAGAAAGGAGATATCAAGACTTAGGAGACTGTTGCACAGACAACATGTTTTCTACTGAGAATTTGTGAGTTGAAAATAATTGAGTGTGCTTTTGAATCATAAGAGTGGCATGGTGGCTGGATAAATCCAGTTCTAAGAGGCACCGCCTTCCTGTAGACACAATGCCGACTCCGCATGCCAAGGGGTGTGGCAGGAGATAATATGCCATCCGAGTACAGGAAAAAAAACATGTGGGCACCACACACAGACACACACACAGACACACAGACACACACACACACACATACACATATCTACCTGAACACCCCGCCCATAACACTCAGCTCCAAAACACGTGCTAGGACACCCTGTCTGGAACCAAAATGAGTCCAGCATTTTCTGCACCGCTTGAAGCATGTTGCAGTGGCACAGTAACTTTAATGCACAAGTCCAGCTGAAGCACTGGCAAACAGACCGGGAGAGTCTCCACTTTGATCCCCAGGGGCCAGATCACACATCCCACTGAGGGGGAAGTCTACTTCTGTGGAACACAAACCAACAGCACAGTCCTCCGTTCTGTGACTGGATTGGTTGGTTGGTTGGTTCATCCGACTAGCCACACTTAGGCAAATAAGTCCACACACACTGTTATTATGAGGACAAGATTAAGCAGGCTTTTATCCTGCTTGTGGGTGATGACAGTAGGTTTACTGTACACAGAAGAATACCTTTCAGCTGCTCAGCCGGTGGGCTGAGTGTGTGTGTGTGTGTGTGTGTGTGTGTGTGTGTGTGTGTGTGTGTGTGTGTGTGTGTGTGCGTGAGAGAGAGAGAGAGAGAATGTGTACAAGTAAGAGACGGGGAGAGAGAGTGTGTGTGTGAGTGAGTGAGTGAGTGAGTGCTGAATGTCTATGAGTGAGAGACGGAGATTGTGAGTGTGTGTGTTTTTTAAGACAGCTCAGCCAGCCATCGGGGACATGCTCCAGCCGGCACATGGGGTCCTGTTTCAGGCGACTCCAAAGAAGAGACAGGGGGGGCTTCCCGGTAGCCATGACGTCGACAAACAGATGCACGTCTAAAACGGGCACGTGTCGACTCATGGTCGGAAGCACAGGCGACTCGACCAGTTGCGCACTCTGGCTGTAAACGCATCTGTCCACTCCAGTCAGTCAGTTAGCTATTCTTTCATTCATTCATTCAAGCAATGCTGCTACTGTAGATCACAAGGCTCGCATACATAGTGCAAGTAAATGGGAGCACTGTTGTTCTGCCCTGACAAATTGTCAAATACGGTTGCTCTGCACCCGCCAACTGTACTGTTGCTCTGACTGGCCAACTGGGTCGAAAGGGACCAAACACAAAGTTAGACTCATGCTGTGGGGCATGGCATTCCAATCCAGCTGCCTCTTACGGTGTGCATGAGATAGACTCACAACGCGTCACGGCCAAGTATAATAGTGAAAGAAGTTGAGTGAGTTACACATTTACAGTGTGACCCAAGGTGAGTCGTGCAAACATTTGCATAGCGCGTGGCATTCTGGGTGGCTTATCAGTCAAATCACTATTTTTCTAACTTTTCTTCACAGCTCCACCCATTCTAACACTTTCAAGCAGACTGAGCCTACACACTCATTAGGCATGTTAAACATTAACAGATCAGACTCCCTGGCTGCTGGAAGCTAACGGGCCGCACATCATAAAAAAAAAAAAAAAACTAGTGGAAAAGCAAGACAGAGTTTCCAAGCACAGGCCTGGTGTCTGGCTCCAGATCATCTGACCACGGCAAAGGCAATTCCCACACGGCCCTGAAAAGCATCTGACTCACTCGATCGTCAGCTCGAGAACCGCCGCCCCTCCGCTGCTCCTCCCCCTCCCTCACACACCCATGGCAAGGCTACGGTGCTGCCATGGCAACCAAACAATCCCCTAACACAGTGCCTGCTGCAACATCAGAGATGGATTGTCGCTGAGTCCTAAACCTCATAATTGAGCGATTTCCGGTGCATAGAGCGTAGAGAATGGGCTCTCCCTCGGAGATACCAATTTCCACTATCCATGGGGCTTCAATTCTAAAAGGGGAAAAGCTAACTAAGCTTCTACTTAAACAGGAGCTATGTGTGGGTAAAGACTAGCAAAGATCAATAAAGAGTTACTATGGGAACTATTATTTACATCCACTCAGAATGTACAAAAATAACCTCATGCTTCAAGCAATTAAGGTGTCTAACATCACATAAGAGGAAGATGCGGATCAGAGGCGGATATCCGGGGTTGAGAAAATATAAGTCCTGCCAAGTATTTGATTGATTGATTGATTGATTGATTGATTCAGCCATTTATAAACCAGTTCATCCTAATAATTAGCCAGGTAGATCAGACAACTAGTGATATCACCTGTGTTAAGTGGCAGGACTTTCTGTCTACTACTTTCTGGAACCGGGATGTCCGCCTCTGATGATTATGCAACACGATGTGCTTAAAACAGCAAACGTGGAATGGGACACACCTCCATCGACACACCAAAGCATTTGCTCTGTGCCCACTTGCTACACACAGAGATAACCTTGAGAAACAATATATGAAGGTACGAATGAATGAATGAATGAATGTACAAATGAATGAATGAATTAAGGGGCCCATGAGCAAACACCCAAAGCACACAGACGGGGGACTGTGAAATGAAGCTAAAGGCTTGGTGCTGACATGCCTCCTCAGCAACTCTTGTGTAAGCGGTCATGGAGCGTTAAGGGAAAACGAGAAGACTAATATCTGAACACTGAATGACTAATCAGCAACAAGCGTCAATGAGATGTGTGCCTAGAAAGTGTGTGTGGTAGGCCACTTTTGCCTCTATTTTCCTTGGTTACGGAAGCTATGCTGAGCTTCAAACCTCAAAGCGTGTGTTCAATTTGAACACGGCACTTCCATCACCCTCAGGCAGAGCACGTTCTACTTCCTGCCGGGGTGTGAGGGGCTCAACCAGAAGTTGCATTTAAGACGCCAGTCCCAGTGTAAGAGAAAGGGAGTGCTGGCGAAGTGTTTAACTTGTCATTACTCATTCCAGGTTACAGACTAGGTGGGGCTGCATGACTGTGCCTCCATGTCATCCATCTACATGCCTTCAGGGGATCAGTGGTTGTACCTACCCCCACCACCCTTTCCCACACACACACACCCACACAGAAACACCCACACACCCACACACCCACTTTCAACATACCCACATTAGCTCTCTAATCTTTCCAACACATCAACACAGCACCGCGTCTCATCAGGTCTGCCTTCAGGCTAGTTGGGAGTTGTATGCTGTTATGTGCTTCTTGGCTTCTCGAGTGACAACAGCCAAGTCAACAGTGCAGTTGAAGATCACTTTCAACATGTCGTCTGCCACTGGTGGACTGGCAGCAGACCAGAAAGGCATGATGTAATTGTCACTTGGTCACTAAAGGCAACTGAGGTCTTACTGCATGTGGGCGTTCCCATTTTTAGAAGGCTCTAAATAGACTCTGATAAAAAAGATCAGATGGGTCCCATTTAATTTGACATTTTCCCAAATCTGATGGTGACAGAGACATTAAAAAAAAAGCTCTTCATGACAGGATCTGGATGTTCTCCCACCATCAATACGCTTTGAATAGGACTTTAATTAAATGTTGAGATCGGGAATTAGGGGAATGTAAACATTCCTGAAATGCGCTAATCGAGTGAGAGTATGAGGAAAACCTCATGCATGTGGGCCAGGAAGCATGCAACCGCATTGACATTACAGCAGAGAGCTGACAGTCCTGTTCCCCTACATGCACTCATCCTGAGGGTCGGGGTAATTACTTAAAATGTCAGACATTTCAGATGTCATGATTGCTTTTGAAATGTCAAATAAGTTAAGAGGATAAAGAGGTAAGTGCCTATCGAGATCCTGCACCGTAACATTTCAATATAATTTTTGAGGTTCATTCAGAGTGCTTTTTATTAAATCATGGACTAAACTATAGTACCTCCTCTGCTTGGTCTACTATTCTAGTGGCCTATGCAATATTAAAGTTTGTTGCAAACAAACTTTGAAGACTGTGTCTGATTCATAAAGTAATATTGATTAGAATGAAACAGATTAAACATTTCTCCTCACTAAAATCTTTTTTTTTTCTTCTTCTTAAAATGACTGGTGGTGTACTAGTTAACAAAGAATGGTACTCCAAATGAGCCTGATCTGGGGAAGTCATTTTGATTTAAAAATGTGTTCTGTTGATGCTTTTGAAATGCCCTCATTAGTCAACATCCCCTCCTCCCTCTTTTCTTCCTGGAATGACAAAAACTCTCCTCCTATCCTGTCCTGTCCAGTCTTGTCCGGTACAGTCCGGTCCCCTTACCTGGCTTTGAGCTCCTTGTACTCCTCCCTCACTTTGCTGAGCTCCAGCTGCAGCCGCGCTCGCTCCTTGGCCACGGAGTCCAGCGTCTTGCGGGCGTCGGCCAGCTCGTTCTCGTAGGCGGCCTTCATGCCGCCCAGCTCGCGGCTGACCTCCGTCTCCGACTCGGTGATGCGCATGCGCAGGCCGGCGTTCTCCGACTCGAGCGAGCGCACCTTGTCGATGTAGGTGGCCAGCCGGTCGTTGAGGTTGCACAGGTCCTCCTTCTCCTGGAGCCGTGTGATGCGGTTGGGGGAGGACAAGGGGCTCGATCCCCCGCCGCGGCTGCTGCGTTTCTGGGCTGGGGTCTCCATCGCTGCGGTTCGGAAAGACGGGTAGACTGAAGCTGGGGACAGCCAAGAGGCGGGAATGAAGAGAAGAGAGACATAGGGGTGTGAGGAGAGGATTGCAGCTTCATGCGAGACATTGGCACAGAGACTTTGACTCTAAGAGCCGTAGCTGTCTAAATGTCGAGGTAAACGACAGACCGTGGAATAAATTAATCCAGAGAGACAGTCCTCATTTCTACTCCTACTCAAATCCTTTCCATCCACCCTTCCCTCCCTCCCTCCCTCCCTCTATCCATACTCCAGTCCGTCATTCTCATCCCTCCCTCTCCCAATAAGAGCTCTTCCTGCTCTGCCATGCCCTGCCCAACCACACCCCAAAAGATGTGTGGATTTCAGTGAGGCGTCATCTCGGCTTACGCAAAAGAGACGCGCTGTTTTCACTGCTGCTTCAGGAGAGTTGGGCAATAGACATTTATCATTCATTTCAAAAGTTATGGTTTCCTAAGACCATGCTAATCACTTCACTTCATGCCATCTGCTGACTGAGACTGAGGTTATGGATCCAGAACTTACTACTAAATACTGGCCATGAGGGCTCCACACAGTCGATCATTTTAGTGACCAGCTCAGCCTACTCTACCGCCAAAACCCATTCATTTCTCAGCTGACGTTCAACATGCTTCCCAGATAAACAACTGGAATTAGGCTGCAGTGTCTTGAGTAGTAATTAGCAACATAGGATTAAGATAAGATTTCAATCATTATGGCAGTGATAAGGACAGCTATATCTTGAATTTCCCTTTGGGGATCAATAAAGTATCTATCTATCTATCTATCTATCATATAATCTGTATCAAGACATGGCACAGTCATTCCAAAGACACTGCGTGGCGGGCATTGGATCACAGATAGAACAGAATTAGAAAAAAGTATTCGGCAATTAAAAGCAAAAATACAAATGATAAACACATTTCTATCTGAACCACACCATTTCTTTACACATGCCAATGAGTTGCTCTAATTATAATTCGAAATCTAACTGAAGAAACTGTCAGTGCAACACTCAAGACTTACAGGTAAAGCTACTACAAACCACAAACTACAAGAACACCACATATAAAAGTTTTCTACCTGCTCTTTTATACACAAATGGCAGATCTGGCTTCCCCTGTCAGGCTGGTCGTGTCTGTCTGAGAGTTCGACTTTGGTCTCTGGAGTTCGGAGCAGTCTGTGAAGACTCAGGACAGGAATGCCGCCTCACTCTGTACGCCTCTGGCTTCTGCTCAACACTGGCTGCCAGCTTTTCTCAGCCCCAGTTAATGTGCGGCAGAGCAAGCGAAACAGAGAGCGAGTGAGTGAGAGAGCAAGAGAGAGAGAGGGAGAGAGAGAGAGAGGGAGGGAGGGAAAAAATGGTAGAGGGAGGGGGAAGAGGAGAGGAGGAGCCAGGGTTGACTTGAGCGGTCTAGCCCACAAAGGCTGAGGGAGCTGCTCATGCTCAGCCTTCTCCTCTCTCTTTTGCTCTCCCTTTCACTTTCTGCTCAAAGTCCCAGTCATCCTTTCACTTTGCTGACGCACTACGACTGATCTCGAGTCCCAAGAAATCCCCCCACACTCCTAATATTCAGACTGAGCGATGATGATAAGTGTTGTTGTTTGCCATATCTGACAGTGCTGATCTGCTTCAGAGAGCTGAGAATTTTTCCCCTGAAAAATGAGACCCTCGGCCCTCTAGGCCACAGTGTCTTGGGCAACACCAAAACCAATCTTGTCATAAAAACGAAGAAAAAAATACACATTTACAATCTCGCCTATCGAGCGCATCTTTTAGTATCCAAACAAGAACGAAGTCATCCTTGTCAAATGCAGAGTCAGAAGAGGAAATTGCTTCCCCACCCGAAAGAAAATGGGAGACCTTCATGTCTACAGGGATGCACAAACCTGCGCTAATATTTATCACAAAGGGGTGGAGTTTTGAAAAGTGCCTTGTCCAATCCCTTTATTTTACTGCGTGGGATTAGGCTGCAAGCGGGCAACTCTGCCTTGGGTGAGGCAATGTTGGATGGATACCCAACAACACTGCCGCCTATGCAGGAGCAGGGCTGGCTGACTTGGCAGTCAAACATGACCTTGCCCATGGAAAAGCCAGGTCAGAGAGAAAAGTAGAGAGCCAGAGAGAGAGAGAAAGAGAGAGAGAGAGAGAGAGAGAGAGAGAGAGAGAGAGAGAGAGAGAGAGAGAGAGAGAGAAAGGGTGAGGGTCAGAGAGAGAGAGAGAGAGAGAGACCAACCGAGAGAGAGAGACTGGGGACAGCTCACACCCCACCCCCAAACAAACAAACAAACTGCTCTCTTGTACAACCAAGTGTCCTTTCCCCACTTTCTCAGGCCCCTCCAACATTCCTGGTGACAATGCTGCTTTTTCATGAGACATGTGTTTTTTTCCTCCCATCACCAAACCCTCCTTTGGCTGAACATTTGTTTCCTGCATGGCATCTGTAGGAAGCACACAGGGCACCACCACCACATACCTGCCTAGGCAACTAATCGAGTACATTCTTACAAGCAAACAAAAAAAAGTCATGGGAATCTGTACCTCATATATAGAGGACCTGTGAAATGTGGTATGACTGCAAACAGGCAGCCTCCACCTACGACACAGGTTGTGAGACATGACAGGCTGCTAATGGCATGTTACTCTAACAGCTCACAGGTTTGTCTTTCCCTGACTCCAAATGCATTCAAAGTATGCAGCAAAACACAATCACTTCACCCAGCCTGTTTGTATTTTCTTTGGAAGTTTCCTTCACAGATTCAAAAAAGGTCTACCGGTGTGTGTTGACTGACTTCTTTAACAAGTACAAACCTTTTAACAAGTAACAATAAAGCCAAATAGAGAGAGATATATATATCAAGTCATATACACTTAGAAAGGTGAAGGATAAACAAAATTGAGTGACAAAAGCCAAATACAGGTGTCATTAATTGACTCAGAACAGGCATGGCTTTGCCACTGATTGGATACAATACTGCTGTGTCATTTGTAAGAGTTTACAACCCAAACCAGTTGAAACTGCTGCCACTGACATACACTGTTGAGATAATTTACCACAGTGAGAATGACACCAGAGAAGAAATATTCTTACCTACATTCCTGAAAGAGCCACTCCATGTTTTGAGGCCTGCAAACATTGCCAAGTTTTCTGTGCGGCTTGAGTCTCCAGAGAACAAGACACTGCCCCCTGTGGCTAATATTCACATTGCATTACATTTTAGGGCCAGACTATTCCATGACTTCGGGGGGAGATCAGACAGGCAATATCAAGGTCAGTGGTGAGCAAGTCACAGAATATTTAACATATACAACAGGCAGCACTGCATCAAAAACAACAGTGGGACTGAAAAAAGATTTTACATTTGTGAAGAAATTCACATTGCCTGCTGGTAGGCTACAATGAAGCATGTGTTATTAAAGCCATAATGGTACAAGTGTGCAACACTCTGTTTATGGTCAATATCAATTCTACTTATAATGAATAATGACAGAATAATGAGTCCTATAATAGCCTAGGTCCTAGGACAAAAAAAAAATCAGGTCAGTGATTAGTGAGGACAATAATATGCCAGGCTAAATCGTATTTCGTTGAAACAGTGGCTGAAAATAGGCTTGCTATTGATGAGGCTGGTTAAGTCTGTGACCTCAACTCATGTCAAATGGTAAGTGAACTACACTTACCAAGGAAAAATTAGGGCAATGAAATGAAAAGGAAGTAGATGTTTTGTTCTGTAGAAAATTAATCACAATACCCTCACACTCATGCAAATGTTTGATAGGCTACACAAACATTTTCTACAAATGATTTTTTTCATAGAGACATATACATTCCGCTCTTTCACATATGGGGACGGCTGTCTGTATCATGCATTGTTGAACGAATAGGCCTAGTAAATTAATTGGTATAGCTTCTCATACCCCTGTGGGGAGATAAAATATCATCCAAATTGATTATTTTTTCAGTTTTGTGTTACAATATTTCCAACAAAAATGCGATATAGACACCTCTTAATTACCTTTTCAAAGACAGCTTAAACACATCTGTAGAGAGACACAACCATTTGCCAAACATTTTGTTTTCAAATTGTGTAAAGGGGCACCCAATGTGGGGGGTTGAAAAATCTCCAATTTTTCTTCTGATTTTACGAGATTGAAACACAGTCAGTATCAACACATACGACTTACGAATGCCCATGTGGAATCTATAGGCCTAGGTATAACCATTATTCACAGAAAATGTCTTTACCTTGAACGCTTTTTGAGATAATGACATCTGAACTTTGCTGCAGATTTAAATGAGGGCGCAAATGTGCCAAAAAACAGATGGGGGGTACCGTGTTCAAAAACAAAAATTCTCTGGATGTATTAGGTATACCAAGCTAATATGTTGGCTTAGTTTAAATGGTTACTCTTTAGATGGTAAAAGTTTGAAGCAAATCTGAGATCTAAAATCCGTTGAATTGAGGTGGAATGACCCCTATATGTGTGTGTGTGTGTGTGTGTGTGTGTGTGTGTGTAAAATACCAGCCTACAATCAAAATGATGCAGTTAAGACAGAAGATTAGCCTACAGGCAAGTCTGATGCAGAAGCTACTTTGATGTATGTCTAACCACGGTTATAACCTTGGCATGTTGCCAAAATAAAGATACGCTGTGATACTGTAGGTCTCTGGTATGTAGCCCACATTGGTCCTTAGCAGATTTGTTCAGTGATTTTTAATTGAAATGCTAACTAATGGCAACGTCATAAAAACATTACAACACCGGACAAAATTATATTGAAACAAAGTCAGTAAACAACGTCATGACAGCGGCTGCTATCTGAGTAGGTTATCTGTCAAGCTCATTCTGAGCTAACTGCAATACTGCAATAAACAATACCACACACACACACACACACACACACACACACACACACACACACACACACACACACACACACACACACACACACACACACACACAGAAACAAACACACACACACACTCAGACAAACAAACAAACAAACAAACAAACACACACACACACATGCGCGAGACCATAAGCAACTGATATAATCACGTGCGCGAGTCCATAATCTCAAATGTTGGGGTTTACATTGTTGCGTTGCTTAAAGAAAATGTGCATCCTCTTGTCTTCTTCTCCCTTTCCATATGTGTAATATTCAAGCACCATGCAGTCTGCATTCATAATCTAGGAGCTTGATTTTATACACCTGTGGAAAGGGACCTGATGAACCCATGAATGTGTGTATTGCTATATTTCAGCCAATTTCACTATATGTGATGTGAATAGTTTCTGAGAAAAACGTACGTGACATCTGTCAAACATTGTATGTGACATCTGTCAGGTAAAGTATGTGACATCTGTCAGGCAATCTACGTGACATCTGACAGGCAATGTATGTGAAAACGTAGCCTATGTGCTGTTGACCTATGTTGAGGTTGCAGGAAACAACGACTTCAAGAACCATAAGCCTACGTGACATGTATGGTTTCAATAGACCATAACAGTCTAGGTGTAGACACCAGTCCTCACTGAGGTAAGAATCTGATAAAGTTCCCTTGGCCTTTGGAATTAAAATAGCTCCACATCATCACATACCCTTCACCATAACTAGAGATTGGCATGGTTTCATGGTTATGGTGTTAGCCTAATAGGTGGTATGATTTGCATCGAGAGATGACCTTATGGCCTTTAAACATAAAAATGTGCTTGCTCTATACAGGACTTTAACATAAGGGTATGTAATGTATATGGGCCATAGTGCAATACTACCTGTACATACACGCATCCACGCACGCACACACACACATTCACGTGAGTCCATACACAACTGATGAATCTCAAGTGTTGGGGTGTACATTGTTGCATTGCTTTTAAAAAATGTGCATCCTCTAGTGTGTGAGCGTTTTCAGCCAATGTCACTATACGTGACTTACAGTAAACAGAGAATGACGTACGTGACATCTGTCTAGCAATGTATGTGAAATATCCTTTGTGGTTGACCAATATGGCAGTTCCGGATGGAAACACCGACTTTCAAGAACCATAGGCTTACGTGAAATGTATGGTTTCAGTAGACCATACCAGTCTAGGTGTAGATCTGAGCTTAAGACACCAGTCCTTACTGGGGTTGGAATCTGATTTTGCCACATTTAATAAAAACAATGGAATCAGAAATGAGCATTACTGTAAGACTTGGTGTGAACCCTAGCCTAATCCATGCACAATATCACCAAGTGAATCCTGGGTTTTGTCTGATTAAACATTCTCATTGCTTTTAATTAATGAATCCCGCCATGCTACCTCCCACTGAAAACAAAGTATTTGTGGGAACAATCATATCAGACTTGTGTTCCCTCTCACACCTGCTCTGCGCTTTCTCTCTCGTGATATCCTAAACAACTTTGTCACACACCTGTCAGTGACTCAGTCCAAGGCAGCACACCAGGCAGGAGACAACTGCCCCTGTTCAATAGAGCACTGTCTTCCCTGTGGTCAATTCTTATTACTAATGGCAAAGTTATGCTCTATTGGTGAGGGAAGTGTACATTAATGATTGAGCTTTTATCTCTTCTTACTTCCGCAGACGTCACCTGAGTTGACACCTTGCCTGTTTTAAGTGGGCCTCCTGAGATAGTGATGCTTTTTAAGTGGGTATACAGCGTACGTAGTCCTGCATATATGGCCATATGCATATCGCTTACAACACCTCTGGTGGGGAGTGTTATCAGGAACTCCTGTGTTTATATTCCAAGTCATTCCTATATATGGTGGTTAGCAGCCATGAAGATAAGATAGATGAGATAACTGCACTGCAAGGTAGTTTAAAGCCATTGTGCAGTGTTGTTCTTAAAATGTGTGTTTGCCTTCTGACTCATACAGAGGTCATACGGCATCATACTCCATGGAAACCATTAACCAAATGGCTGATTACCATCTGGATATGCTGGAAGGCTCCTATATTTATATTGTAAGTTCCAATAATTCAGGGATGTCTCACTAAGAAGGTTAAAAACCTCTATATTGTAATTGTGGGTTCTCTGCCATTCACCTTTCTCCCTAAATGGCCAGATGTAACATCATTATTTGTTGTCTGTGCCCGCTCATTCCGCGGTAAGAACGGAACTGGTTTAACAACATCTGGAAATGGTTTAGAATCTAACAAATTGGTTAATGCAGCCAACACTCTGCCCTCTGGTGGCTGATCACATCCACTCAAAGACACACTGTAAACATTGTGCTCTCCATCATCTCTGTGACACAAACCATCCAAGCAGTGATCCAGGGGTTCATCAGTGAATCACATAGTATGTGGATGACTGACTAAACAGACTTGTCCATATGCAGCACTGATTTCTGCACTACCTCTCACTGAGCCCACGTGAGCTTTTACCAATTACAAGCAATTGATCAGAGGAGGTCTAAGTCTGTCTGTTGGTCTGTCACTGACTTCTACAGTTGGGATTAACACATGAATTTATCCTTCTCATGACACTCCAGCTTTCTATTCAACTCTGAATACTGTATGTTGATTACTCTTTTTTGCAGGCAAAATAAATAATTGCTTTGCTGCTTGTGTGTGTGTACTGTATGCGTGTTCATGTTAAGATGAAGGAGGACAATATCTGGGTTGCACACATGGCAACATAGTTGGATCAGTCTGATTTGCACTGTCAGCCTATACAGTTTTTAAGCTGATGTTGATGTTGTTGTTGATGTTTTTACAAAACAAAATACTTTCACCATTTCTTCAGTTTTATAAAGCCCACTTTACATACTGGTAAGCCAACTTCAAAGGCATTTGCAATCATGACTAACTTGTTTTGTTTGTTTACTATCATATCTTAACATCTTAAATAAGTTCATAACTACAGAGAAAATTATCGGCGTTTGAAAAAAATCTTGAGAATATCCCACAAAATCAATGGTTACCCGCCCCTGTACCCACCATAGTTTAGACAATCTTTATCACTTTATCATGACAGCCTTCTACCAGCAAAATATCATCCTCCGATGACCCGCACAAGCATCCTGTTTCCTGGATTCAAAGAGAGGCCACCTGGCTAGCATTTTCATTGGGTGCCTCTCATGTAAAGTTTATACGTCCTCCCTTGCTCCTCGGGCCTCGATCCTCACTGATCTACATAAAGAATGATGGGGCGGCAACAACGATAGTCTATCCCTTCGTCTATCTTTCTTTATGTAGATCAGTGAGGATCGAGGCCCGAGGAGCGAGAGAGGGCGTATAAACTTTACATGAGAGGCACTCATTGTCTTTCAGCAATGCCTGGTGTTCAAATGCATAGGAATGGCGCCCCCGTGTGGACAACACATGTAGACACAGCTGTTGTCATCTGCCTTCCCGGATTTTACTGGTGCAATAATTGACTCACACTTAGGGGAAGCACAAGTGGGCTATATGTGCTTTTCTTTACTTATTCATTTAATTTTTCCTTCTTCAGGGGAGTCAAAGGGATGTGCTCTTGAAATATTAAAGTATGTCTTTGCAGCCTAAATACTGCCTGCATTCTGTTGATAATTTTAGATAAACGTTCACTTTTTTTTGCTACAGAACTGAGAATATACGCCCATCAAGGCAATGTTACAGTAAGATGACTGGGTTCATTTATTCATTTCAGCTTGTCGACTCCAAGCATTCAAACACATTCAAGGGTCTTAGCGTCAGCGCCTCCAGTTTGGGAAAATAATTTGTTTAATTGACATTAATTGATATTGACATTTAATATCAACGTAAAGGTGTTGAAATTATTATACATAATCATTATTATTGCTTACTTGTAATGAGAGGTGTTAACTGAATCATCACCTGAAGTGTGTCATACTGTACTGTAAAATGCTTAGATTATGATTGGTAGTCCAGAAGGGGGGAGGGGTGTGTGTAAAAGACAGAGGGAGGGAGGGAGGGAGAAAAGGAGGGAGGGAGAGAAGGGGGGAGAGATGACCTAATAGTCAGGAAAAGTGATGAAGTCATAGCCACCTGACTCATATTCCCAGATGAGGGGAGTATTACCACTCCCTGTGCAATTGGCTATGTGTGTGCGTGGGTGTGAGTGTGTGTGTGTGTGTGTGTCTGTGCATGTGTGTGTATGTATGTGTGTGCATGGAGGAATATGTCATATACAGTATGTATGTGTGTGTGTGTGTGTTTCTTCTCTTTTTTTTGGTGTGGGTGTGGGTGGGGGGTCCAATTAATTACATTTCCAACGACACCAGACATCACAGAAATCAGATGAAGTCAAAATGGTGTCAGTCTTCAACTGTATTCAAACAATCTGTCAATGATCAAACCCCACCCAAGGCCATTATGCATGGAAAAAGCATTGTCTCTATTCTTCTACAAAAAAATCATGGTTGATTTAGATTTTACACCAACAATGAAAAATGTGCTAAAACTGCATTTGTGTTCACACACACATGCACAATTATAAATGTCCATGTGAATGTAGTGATCAGTTTGTGGTGTTCCGTGACATCACCACCACATAAGAGTGGTGGTGGAGGGTTCATTCCATCCCTGGTAAACTAAACTACACTCAATTATCTAGCTTGAAAAAAAAAAATTAAAACCCTACTACCGGGGCCAGAATACTTATGCTAATACTATGACTGCTTTTGGACCCGTGCTTAAGCTCTTACATACAGCGCTGGCTGCTGATCCTCTATTCACAAAAATGCACGTTTTTCTCCAGCAAGGCACCATGGCTGCTGAGCTGGACTGTTGAGTCACACTGACCTCACTGGGAGACAATTTGCCCAAGTAACCGAAAGGACTGCATACCCCACCAGGAAGACTCGCGATCAGAGCCGCAGCTTTAAAGTCACAGTTTATGTGTGCACTGCAGTATGTTTGATGTTGACTAGCATGACGTGATGAGTGAACTGTCATATCTGTCAATCAACGTGAAATATGTGTGAGGAGGACACAAGACAAAGGTGGCTCTGTGAGAGATGTGGATCTGAAACCTCTCCAAACCCTTGGCCAACAAGGGGCTCAGAGAGCAAGAGGCAGATGGATCGCACAAGCAGATGGTCCAAATAATAGGGTGTTGTGGAGGGAGAAAAAAAAAGTGGGCTCAAAGTAAGCCCAAGGGAGAGAGTTGGAGCAATAGAGAGTGGCAAAGAGGTTGAGGGAGAAAGAGAGAGACAGAGAGAGAGAGAGAGAGAGAGAGAGAGAGAGAGAGAGAGAGAGAGAAAGAGTTTGGAATTGGACACGCACCGAAACACATGAAAACACATGATGCTCATGACACAGCCACACACAGACACCATCCATACACCCGCACCCACTCCCACACAGACAGATGGGAGAGCACAGGAAACAGTATCCGTTATCCATCGCTTCTATCGATCCGGGCCTCGGACTCCCCAGCACACACCATTAGTGGCAGCAGATGACCTTTTGGCCACGGCGGCTCTGTCACTAAGAAGATGCCCCAGCTCCTGCCTCTTCAGCCCATCATACTGGTGGAGGGGGGGGTCACTCCCGTCCACCCTGCCAGGATCCTGGAGCCTCTCTCTCTCTCTGTGTCCTCCACCTCCTATCTTGTCTCGTACCGTCCTGCGGCCTTGCCCAAGTCCCCAGCTGGCAGCCTGCTGTGGTCACTTGTCGGCATGCGGTGCGGAGGGCCGGCGGTTTTGATCCCTGCCGTCCGCGCACGGGGCACCGTTGATTCTCCCTGGAGTAGTAGGCTACTCAGGCACACTGCAGGGGATCCCCGGCCCTGATTAGCGAGCAGGCGGACATGTCTAGACGACGATTATGTGCACCTGAGCTGCCCACTGCTATGACATCATTCTGCTGCGCCCTCGCAACATCGGGCCTTTGTGATCATTGTTGATCACATATAGTTCTTCAGGTAGCCTGCCATGCTATTCTGTGAGCCATAGATCACAAAATGGAACTGTCTAAATACTAACACAGTGACATGACGCAAACTCATCTGAGGAGGAGGACCTGTAATAGTCTGTAAAACAGGCAGCAGCAGTCAGGATTTGTTTTTGGTTCTGATGGCCTACAATGAATTAGGCCATTGAGCAAACGTTCTGAGACTTGCATGAATAGACCACAGTGGCAACAATGGCATGGACAGGTGCACTAATGGCACAATAATGGCCAGCAGCACAGAGTCTCGAGGCCCACGCTGGACACCCAACAAAGCACAGTTGTGGCCAGACATATGACTGCTATTGTTGCTGGACGGGTAACCCAATTACGCTGCTCGGAGGGGCCACGTTGGTGCTGATAAGTGATTAATTGAACACACCCAGTGGGGTTCAAGCCCCAGATTATCTGGCTGAGCCACCAGGACCAAACACAAACCCATGCGGGCATCCACACTAGCCCACCATTCAGCTGTAAACTAACTCAGTGGTTCAGATACACCTCAGTAGTACAGTGACAGGAAGGAGAATGAGGACACTGGTTTCACATGCAGTTCAAAACAGGTCTTGGGCCTAGATTTTTTTTTTTTTTTTTTAATGTTTCATTTTAACGTTTAAAATGTTTCAACTGTGAAATACTGACAACCACTTATCAAGAAGCTTTTGTCTCTGGTATAATTAATATTTGAAATAATAATATAAATAATAATAATAATAATAATAATAATAATAATAATAATAATAATAATAACTTACTGCTGTATGAACATACATACATTAATCCATATAATAATAATAATAATAATAATAATAATAATATACTGTAGCCTACATGAGCCTCCAGACATGGCTTTTTGAGATATTGACGTGTTAGAGGCAAACTGGTCTTTGTTCAGGCTTTGCTCACGATGCTGTAAAGGCTCCGGTTACAGTTTTTTTTTTTTTTTTTAGGGATCAGTGAGTAGCCTACTGCAGCAAAGCACATGCTCTGCGACGCCCGTGTGACAGCTCTCCTTCTTCTCCTTCTTCTGCTTGTGGGCTCTCACTCTCAGCTACCCAGCCTGTCATCCCCTGCGCCACGGCGGCCAAAACAACAGTGACCTGCTGCAACCCACAGCGAAAGGGGTGGGCGGACCCGACGAAATATGTCACTTTTAACTCTTTCAGTCTCAACAACCATGTGGCACCCCTAAAACGAAAGGCACGTCCGGGTTGTGGGGGGAGCATATTGTATGACTGAAGCATTTTGTTATTTTCATGGCATGCAGTATGTGCGAAACGCTGTGTCCAGGACATTCCTTAACGTGAACAAATGGTCACTAGTATTTTTCTGAGCGTCTATTTTCCCCAGCCAGAATAAGATATTTTGTATCCTCGTGATTTGGTCTATGATGAACATTAAAATGTGAGATTTCCGCTCTTAAGAAACTGATCGGCGGAAAAATGCATGCGTAAACAGCATCAGTTTCCTTAGATCTTTTGTCTCAGAAGTGGTGCAAAACTTGAGATTGCAATACAGAATAGGCTACCGTAGACTAAGGAACCCGAAGCAGAACAGTTCTAACGGGAGGGCGGCTCGTTTTGTCTCAGCGAGGAGGGATCGGTATAAACCAGACGGGGTGGAGCATAACACTGCCGTGCCCCTCTCCCCGCAGACGGCCTTGTGTCCCGTTTGCCTTGAGCAGAGAAAAAACTGTTGAAACTAACCGACAGAAAGAGGGGGCCGGCCTATGGGAGGGACTACTGCAAAGGGAGAATTGGAAGGAGGAGGGGGTGGGGAGGCGGCACGGGTGCTGTTTCTCCAGTCTCTTTCCCGTGTCTTTGTCTCACACTCTTTTGTTAGCCATGCCTAGCCTGCTGGTTCTAGCAGGGATCATGGACAAAAATGGGGGCTACGGCGGGGATCTAGCCGGCTCCGGCTTCGGTAGTGAAGGTCTCCTGGTGCCACCCGATGAAGAAGAGGATGACTCTCGTGCCCTCAGGGTCGCGTTGGGCCAGCTGTCTCTGCTGGGTCTCGGGGAAGGCGAAGACGGTGGTGGGGTTCCAGCAACTGGAGTACAGGACCGGAGTAACAATAACAATAACCCCCACAACCATGCTAACAACGTCGGAGGAGGTGGCGGCGGCGATACCGGGCTTTTGCAAGGGAAGAGCAAGTTATGTGTCCTGTACGAGGGACCCTCAACTGAAACTAAAGGACGTGGCTGCAACATAACAGAATGCGTCCCTGTGCCCAGCTCCGAACATGTGGCCGAAATAGTGGGGAGACAAGGTAAAGACTGAGATATAATTCCCCCTCTTAATTCAAGCATGGCAGTCAGTTAAGTTTTTTGTTCGGGTTGTCGTTTTAGCCTGTTGTTTTGCTGCGCCAGAATTGATACCTGGGGTTATTGATAAAGAAAAGGGAGTGGTGCTCAATTTATGTTGTAGTCCGCTGAGACACAGCAACATTGTTGCAGTTGTGTTATACATAACTGCCATAACTTGACACACTTACCCCTTCATCGTAAATTTTAACAGTGTCCCATCGTGTCATCATTGGACAGACACAAAGCGCCAGTAGAACCGTTACCTCATGGGCGCATTATTCTAGCTCCACGCCATCAATGTCAGCATGCAGGCGCACACTTCACGCACGGGAAGCACTCCTTTGTCGTCTGAGCGCGGGCGACAGTTTTCAAAAAAAGAAAAAAAAAACGAAAGAAAGCGTAGGCTACTCAAAGCAACTCAGGGATAGGCTCAGTAATTGATGCCTAATTAAGAATTGCACCGTTAACTGCCTAGGCAACGCGTGTTCCCCGAAAACATGTCTCTTCTCAAGTTGTCCTCAGTTTCGTTAAATTTTAATGCTGGCGGTTGTTTTTGTGTTCGGATGGCCTCGGTGACAGCGGACAATGGCGAAGGTTCACGTTGTAACTAAGTTGCTCTAGCCCACGAAGACTACTTAAGTTCAGACACATTGTGTCAGTTCTTTTTGGTTTTTCTATGAATGGGTTGACGTCCAACGATTTGGACGATACTGTAGATGACAGCAGCTGTCAAACAAAGGTGTGAGATTGAAAGAGAGGTGTGGTTGTGGGAGGCTTGAGCTGTCGCTTCCTAACAGGAGAATGAAAACGTGACTCAGCGAGAAACTAGTTTAGATGTATTGTATTTGGTCATAATTACTTTTATGCTCTTCTATCCCCTGAATACACTGTAGTTGGGTTGGCTTTAGATTTGCATGTATAATGCTGGCTGCACAATGCACATGATCCAAATGATCAAATGGGCACATGGTTGGATAGGCTACTCTACTTGGCTGTCTTGGAGTTTTATGGAGCGTTGTTCAAAGTGCTTGTTGCTGTTATCTGGAGCAAAAAGTAGCAAAGTGTGTAGCCAGTTTAAGTACAAAATGTGGCTGTACTTATTAACAGAATGTGCGTTGCATTGGAAATCGAGAATAGCTGGTAAAAAAAATGGAGTGGGAGGGGGCGCGTTTTGGAATCGGTGAACATTCAGAGTCACGCCCAGCCACCCAATACAACAGTCCCTGAGATCCCCCCTACGGAGCCAGCTCGGAGACCGTGGGGTCAGAGGAGTGCGCGAAATTGGGCCATGAAACAGCTGTCTCGAGACTTTGAAACCCGAAGCTTTGAGTGAATTCACTGAATGACTTTTGTAAAAAATAAGAAAATGCAGAGCTAAAAACAAAAACAGTTTTATGTGGTTGGAGAATAGCCAACATAAACCTCATCGTATGACTCAATGTATAGCTGTTGGAGTTATGGCTCATTTGGTTTTGGCGGTCATGTTTTGTTTTGTCTTGTCTGGCCATCCTCGCGCGTTTCTCAGAAGTGTGCGTTTGAATTTTAATGTGGGAGATGACAGCGCCATAGGGTGGATCCACGAAGCACGCGTGCAGCAGAATTTGCCCTCGTTGAGAATTACTGATTTGCAGGGTTTTAAACCAGTATCTCTCTTATGTTTTTGTGTATGTTAGTTTGCTCAAACCTTTTGTTGCACAACTAAATAATCCTTCCCTTAATGGGTTGTGGGGTATTTTGATAGGGATAGTCACCTCTGGCATTGAGTGTAAAATGCTGGTTTTGTCTTGGTCATCCTTAGTTACCCTATCCTGGAAAAGGTATTGGTGTAATTTCATTTTCAGGTATCCATTTTTCAAGAGATTGGTTGGCAGATGCCACAAGTAATGAGTCAGTTGCAGTGCCATGACCAGAGCGCCTATTACACTTTATCAAAATTATCACTCCTCGCCCAGCGGTAATATATTACAACAATCTCATGATTATCTTAGTTGTTTGCGCAACTTGTTTCAATTCAGTTACTTCTTCTATTCATATACTGTCAGGATTATATAAGCATAACACAAATGAAACATGTGAGATATTTAGATTGATGATATTCTCTAAACAGATACCCATTGATTGTGATTTTGTAGGTAGAGCAGTGTAGACATAATAAATGATAACAAACAACAGTTACAGCCTACCGTAGTCATTCTCATCCCTATTTTCAGTGCATTGTGGAACACAGCTCTGGGCCCTCAATATGAAACTATGATCGAGCTGAAACCTGTATTGTAGGGACTAAGTACAAGGGTCAGTCTGATATATTTCCACCACAAAAGCTTGTCTTTGTCAGAATGTCAGACAAATATTCTCTGAGAGGACCACACTGGAGGCTTTTTGTCCACCGCTAAATGCAACTACAATCTGATGCAATACCCATGCGATCCAGTAGCCATGGATCTTGGAAATAAACCACAGTGGTGAATATTTTTAATACAAATTTGTGCGCTGAATTTAAACACCACACACTGAATTTTCAAGCGTATAAAGCTAAGACCATAAAAGATGCTAAATTCCTTAAGATGGCGGGCCTTGCTTTTCAGCGGATTTGTGTGAAGCTTAACAAATTCCTTCTCGTGGAATGTTGATGGAGTGAACACTCATCCAGGTAAACTTTTTGTCATCTTGAGGATGCAAAGAAACTGATGATGCTTGGGCCTCTCCACCAACCATAGTGATTCTTATGTTTGACACAGATTCAATAGTGAGTGGGGCTTTACATGGACATGGACAGACATACGCGCACACACTGTTGCTGTATTGAGCTTTCAGACTCTGATGTAGTAACAAATAGATGAGCAGAGATCAATTTAATAAATTAGCTCCCACCAGTAAACTACATGCCATACAGCAATGTGTATGTGTGAACTTTCTCAGTGTTTTTTTTTCCAAGTCTGGTACAATAACAACCAGTCTCAGGTCGCCATTCACTATTGTAGCAGAGAGCATTGTTCAGTTGTCTTTTAATATTAGTGCCATGAGGGCTCTGAACTCAGCTTTGTCACTGTTCATTATCTCTCCATTCGCCAGTGTCCTGTTGTGCTTTAGCATTGTGTGCTAGCATCAGGCTTCAGTGTGAAGACCAAGGCGAATTAGAAGCGTTCGTATTTTACAGCTCATCACCATGTATAAATTAAGACTGTATTAGAGCCAAACCACAGTTAGAAGTTGGGTGGCTAAACTACAATATGCATGGCTAGGTGTGTTTTTGCCTAGATCACTGTTATGTAAAAACATGCCTGCCATTAGTCCAGTAAAATCACTGTAATATTCTTGGACAACAGTGTTGTTCTACAGAGCAGATACAACCAAATTAGAGGATGTTTCTCTTCTCTTTTGAAACGGAGCTATGGGTTTGGCATTGAACGCGCCAGTCTGTGCCAGTTTGGACACACTCTTCAGCATGGACATCCTGATGGTGAAACGCATACAGTTATTAAAAGACCCCAGTGGTGCTGTAACATCAGGTTATTTCTAACTGACAGCCAGAAACATATCTTCCTGCATATGAATGTCCTCTACCCAAGAACTTGTGTCCTCTCCCCTTGCTCAATCTGGCTATGTTCTACCCACAGGGTGCAAGATCAAGGCCCTCCGAGCCAAGACCAACACCTACATCAAGACGCCCGTCCGGGGCGAGGAGCCTGTCTTTCTCATCACGGGCCGCAAGGAAGACGTGGCGCTGGCAAGACGCGAGATCATCTCGGCGGCCGAGCACTTCTCCATGCTGCGGGCTTCCCGCAACAAGCTTGGGGTGTCCTTCAGCGGTTCCCCACCCACGCCTCTGCCTGGCCAGACCACCATCCAGGTAAGGGTCCCGTACCGCGTGGTGGGCTTGGTGGTCGGCCCCAAGGGCTCCACCATCAAGCGCATCCAGCAGCAGACGTGCACGTACATCGTGACTCCCAGCCGCGACAGGGACCCCGTCTTCGAGATCACGGGCTCCCCGAGCAACGCAGAGCGGGCGCGCGAGGAGATTGAGGCGCACATCGCCTTCCGCACGGGCGGCATCCATGACCACAACAACGAGAACGACTGCCTGGGGCCCGACAATGCCACCACGGGGCTGGAGAGTCGTCTGCAGCAGGTGTGGGGCCTACAGGGAGGCCAGCGCAAGCCCCTCACAAGCAGCTACCGCCAGAATTTCTCTGATGCCATGGTCGGCGGTAATGGAGGAGTAGGGGGCAGCAATGGCGGCGGCGGAGGAATATACGGCAAGGGTGAGTACCCCAGCCCTGGCAACGGCGACAAGCCTGGGTCCTACTTTGGTTCCGACGGATCTTCCAGCTGGGTGGACCCTGACTACCCCAAACAAATGGCCTTCTATGCCCAGCAGCGCTCCAAGAGCTTTGGGGGTCTTCCTCTGCCTCTCACCAGACTGTCCCCCAGCCTGCCGGAGTCCTGTGGCACCACGGTGCCGCCTGTGGTTGGGGGGTCCCCCCACGCGCAGGCCCGACGCGCCCACAGCGAGCCCACCTCCAGCAGCCCCGCCTTCCCTCCCGGTCGGCTGCCACTGTCCGACTCCCCGCCCATGATGAGGGACTGCATGACGTGTTTCGAGAGCAAGGTGACAGCTGCACTGGTGCCATGCGGTCACAACCTCTTCTGCATGGAGTGCGCCATCCGTATCTGTGAGCTCAGCCACCCCGAGTGCCCTGTCTGCCACACCCTTGTTACGCAGGCCATCCGAATATTCTCATAGAAACAAACAAACAAAAAATCTCCTTTTTTTATTTTAGTGTTATGTTATTCTGTGATTGATTGAATGAATGATTTAATGATTCAGTGTATATGATTTTTTATTTTATTTTTTATGTTTCTTTTGTTACATTTTGTGTTTTGCTCTTTTTTAAGTGAATTTTAACCAAACAAGCAGATATTTTAGAGGGCACTGCTTGCTTTACTAAAAAAAAGTAAGAAATATTTTTAAGTTTTTCTTTTATAAATATACACACATATATATTTTATAAGACTTTTCATTTATACGTAAAATATAGGTCGAAACATTTTTCTTTGACTCAAAAAGGCTGCTGTTTACCCTGTCTTATTCAAGAATGGGTGTAAACAGACGACTCATAATGTGAACATTTGAGTTATCTTTTTTTAAAACGAGAAAGTATGGAGGATAGTTTTACATCCTGGTATTCAAATTAACATGTAAGAAGCAAACATATTTTGAAAATATGTTTAAAAGAAAAACTAGCTGCACCTTACATTTTATTTTACATCAAACTATGATTGTCAACCCTCCTTGCTAATTAGAATATTATTATCGATATATAGGATTCTCCAAACCTTAACTTGATTTTATATGTATACCAAACTAACAGTTGAGAATTGAACAAAAGCTCAGAGGACTGACAATTTCTTTGCTATTTTATTTGCACCATTTTTCATAATTATGAAACAAAGAACCCTCACAAAAAATGCTAGCAGTCCTGTTAATATCCACAAGAATGTTCTGGAAAAAAAGGGAGGGAAAGAAAAAAGTTGGAACCTAAGGAATTTTACTTAACAATATGTTTGGCCAAGTGCCTAAGTCTCCATGTCCAGTCTGCCTAGTAACACTCTATGTCTTCAGACATCAGTTAGAACCATTTTATTCTGAAACACAGTTAGAACCATTTTATTCTGAAACACTTTTAATAGATATTCAGATTTGAACAGGAAACCATTTCTATTAGTGACTCATGTGAAATCGTTGTGGTTTTCTGAATTTATAAAACTCAGTGGAAGTTGAATGAGGATGGCTGTCTGGTTAGGATTCATTCAGTTGGCTCTTTCCAGGGAACGGTTTCCCCTCAGAATCCTCGTCCTAAAACCCCCCTTTCGTGCCCAGATCATTTCTCTGTTCAGTGGGTGTTGCGTAAATAATCTGAGAACTGCTTTTTTTTTGTCTCGTTGGATGTCCATGTGTGTCTGCGTTAACGGTTGTGAGAAGCTTCACAGTATAGTTGAGCTGTGAGTCACAGATGATGCAGCGATAAATTTGGGAGAAAAGTTGGCCTATAATCAGATTTGGAAAAAGCCCTGCACAAAGAAGGGGACAGGGCGAGAGGCTTAGCTCTACTCTACATCATGAGGCCTCCCCTCCCCCATTTACCACAGTCGTCTATTTGGGCTACAAAGTGCCTGCTGTCCGGTTTTTGTGTGTGTTGTAGTAATTACTGAAGCAGCAGCTAAAAGCAGGTGTTTCATAGTGCACTGTAGATGTGACCTCAAGTTCAAGCCCACCCCCCTCCTGCTCCTCTCCACCAGCCTTTCTCTCCCTCCATTTTCTTTAGGACTGCCCCCCCCCCCTTCCCCCTCCCCCCTCCCAACTTTACCCCGTTTAGCCGCTCACACATACACAGACCCAAAGCAAGCCTTAATGACTAGCTGCTGCCCCTGTCGGGTTCTTCCCAGAGCCTCACATTGTTTCGGTCACAGTGGCGGCGTTGGTGCACTACTCTCCGAGCTCGGCCCTCCCTTACAAGGGATCGATAATTAATCATGTGACCTGGTTCCAGGTGCAAGCAGCAGCGGCAGCATGGGCACAGCCGAGACAGCAGGGGAGAACCAACAGCTCTGGGTCCAGCTGCCAGTGGCGAAACCAACACACACACACACACACACACACACACACACACACCATGGCCAAGCCACCACCTCCACAGTTGGGTCTGAGAAGCAGGCCGCTCGCTTGCTACCCCTTACTCTTTTCATTCGGAGCCTGGACTGGGTGCAGCTGGGACTGCCCTCCACCTCCCCAACAACCACCACACACACACAGACACACACAGACACACACACACACACACTCGCCTGCCACCCTCCACCCCCCCCACACACACACCTCCCGTTCTCACTCTCCCTCCTCCCTGCTCTAATCTACAGTGCTTCCACAGGGGAAAGGGGCCTCCTTTGTCCTGTCAAAAAAAAAAACGACAAAAAAAAAAAAGATTTCAAAGAAAGAAAAAACAGGGCCAGCTGAAATGGATGCCAACTCAGACTGCTTACTGCTAATAAGTTGCCTTTTGTGTGTGTGTTTTTATTTTTTTTTTCTCTCATTTTGCCCCCTACTTCTTCTTTTCTTTAGAATGACAGTGGTATTGTTGGGTTGGGTAAGGATGTCCCCTTGCATGAAGTTCCCCCACAAACAACAATAGGAGTATAAGATGATGCTGCAGAGCTAGCGAAACAAAGTGAGGGTTAAGACTTAACATCATACAAACTGTTAAGATGGTCGTGTTGGTGGAGGGGGAAGTGCAGATAATGTGTGAATTGTGTGCCCATATGGGTTGGTGTGTGTACGTTTGGGGGAGGGCTGTATCCTTCAGTTACCCCACCACAAGCACACACACACACACACACACACACACGCACAGGTCAGGGTTTGTGTGTGACCTCAACCAGCCCATAGGAGGACCACACTGGACTCCAGAATGAAATAATACAATTGTAAATGACAAGAAAGTGGAGGAAACGCCCCATTTAGCTTCTGTTCATGCTGAATCAAATTACAGAGCCACTGCCTGCCACATACCCAAGCTGGGTTTTTTTAGAGGAGGGGATTAGGGCCATTGGAGAGCGTCTTTTTTGAGAGCAGGGGAGAGAGGAGAGGACGGAATACTGCAAGACTGGAGACTTGATGTGGAACTACAGTGTTTCTGAATGGCGGGTTGCTTTTGGAATTTGGGTGAGGTTCTCCCTACTATATCCCTTAGAGCTAGACGTTTGGGTTCATCATCGGCTTTATTCAGGCGCCTTTTAGCTACCCGTACAATAGGTGTTTTTTGAGGATGGTTAAAAAAAATACGCGGTGGTTTGGCCTTGATTTGAACTGAATATTTAAAGGCTTCCTCAACTTTAAATATTGATTAATAATCGGTGTGGGGCAATAATGTAAAAGACAGGGGTAGGATTTCAGTCAATTGTACGTAGACACCCACTTCACACTTCAGAGCATTTTGACTTAAATTAGCCATTTAATTAATGTTAAAAATGTGGCGATAATGATATTTGAACGTCATGTACATGAAAATATTGAGCAAGCACCTTATTTCTAAGAAAGAAAGTATGGACGGAATCGACTGCTGATGGTGGACATTCATGGTAGTTGAGAGTTGTGCACAACCTGGATTTTATTCAAGCAAGATGATTGTTGTTTGGTGTGGTGTGGCCAGATTTTGGGTGGAAAGTACACAGGGTGTACTTTGATTTGCACTGAAAGCTCTTGGGGCAAACCATTTCAAATAGTGGTAGGCATGATGAAACCGTGAGTTTAGTTCAAAAGGGTTCAGACATCCACACTACTAAATGTATCTTTCTGTTAGCTAACAACCGGCCTTTTACTGAGATAGGATTTGGTGAATCTATCAAATAAACATCAGATGAATCAGTCGCCATACTCTCTGACATAGATTTTAGTAGAAGTGTACACACACACTTTATAGCACTGCTATTACCTAACATTAATATATTACTCATTCATCAAACCATACGCAGATGAGTATCTATGCAGTGCATGGCGTTATGGTTAAACGCTTTTGTCCAAAGTGACATACAATAACAACAATAAACATTTAGCTGAATACATCTGTCACATTGAAAAAATGTCAAACAACAGTTTCCACCACCAAAAACAAATAAAGTCACGACTTTACATGAATCAGGTTGCACATAGATGCTGGAAAAAGCAATATCACTCGCAAATAAACCAGCAGTAATACTTCATGAACAGGAAAATATGTTTGAAACGGTTAACATACTTTGTTTTGTTGTAAGTTTATATCTATAGTCAGTGGAGGTTCCAATGTGAGGTAAATCCTTGACAACTAAGTATTATTTTCAGTTCTTGAGTTGTTGGATGATGTATTCAATCTTTTTCTGTTACACTACCGAATACTTTTCCCAATCGTCACTGACTGCATATGCATTCAAAATATGCCTTCTTACAAGAACTTTAATATTGTTAATGCCAGCACAGTTTGCCATCGGTGAATATATTTGTATAGTTAAAAACTTTTTGTGTTTTTATTTTTTATTTTGTTTAATTTTTCAAGTTCTTAATGTGACAAGAACAAAAGCTGCATTTCCTGTTTGCCCCAAGCAGGAAAACAGGGGGCCCTGAACCTGTAAAATGGGATTTTTGTGTCAAAACAAGTCATGAACAGTTGTGAGCAGACTGAGCACAATAGAACGTTTGGGAACGGTTTACTTTATTACCCCTTTAGGACTGTTCAGAGATGGCTTTTACAACCATGAACAAACTGATGCCCACTAACTAACACTATTGAGCCAAACATATCTTTTAAAGAAAAGTAGCATTTATTTGACATTTATTAAGTGTACTCATACGTAGGGAAAAATCTTTATCAAAAATATATAGCGTACCATAAGCATATCATGAAAATATATTTCAGTATTGAAGTTGATTAAGAAATTATTTTCTGTAGTTAATGGATGGGACTGCTTAGCTAGGTCTTTAAAATGTTACAGCTAGTTTTCCGTTCTCTGGGTAAGAAATTTAAGATCAAATGTCTATGGTAGCCAAAGAATAATCGCATAGGGAGGCATTTCTAAAACATGTAAAAATCACAATACTGGGCAAACATGATCTGAAAAAAAGAGCTTGAATTTAGTACGTTCATCAGCTGACTGAAACCTATTCAAAGCAACTCCCTCCATCTTACTAACACCATCCATTCATCAAAGTCTTATGCCACTGAATGATAGAAGAAAATGTTGCAAAACAACGGTGCACTTCTGTGGAATTAATTTCCAGTCAAGTGCAATCCCTGTAGAATTGCATGATTCATTTGCAATCCAACTTACTTGTCTTACATTGAACTCCATTTAAAAAGAAAGAAAAAAAAAAACATCAGGTAACAACAGGTTATGTGATGGAGTGCTGTTTTGTCAACATCACCAGGTAGTCAGGCGTGCTTAATTAAGGAGACAGGGCCTTTGTTTACACTTCTTTATTTTCATGAACAAATGCCACATGGGCTATATTATTCTTTGATTCCCCCAGGGATTTGAAATTTAATAGGGGTCTACAAATAAGGGTTTAGGTTAAGAGTATACTATGGTTTTACAAGTATGTATTGTTCTTGTATTTTTTTTTAAATTTACCATGTTTATAAGTAGCTCTTTGATTTTGCATGCTGTTGAATTGATGCAGAACATTAACCTATAAAATGTTAAGAGTAAGATATGGACCACAGGCTGTAAGATGAAAGCTTTAGCAATGATTTTTTACCTAATGTTAGCAACAGTGTAATAATGACTATAACCACATCTTAATGAAATGTTTGCTTTGAGATATAGCTTCATATATTCCCTCAAATGGTAAAGGATGCTATCCCATGTCTTAAAATTAAGAGAGCAGAGCTTTCCTGTGACACAGGGATGTATATCTTCTATCCTCATTCCTATAATAGTAGTATTATTCATACAATATTACATACGCCTATATTACAATAGCTATGCTAGAAACTTTATGATAATTTATTTTCTGAATAAGATGTTTTCAAGGCTGCATTCTACATTTATAATCATGGCAGTGTCCCTTTTCAGTGATTGGAAACTTTAGATGCACTTAAGTACGGCCTATCAGTATAGAAAGATAGGCAGTTAATACATACATTTGAATGTAAAAATTACCCCTCCCCTGACCCAAACCTCTACATCAACCAATGGACTTCTTTTGCCTTTTGTTTATTTATCAAATATGAGCTTTAAGTTGTTGTCATGGCAAGAGCATCAGAGAAGGGTCAATCACAGTATATGTTTGGGTCATTCCGCTCCACGTTTATAGAAAGCAACTAAAAGAAGAAAAAAATATTATTACAGTTTCGTAAAATTCTATTTTGCTAACATGAGTTATTATTTCATAGCAAGAGGAAAAAAAGGGTCAGTATCTGGATGTTATTTATGAAATCAAACATATTTATGAGTGACCTCAAGACATTTTGTTTTTTAATTAAAAATTACAAGAAGTTAATATATTTCTAAACTCGAAGTTGGTTTCTACTAAAAAATATTACAAAATGAAAGACGTTTTATTTATTAAAGTTTAAGAAATCCTTCCCCGCTTGATTTCACTGACAAAGTTACATCAGATGATGGAGGGTTTCTTTGACTTCTACTTAAACTTCAGATATGCACTATTTTAAGGAAGACCAGTGCATTCAACAGTGGACATACGTCAGAGTGTAATATAATATTTTTAGGATTTGGAAGTATTTTAGTTACTCAGCGTTAAATTCGTGCCTCAATTACGCATTACTTTTGCGTCTTGCATCAACAGTAAGTGTTGTTTGCTTAACCCTCTGACTAATCCCACATAACCAACTCGACATATAACACCCCTTTTGTGTCCTAGAATTCCTCCTATAATTTGTATTTTGTTTTCCTTCCTGGCTGCTGCATCATTCCTGATTGCAGTGCTGAGAATTGATATCACAGGTGACGTGAGGCTGTTTCATGCAGACAGTCTGCTTACTGTAAACAGACACTAACTTGCATACTTACATGCATACATCTACTACACATACTGGTGCTCTTAAAATCCTGTGGACACAATGCAGGGCCTGTGGAGAATGACATCATGGGAGTGGCAATGTGACAAATGAAATGTCTCCGTTGCTATGAACTCTCATTTTAGAGACTAGAAGTGTCAAGACTGTATTTTGGATTTTGTACCATATTCCCGGGATGTTTCCATGAATACTTGAGCTTATGTGTAGTGGATCTATGGGTCTCGTTTCCACTCACACATACATACGCGCAGACACACACACACACACACACACACACTCTCACAATCACAATCCAATATACCTGTACAAGTTTGCATGTATCATATATCATCACCAAAACTGGAGAAGCATTGAACCTTTTGTGTTTGTGCTGTTGAACCTATTAACACACAAGGGCTCAAGTGCTTTTTTCCGCTTGTAGATTTTCATAGGCAACACTTAGAGGACTGTGTATTTACGATATGACATCAATAAAGGACACAGCTTATGTCCATCTGACTATGATGGCACATTTCAATAGGCTGAAGTGAAGGAAAGGTCTGTTGAAGTGTTATCAGGTCAACACTCTTCTGAACAACTTTACATCCATTTTTTGTTGTTGTTTTTCTTCAAACCTGTTTCATATATGCATTTACAAGAAATTGTGTGTGATATGTTCTCAGTCATGAATGGTATTGAATTAAGAGAGGGTTGGGACAGTCAGTCTCATCCCTTTCAGAAGGTGATATTCCCGTCTGTCTTAGGTAGCTTTCAGAATCTTCCAGCACAGTAGATGTGCTCCATACCAATTTTACATGAATAAATACATACATACAGTAGTGATCTTAGTGCTTTAGGTTTAAGCCAGTCAACTCCTAGTCTCAGTTTCTGGTTTCTTTGTGGTGAGTGAGAAGAGTTGGCCCTCTCATGGCCAGCCATTGCTTAAAAGTCTTCATGTTGATTTGTTTTGCTTTGTTTCTATTCCGTGCAGTGCCCTCGTCAGGCATGTCAGATTGCAGGTTTATTTCCTAGCACGATTTTTTGTGAGTTATTTTCATTTGTTTACTTTTTGGGATACTTTTATTAATGTCTATATGCCATCTAGTTTTGATTATTTTCTTTATTCTATGAAATTCAAAATGTATTGTAAATGTTTCTAATAAAACAAAAAATAATCCTCCGTCATGTTGCTGTGTACTAAAGATATGCTTTCATGCATGACACATAGGAAATGGAACAGAATCAAGACTCCTTGGCCACTTGACTAATAGCAAATTCATTTTATTCATACATATTTATTCCAAATATACATAAAGTTATTTACCATTAAAAATGTCTACCCACTACCAACCCATACCTGCTGAGCAATGCCACTAGTGTTGCCAAGCCAAAGTTATGAGAAAACGCACTGGATTCTACTGCAATCACATCATCAGGATTTATCCAATTAACAATGCTTATGTATCTACTGCATAGGAGAGTTGTTTTTGGTTGCATTACCATTGATAGCATTAGGCTCTGGTTGTTTGACATGTTAGAGGGAAATACAATTGAACTGACAGTGTGTCTGTCTGCGCCGGAGCATCGCAGCAGGCACCAAGTTAATATTGACCTTCACTGCAGTGACCTCGACTTTGAAACACGGCCCCCTACCTCCATGACAGAAGGGGTCTTGGTTGAGCCAATCCCCCACCACCACTACCGCCGCTGCTGCTGCTGCTGCTGCTGCTGCTACTGCCACCCTTTGGTCTGCCCCCTTTCCCCCGTACCACCCTGCTTTAGCCAGCACTCCAACATCCAAGCAGGAGGGAGAGCAGGGCCATAATCCATGGGATCTCCCATAAGACCCAGCTCTCTTTAGGTTACGCGCAGAAGACAGGGATTTCATTTACAGTGAGACGAGCGTATAACGAAGCCCATCAGACATGCATAGGACAGGCCTGAAGCAAGGAGCTGGGCCTCCCTGCTCCTTGCAACCTAATACATGCACACAGATGATGAGGAAGCAGCCTAGAGGGAAAACAGAGGGAGCGCTGCATGCCAATTTGCTCCGAGTCAGACCCTTGAAACCTTTCCGTCCAATAGAGATGTGGCTTTTAGAAACCGGAGATGCACCTTCAAAACAGTGTCCGGAGGCCACAAGCCCCTGGTGCACCCGTTTAATGACTTAAAACTAACAGTACAAAATGTGCAATGCATGGATGTGTTAAGTGTGAGGAGGAAATAAAATACTACGTAAAAAAGAAAAAACACATACAGTGAATCCAACATTGTCAGAGGTAAAAGAAGCTTCCAGTAAAGCAAGTACAAAAAATTATTTCATAACATGTGCTCGTGATTTCTTTTGACACATCCTTTCATTAAAAGAAATTGATCTGCTATACTTGACAGGTCTTTCATGGCATTCCCCTCAATCAAGTGTGCATTTACTCGAAGCTGAAATGAATCGCGTACAATGATTTCATCCTTAAAGAATTTCTTGTGAATTTCATGTGAATCTGTAGTCACAAAGAGAAAAAAGAAATAAAAGACACCCTTCATATCCCAGAAATATTATTAAATAAAAAAACCCAGTGTAGCTTTGAGATGATTCTCTGCGAGACGAAAAAAATAAAACAAAATCCTCAGGTCAAACAATACAAACCAAAAAACGTTCATATTAACATTAAATAAATACAGTAGGGGATGTCAAAAAAGCAGTTAAGCCAGAACTTTGCTGGAAGGTAGAACATAAGGTAATCTTTGCCATGTGCACAATGCGGTCAAATGGGTTTGTTTAAAAAAAAATGAACTGTGATTGACTCCATAAGCACAATTTCCCTTTATGGTAATTCAGACATTGAGCCTAACTGGGATGACATCCAGTATAAACTGCTATCTGCTCTTGCACCGTGCCCTCGCTGAACGTTTATCTCATACTTCTATCTCGGCTGCAACATCAGATGTGCAAATATGTGCATGGGCCCAAATTTCACGTACACGTCCAGATGGATGAGAGAGAGACAGTGATCACAGTTAGCGGAAAGACTGTACTCTGCCCCAAACCATGGCTCATTGTGACCCGCCCATACAATCGTATTAGTGTGAAAGATAAGAGGTATGGTGTTTCAGGAACAGACTAATCAGTATGCTAACCAAATTCATTTAATTCTACATTCACCCAACTCGTTCCTGGTGGTGCTTCATTTTTTTTTTGTCCACAGCTTATTGCATTTGCAGATTCTGGGGCCATAGCTGTGAAGCTTATTGCAATTGTGAGTTAACAAGAATGCATAGATAGAGTAAGGGGAGTACAGCGCACAGCACTCATGCAGACATGTGTGTGTGTGTGTGTGTGTGTGTGTGTGTGTGTGTGTGTGTGTGTGTGTGTGTCTATGTGTGTGTGTGTGTGTGTGTGTGTGTGTGTGAGTGTGTTTGGGGCAGGGGGTCTCTGTGCTGCAGTCTAGCATTCTGACTGTCTGTTTTAGATTTTGCTTTGTTTTGTGTTATGTTTTTTTGTTGCGTTTTTTTGCCTTTTCCCTCATGTTTTTTTTTCTGTTACCCAGGATCCTTAGCGTGTGCAGAACCTTCAGTTGTTCTGGCAGCAGGCGCCCTGCTTTGCTGAGCTCTGGGTGGGTTGCACAGTGATCGGCACAACATTGGAGTTTGGAGAGAAATCGGCATCACTGCGCCCAGACATCTGCCGCTGGGACACTATGTGGTAGATGGCTGTGGAAAGGAGAGGTCAGGAGAAGGTGTATGTTAAAGGAGCACATTGCAGTTCTTTCACCTTAAAATAATGACTTCAAAGTCCTTCTGATATTACACTGACCTATAATATGGAGAATGAAGTCTCTGACATTTCCAGTGCACCCTGGACACTTGATATTATATTACACTATGTAATGTTGCTAATCAGGAAGGATTGCGACCATTTTAGTCAGGTTATGACTAACTTGGTACCATCTAATAAATGGCATTGAATACTGATGCCAAAGGGCATACATATCAATTCTTCAACAGTGTCCCTTAAATACATTGTGAAAAAGAAAACAAACACACATCCACTGATGGTCTCAGATTTGGTTAGAGGCAGATGGTTAGTCCACGCTGTGCCTGACGCTACTTGCTGTATCTTGCTAGTGTGCATGAAAATCTATAGGTGTTTTTCATGCCAAGACACCTATACACTAATCCACGGCAGTCAATGTGCAACAGAGGTTTGTGAATTTCACAAACGCTTTTATTCCAGGCCTGTATTTTCGAACTGTTGTTAAAACAGCCGATCACAAAACACGCTCTTCCCGGCATCACTGAACAGCATACGTACTTAAAAACCCACATGGAAACCCCTACAAAAAAAAGCTTGCAGGTCAACTTTTAGAGCACTGCTGACAGGCAATGTTGCTGAGTGTTATTGTTAGGGCACTTGTCCACTTTTATTCATCTGGAAACAGCTCATCACAGTCATCTGATCAGAACCACAGGAACTGGGTCAAGTAATTGTCCAGAAACACTGTTCAAAAACATGCCCCTTGTATCACCACCACCTTCAGACATCCATTAAGAAGGTCCAGGAATGAGGTTGGAGTGTTAGTCCAGAGAGGTTTGAGTAGGAGTACACGCCCTTCATCAGAACTGTAAGTCCTATGATGCCAGTAAGCACCAGAGCTTAAACATAGGAGCTGTGGCATAATGAGACTGAGTTTGCAAACCCACAGCAACTCCGTTCCCGAAGTCAAGAAAAGGAGGAAGCTTCTGAGATGATGCAAGAAGACTTGATCAGTAGAAGAACAGAATGCCATGGTTGTGTTTTTGCAGGGGGAATACGGAATATGAAGGGGAAAGGAGCTGAAATTTACATTTTTTCAGTTCTAATTAAACTACAGCTTCAGTCTCATTAATTGAAAGTCAGTTGTCATACACCTCAGTTCTTAAACACTGTTTGTAAAAAAAAAAAAAAAACCTCTCCAATCAGATTTTGTCAACACTAGCTAAGCAATAACTCAACAAATAGGGTCAGGGACGCCATGTATGCATACATGAGCCATCCTGTTAGACTGCCTCTTTTAAAGGCAGGAGAGGCTCCTCTGCTATACAGTGGAGCATTGAAATGGTTGGCCCCTGTTGGATGAATTAAATGAAAACACAGAGTTCATTAGCATGGCGGCAGCTCGTTAAGGCACTTTAATCTGTCCCCAGCGCAGGACTTTACTTGAGCAGCAGGTTCAACCAGCTACCTTATTAATTTCTGACCCTTTATGCTGTATGCAACCCAAATAGCTGGGATTATTGACTCCGATACATCGTCAGATGATTTATCAGATAAATGATAACTCATCTATAAAAATGGTAGATAACTGAAGACAACTGCCTGTTTATGATTGGCTCTCGAAGCAATATCAAACGTGGTCTGGTTAAGCCATTTCTTGTATCTGGTTCTTTTGTGTGCAGTAGTAAGGACGCTGTGTAATTGACCTCAGATTGATTTCATTCATGAAACAGCGTTCACATACAATCACCACAAACTTGGAATTTGCTGCCACCTACTGGTAGCAAGAAAGGAAATGTTCACAAAATACTTGAGAGTGGATTCTTTTGGTCACCAACAGACCTACGTGACCCACTGACCTGTAAGGATAGTCTGGAAAGCCAATTCGACATTAGACGAGTCCAAAGCAGATGTCTCCAGGAAGGACAATCCATGCTTTTCTGTAAAAACAAAGACCACCATCAGAAAAAAAACACACTATTCATGGGTTTCATCAGGTCCCTTACCAGAGGTGTATAAAATCAAGCACCAAGATTATGAATGCAGACAGCATGGTGCACCTATTCCTATGAGAATAGAAGTATCTGTATTCTTACATTTTAAAAGTTTAGTAGTTTACCATATATACCAATGCAATGCTTTGCTTTCTTGGATTGGAGTTCAAGAACCACAGTAATGCTTTTGAGGTCCTATTCCATTCCTAACCAACCAATAGTGAAATACCTATACACTAAAGACACCAATCAGCCATCATGTTCCATCTTCCATTTGAGCGCCGTTGCAGGCATATTTCAAATACACTCATTTCAATTAAACTTCTTCACTCTACATCTTAAGGGCCGTTCACACCTAGAACAATGCATGATGGCAATGTTGGCAAAACATTATTGCTCTCTAGCTAATATGAATGACAACATCATAATAACAACAACAGCATACTAGCTAGTGTGATGCTTCTTTGCCGTCAGCATTGTATTGATCTTTCTTGGTGTGAACGGGCCTTTACACATGGGGCAAAAGAAGCGGACGACCTACCAGCGAAGGCCTTGGCCTCGTCCGTGGGCACCGCTCTCAGGTGACGCAGGTCGCTCTTGTTGCCCACCAGCATGATGACGATGTTGCTGTCGGCGTGGTCCTGCAGCTCCTTCAACCAGCGCTCGGCGTTTTCGTACGTCAGGTGCTTGGCGATGTCGTACACCAGGAGAGCACCAACGGCACCCCGGTAGTAACTACACATGAAGGTAGGAAGGAAATGATTAGGATGAAGGGATTATAATTTGTAGTAATATCCATTGGACCTATTGAAATAAAATAACAAGAATTCAAAAGTAAATAGGTAATAAGGGTTACATTTGTGACTGCAAATGAACTCAAAGTTGGGGAATGAACTTACTGCAGCAACACTGTTGCTGATGGCCTTTATATAGTCAACCTGAACCTTTGGTCAACTTATACAGTTGACCGACATAACATCACTGTTTTACAGTGAAAAGCAATGTCACAAGTTATGTAAGGCATAAATGTATCTATTTCTTTTTTTTTTAAGTTACATTTTTTGGGCTTTTATACCTTTCATCGGATAGGATAGTAGAGAGAGAGACAGGAAGTGAGTGTGAGAGAGAGTTGGGGTGGGATCCGGAAAGGACCACGGGGCGGGAATCGAACCCGGGTCGCCGGCGTGTGGTGCAGGCGCCCCAGCCAGTCGCTCCACAGCTGGGGCCAGAAATGTGTCTGTGAATGACTTCCATGGATGCGACTGCCCTGACAGGGGTTTACAGTGACTTACGCGGATGTGATGGCCCTGTAGCGCTCCTGGCCAGCTGTGTCCCAGATCTGCGCCTTGATGGTCTTTCCCTCCACCTGGATGCTGCGTGTGGCGAACTCCACCCCGATCGTGCTCTTGCTCTCCAGGTTGAACTCGTTTCGGGTAAAGCGGGACAGAAGGTTGCTCTTGCCCACACCGGAATCCCCAATCAGCACCACTGCAAGGTTGGACCACAGCACAGTTTCATCAGTTGTTGGGAATGGAACTTAAATGCATTAGCAAGTACTCGTGCGCAAGTGAACATTCCATGCAGGGAAAGAAAAACAAATGCTGTTTCTCTTCTCTGTAGTAGTGGCCTAATACATAGTGGTGCACTAATGCAACATGAGCAATGACTTGTCCTAAAACGGATAGTTCCGGTCATTGATTATGATTGGCTGAATCGCGTTCGATGCCGTCGTAAAACCCAACAAAAAACGTACACACTGACAGCATTTCGTTCTATGGTAATGAGCTACAAAAGGTAGCTATGCATCTCGATGTTGCTTGGCAACCATTCAGATAGAGGAAATATATTTCTAAATGATATTTCTATTTATTTCAAAATTACATTTCTATTGAGCCTAACAACACCCCTTAGCTGTTCTTTCAGTGATTTCCCATTCCCTTTTCTTGACTGAATAACAGTATATAAATGTGTGGTCAGTGTTTGTAGAAATCACCCCTGTGTCCTTGTCATGACTTGTTGGCTATTGCCATCTAAACCGTGCTACACAAGTATCATTTTCCATTCTCAAGTAAGCCTAACAATGACTGAATCACTATGGAATCCTTCAGCCAAGACAAAACGATCCTCTTCTCAACAACACTGCACTATCTTTGTGTCCAACCAGTACCACATGACAGTCTACCAAACTTGATCGTTTGAGTTCATTGCACACCGACACACAGGGCCATAGTGGCCGTTTTCCACTGCGACTCCCGTACGACCCAAGTCATGCTCCCAACTGTGACGCAAGCAAATGACTGGGCGTCAGCTCAGCTGTGCCACTGGACCGAGGGTGTGTTCCCCCAGATCTCTTTTGACTGCTGAATGAAAAGCCACCTGAGAAGGACGCTCCCCTCCCATCCTCCTCACCCACATACCATTGTGAAACGCTGCCTGGGTTGGGTGTCTGAGTGCAAAACAAAGCCGCAGAAAGAAAATCGCAGCCACTGCCCCATACTGATCATACAGAAATAACGATTATGTTAAGGTGCCAAAAAGTACTAGTGTTCGATGTGGCTCGCAATTGTTTTGATGCAATCTAGCATTCGGCACAGGCTATAACTCCAAGCAATAAAATCAATATCACAATGTTGTTATGACAAACAGCCACTGATTCAGAAGCAGAATAGACTGCCTTACAGCAACACTGTGAGGGGTGTCTCTGCATGGTCTACACTAAGATAGTTTAACACCAACTAGGCACTGCAACTATGGTAAGATGCACCCATATCTAAGAGCATCTTTAGTGTGAAATCACCACATTCTAACTCTAACCAAAGTCTTCTGTTTGTTAGATGACATCAAAAGACAAAGTGTTTGTGTCACATATTATTCATCGGAGCCATTTCAAAGCGAGGGCTCTAACTTAATCACACCGGCATAAGCATACACACAGCCATGCAGACACACACTCTTCCTGATAGTAATACAGGTCTTTCCAGTTAGACAACTGCAGAGCCCGTTCCACTTGGAAACAAAGGGGCACACACTTACTGCATTTCCTCTCTGAAATCAGAAACAGGTCATAGAGTGAAGTCTGTGATTAAATGTAGATCAATTCATATACAATTTTGGCATATATACATATAGAACGTGTCAAATGACAAATTGTATTCAAATGTATACTAGGCTATCCAATCTAGATATTCAGCAGGTACATTTTGGTAAGTGTAAATGTATCAGGTGAGACAAATATACTCTAGATGATCTGTCTGTCCATCTTCTAATAACAGAGGTGACCAGGAATTTCAATAGCCAAAACAAGGACACTGACAGCACCTAGGTCCACCTCAGGGTGACTCATCGCGATGTGTCATTCTGCCAACTAAATTCCCGATGACCACCTTCTAATGAGATTGCATCACATGCCTTGCTACAGTTGCTAGTTGAATAGCTATCATTTGTAAATTGTTAGTTAGTTTTAGGTTTCCAATTTGAACTGTCATCTACCATTTTTTTCCCAAATTCCCTCATAACGCACAAATTGATGCAACTTAACGCGGGCAGTAGTGACACTAGTAAAACTGTTGACTTCTTCATCTGTATCAACATGTTAGCTAAACTAGCAGCATATTGTTTGCTGGCGAACGTCAGCTGATTTTAACATAGAAAATAACTCGTTCACCTTTGTAAAAGTGATAGTGATCCTTTTGGCTACTTCACTGATTAGTTTGGTAAAACGATCACAGTTAGCATGTAGACTAGCAAGCGCCAACAGCATTAGCTACTAACCTTGCTAGCGTAGCTGCTATCTCGCTAGCTAACTAGCTTTAGCTAGCCAATTCACAAGGTAGCTAACTGTGCTAGCTGTGAGGCAACGTCATCGTTTAATGCGGAGGGCTCACCTTTAAAGAGGTAGTCATATTCGTCTTCTCTCGTCGCCATTTCTTCAAATTGCTGTCCAGACAGCACCGAGTTTCACCGATTAGATATCTTCTCGGGCAACGTAATTTGTAACGTTAAGTTGTGACTTGTTGACTCCCCTTTGGCTAACAATTCCTAGCCACTTTGTCGCGTGAGTCAATGCAAATTCTCATCCAAACAGCTCGTGACAACCCACAAGCTCTTCTTTGGTTTATCTGTAGCACTCAATGCAACTAAACTCCAAGGTCTCTGCTTCCGAAATAATTTAATTATATTCTTCTGCATCTACGTTTGAGAGGAGTGCAAGAACAGAAGCCCTGAAGCTTTTGGAAAGTTTTTAAGCGACCTACTCCTCCACTTCCGAGCGGCGTTGTGACGAATGCGCAGTCCCGCCCCTTGTTTGACTGTCAAGTAACAGTAGCTGTCATTGTCTCTACGATGATTTGTCAGTGGTGCTTTCAGTCACGGGTTGCTTCACTGACTTTACCTGAGTGTTTTTTTCCCCCCTGAAAAGGTATGCGGTGCTCCAGGTTTCTTGAAACCGAGTCTACCTGTACATCAGAGAAACAGACTGTTAACTGGCTGTGACCTCACTCCCACATGATAACTGCTGCTGTGGTGACACGTGGCTTAATTTTATGTGTGACAGTCATGGTACCAGGTAGGTGTGGGCTAGAAAAGGCCTGTCATAATAATTGCAAGACTAAGCAGCCATGTAGTGGTGGAAAGAGAGGTGGGAAAACTATCAATTCTGTGACCATGGTAGGCCTAAGGACTGTGCCATGATGTGGATGTTTAAAAACATTCAGAACATGTTTGATGATGGTAGAGGTTATTGTTTAAGTTGTTTATGACAATATGAGTGTATATTGTAAATGTATAGGCCTAGTGTGATTTTTGAATGTCAAAAGCCATTGGTGAATCAACATTTTTAAAGGTGGATAAACTCTAATAAGAGGTGGATAAACTCTATTTCTGACATCTTAGAGGAGTACTCAAGTGTTCAGACTCCACTACAGCCCTCTTTAGTAACTTAGGTTACCATGTCCTTACAGCAATGAAGTCGATGATGGAAAATAGGCCTATCAGCCTAGCATTGACCAACATTTTCATAGTAATAGTCAAATAAATCATATGTTTTATACTAAACAGTGGCATAGGCCTATTTATTGACAAGATTTGCATGAATATCATACAACAATATCCGATACCCTTCTGTCTACTTTAGCCAGTGTATCATTTCAGATACAAAATTTGTTGACAAATACATGGACCTTAAAAATGTATGACAAGAATAATTTATTGTAGTGATGGGAAAGACAAATCAGATTAGATCAGTAAAATCAATTTAACAGAAAGATGTACGACAGTTTATCTTGGTAAACCTGCACTATTATGTGCTGCGGAAATGTGAAAATGTTGTGTCTCTCATTTAAAAGATAATACAAAAATTACAGCACAACAGGACAATATGGATCATAACCAGAACAGAGACACACTCACATTATTCGACTTCACAACAAGCCCTTCGTTTATCTGAGAGACAAAAGCCTATGACTGCGATCATCTAGTGTGTAATATAATTTATTTGTTCTAGTCACTAAAATTCACATGCCATTGTATAACATATTTGGCCTCTTTGAGGATGAATTTTTAGTACAAGACAACGACTTTCAGCAGAGATTTTTGAACTTTAAGGCAGTTAGAGTCCAGTTTAAAAAGTCAGACATTCTTGCAGCATGGTTTACTCTCCTCGTTATTGGTGGATAGGGCGTTCTCGCTAGTCAGCGTCACAGCACTGATTGAGCCTCTGGTCACTTCTCTGCTGGACACTTTCTTGTGGATTTCTGCAAAGAAATGAAAGTAGGCCTATTCATGTCATATCAGAGGACTTCAGTCAAGTGTAAGTCATAGTTATTAACAGAGTTAATAAGAACTGTAATGTGTAATTTACCAGTAAGGACATTGTTAAAGGCAACCTCGACATTCGTGGATTCTAAAGCAGATGTCTCCATGAACAACAAGCCATTCTTTTCTGCATCAAGGGGCAAAAACATATTTTAAAACTCTCAAATTAAATCAACTGTCCTTGAAAATATAATGGAAATTCATCATCCAAGTGGTCCAACTCATTGAAAAATAACATTCATTTAATGGATACCTGCGAAGCTTTTGGCATCCTCAGTGGGAACTGACCGCACAGATGCCAGGTCAGACTTGTTTCCTACCAACATGACGACTATGTGGGGGTCTGCATGATCGTATAGCTCCTTCAGCCACCGTGCTGCACTTTCATAAGTAAGGTGCTTTGAAATGTCGTAGACAAGCAGAGCCCCAACTGCACCCCTGTAATATCTGGAGAGAATGGCACCAAAAAAGTTAACTCCAAGTATAGGCTAAATGAGGAACACATTGACACAGCAAACGTGGGTTGACAGACAGAAAAAATAACTGTGGGGAGAATGTTTCTTGGGGTTAAATTGAGGTAAAGAAACTCTCTCCTCAGTTTTCCTGACCCAAAGGAATTCTGGTAACTTCCTCCAAATGTCATAAAATAGCCTAAGCAGCACAGGTAGGCCACAAGAACTGAATTATAATGTTACCAACGTATCAATTACAAGATGTGTTTCTCAAACAAGCTTAAGGCTATGTGCTAACATTTCCCCCAAATATTGATGCAAACATGGGTCAAATTGTATAAAACAAATTTAAGATGCTAGGAATCGGAGCATCCCCAGCAGAAAAACACCCTATATAACAAAACATATGTATTGAGAGGAAGGACAACATTTTGAGCAAATCTGTCATTCTCATACACTACGATTAAACTGAAAAGTTTGTAGCAGAGGTGTCAGAAAGCTTGAGTAGTAACCCACGCTGAGGTGATGGCCCTGTAGCGCTCCAGGCCGGCCGTGTCCCAGATCTGGGCCTTGATCGTTAGGCCGTTCAGTTGCACTGTCCTTGTGCTGAACTCCACTCCAATGGTGGTGCGGCTGTCGTGGTTGAACTCATTTTTGGTGAAGCGTGACAGCAGGTTGCTTTTGCCCACACCAGACTCGCCAATCAGAACCACTGAGGCAAAAAGAAGAAGAACAGTCAATCTGAGAATTAGTGTTCCACTGCAAGAACTAATGGAACTGTAGCAGTTCCAAATAGAATTCGTTGCAGGATAGCAATTTAAAGATAGAGATATCTTGTTATTACCGTAATTAACTATTAGCTGAGGTTTATACATTCATTTTGCAAAATGGCTTTAGCTATGAGGTTAAACATGGAAGGAATATGATATTATTGTGGTATTGTTTTTTAACTGGCATAAAACACTGTCCTGCTATTACTGTATAACAAATAGCAATGTTTCCAGAAATATGGGATAGTCTATGTCCAGTGAAGGATATGAGGTTGCATGTGAACTATGTAAAATATCGGCCCTATCCACAGAATATGTTACAAATCCTTAAATGTCCTTGATGCACATTTGAGGTTGGGCAATGGGTGAAACACTACAGTTAAGTGCTCTACCTTAAATGAATGAGTAATACCATCCAGACACCAGACACTCCCTACACATGATCTCTGGCCTCCAGCCTTCATGCTATCAGTAAGTCAGGACATGTATTTTCAACAAACAAAAAAAAGGAAGGGAAAGGGAAGGGCACTGTGGTGATCTCTTGTACATCACTGATCCTACTGTGATTCAAGACCAAACAAGGTGGCGGGGACAGTTGGTGAAATGCACTTACAAGAGAAAAAATAAACATTGTTTTGCACACTTAGTCTGACATGTGAGTGGAGAAAATACCTGAAAATAATCAGACTCTGGTATGCATTACACATGCTGGTGGCATTCACCGCCTGTTGGCAGCTGATTCATCTTTGACATTGCTTGGAGTGGAGTAAAGGGAACTAAGTAAGACATTCTTGACACTGGGGGAGATACAGGGGTTGTGACAATGGAATTATATTCATGACTTTTTCTTTTGACTCTATAGTCCCAGAACACCAAGTTAAATATTGTGTGACATGTAGCTCTGGGCCAGTTTCTTTCAAGTGCAAAATAGTTTAGTTATTTCTCAAAACATTCAAGTGTTGCTAGCTTTGTTTGAACCACACAGTAAGTGATCATAAGACCGTGTAAAGGAAACTTTGAGTTGCTCAACTTTCGTCTGTTTGGGTAATTGTTCACCACACTGGCAATGACAGACCGTTGTTTCCCTTTGGTTTTCATGAAGCAAGATGAAAACAACTACAAACTATGCTTCCCCTCCTCTACTCAGTAACCTATCTTATGCAAACAGTAGTCAGGTTGCCATGGAGAAAAGGACCCGAGACCTTGGAGCATTCCAAAAAGCTCTGTTTATACTTTTGAGAAACAGCACCTTTGAAGGAAAACATAGCAGCTAGTTCTGCTTATTTCCCATTTTTATACTTTAGGATTTAATTCCTACAACCTCTTTGGACAGAAAACATTTTATATGAACTTAAAAAGGCATTATAAACCACTCAAAGGAGATGTATGTTATCTTATCATTTCACTTGCATTCAATGAAACCCCTTAATTTTTCAACTCAAACATGATAGCATGTTTTCTCCGTGCATAACTCAAGCCCTGGGTTATGTGAAGGGCTTTAGATGCATCCGAGCGAGTACAAAAATGAATGACATGGCAACAAAGATGGTATCACATTTTGGATATAAATCATGGCGCACATGATCCATCAGATGACAAAGGAACGTCTTTTTATGGAGGCTTCACTCAATTTTATGCCACATCACACTCCAAGTATGTACATTTGGTTGAGATATTTTATTATAAACACTATTCTTCTTTGAAATGCTTTATGAAATGAATGGCTGTAATGAAATTTCCAGCTAAATTAGTGACCATATAAAGTTTAATAATAATTATAATAATAAAAACTTTTTTCCAGAGTATTTAACAATCTTATCAAACCAGCTTCCTTTATTTACCTAAGCTACAACTACTAAGGGCGAGAACCTGCCACGCACTTTGAACAGTAATTAACTGTAATAGTTTAATCTTTGTTAGTATGTATTCACTTGGCTTTGACAGCATATACTGTACCATCATGCATATATAAATATGCTTTACAAGTATCTTTAAACAATAAAGACACAACTCACCCTTAAAGACGAAATTATAAGCCTCATCTGACCCCATGCTTAGCCCATTCGGTAGTTCCTCAACAGCCTGGTTTAAATCTGGAGGAGTCTCTCAAACTGAGATTGCAGACTGATAACACCTTGAAAACTGCTTCTCTTCACCACATGGCCAAAAGACTAACAGTAAATGGCTACCATGGATTCTATCCCATTAGCATTAAACTGGTTTTCTCTCTGTTTGATTGAGGACAGTTTAGTCGTGTGTACAAGGAACTGCCTTGCTCTGAAGCCAGGTAGTTCCGCCAACAAGAGCAGTGGGGGTTGGGGGGAGGCGTGACCTACAGGAAGGCGAGAAGGCAGGTTGAACAGGTAGGACGATACATGCACAGGTGCAGCGATACAGGGCTTTTTGCTCTGCACCTGCTCAACCAATGAGATCACTTCCTCTCACAAAGAGCCAGTCATTATACCATACGGCGCCACAGTGGCCCCTGACATGGAATTCACATCTGATTTTGGTGTTTGAAGTAAATCTGTATATCTCAGCTACTGAATTACTGTGCCTGAGAAGATTACACTTAACGTTAAAAACATTTCTGAATTTCATTTTAAGAAATAACTATTGCACGGACATAATGCATATATCTTTATTCAAAACACACTTAAGCAGTATATGACCCTATAAACAAGGGGTGGTGGTTTTAAAAGGGATTATTAATACAATTAATTAATATATACACTTGTGTGTTTTCAGTTCCATCGTTAAGGACATTTGTACAAATTGTTGACAGTGTACACATTTCATACAAAAAAATCTTTCATTTTCACGTCTTTCTTCCAGATTGTTTTAGAGACAAGCACAACTGAAGGCATTGTTTCTCATACAGGCAAAGTAGTTAGTTCACAAAGAAAACACACAGCAGTCCACACAGAACATCACACATACCAAAAGCCTGCAGATGAGTTTAAGCATGTAAAATAGTTATGTAAATAAATAGGTAATTCTCTGTGGAGAGTGGAGACAGTTGACAGCATTCTAAGTCAAAGTCCATATGTTCCCACATGCAGCCACACTTGAGCGCACAAAGTTAGTCTCCCTTCTGCTCCCAAAACATAACACCAAAAAGAGGAAGTAGTGATTGCACTCATTCATTTTCTCTAAGATGCTGCCACTTGTGTCAAGGGTTCCTCCAGGTATTGTACAAGCGCTTCCGCCTAAAAAAAAGAAAAAGAAAGAACATAATGATGCATCTTAACAAGTGGTTTAACGTTGAACATGAATGAAACCGGTGTATGTGTGTATAATATACCAGACATGCTTATTTATATAGAATGCTATATAGTTATTTACTAATTATTTACTAATGTTATTCAGATATTCATCTTCTAGTTATAAACTAGGAACTCACTCTGTCACCTGTAAACAGGTCAACACATAATAGTTTACTTTTTCAACACACTGAACACTGACCACCAGGAACTCTAGGTGTGTGGTAATCGACCAAACCTAATAACTATATAATTCAATTCTCAGATAAATGTCATCTTATGGTTAATGAAGGACAACAATGTTTTAGAATATCATTCAAAAACAAAGATTTGTAGCATTCTGCATAATGACTACCTGGTGGCTAATGGTAAAGCGAGAGGAGGCGGTGCTTGACCCTAGATGAGTGCACTACAGGCCTCAGAGGTCATCTTCAATGAAGCCATCTCACAAGTCTCCTCAAACAATTACCTCACGGACCTGGAGCATACTTGTCATACTTGCCTGTGTTCCAGGCTACCACATCTGCATTTCTTGCAGCAATAAAGTTCACAGGGTTGATCGAATATGTATGGTAATCTTTTATCAGGCAATCTTAAATAACATAATCAGATAGGGCACCGCACCACTTCCTGATTTGGTAACCTCTGTGTGCAACTAAATTCAAAACTAGTTTGTCTCATGCAAACTGCATAAAAGATAAGGTGACTGACAGCATCCATCCTTTTGGTCTACCTATGAGCTGACTGTTAAGCAAGACACCAAGATTATTCTTTGACACAATCTTACGTCACAGAAAACTTGAAGGTGCAAACAATATCGGAGATTTGGTTGATTTAACCATCAGTTAACTTCGAAACAGGCCCCTTACTTTGGATAGATGGAGGGATGTTTAGTGTTAATGTTTGACCGTTGACCAGTTGTAGCGTGCCTCTGTAGGCCTCTACAAATACAATTTTCTACACTTTGGGACAATTAAGTGAATCTTGACACATGTATTGCAATGTTATCCATGCTAGTTAAAATGAAACAGCTCACTTAGCATTTCAATGTAGCATAGTGTTTTTTTTCCCCTCTGCAGTCTAGACAGTCTCTTACCTTGGCTTTCAGCATTCCAAAGCCCACTGTCTCTTTGGCATACATACACAATAATAGGTTTGCGACACGTGTGATGGCGACTCTCCCCTCCTGTAAAGTGGTCAAATAGATATTTCAAATCAACCTTTTAGAGACAGTTTGAGTCAGTAAATGTAATCAAATAAGCAATAAGGACATCGACATATTACAGCATACAGACATCAACATCATGTTCACATTTTAGCAATTTCGATTGAACTATTGCCCAAACCAAAAGGTAAAGGCCATGCTTACCATACAGTCCATTAAGATGAATTTCAGTTTGTCCTCGTTGAAAGCTAGATGACCATTTTTGTCATAGGCTGCCCAAATGTTGCTGGCAATAGCCGCAGTGACCCGTGCGTCTGTGTCACCATAGCCAGAGTATGCCAGAAGGGAACCTTCGTTGTTCAATAGTCTAGGAGAGCATGGATATCATTTTAGTTTATCAAAACACTGTGTAACGTAGAGTTATTCGATCCCTTTCACTCGCTGAAGACAAAGATGGTAACATATTTTGGCCAATCGTGATGGGCACAAAGAAAGAGTAGTACTTAGCTCCTTATTAACTTTGAAAGAGTCGTTCAATCAATCCACCAGGGGAGTAAAAGGGTATCTAACTTACTTACATGGCCTAGAAAGCTAGCTTACTTTCTACCACTGTACATTTTAGTTTGTTAACGTTAGCAATTTAAACGTTAGCACGTTAGCATATTAGGTATTATGACCCAGGCAATACTTACAATGTGCTTTGAACTCCGCTTGTATTTGCTTGGCTGAGAACTTGGGTCAAAGCTTTTGGTCGTAACATTTCCGATAATTTAAAATGACTGCTGTCAACACAAAAGATTGGAAGTGGGAATGCAGATAAATATTTGGGCACATACGTTCCGTGGACGCTGTCAGGTGACTCTGCACGAGGGCGCACTGCTGCATCTTGGGAGATGTAGTCTTTCTACATTTAATCACATGTCGGTCACTGAGGCCCAGTTTAGGGCACTACATCTACTCGTTGCTTAAAACACAGTTACTGCTAGTGACACAAAGCTTGCCGGGTTCTGCACTTCCTTTAGAATGGCTTATTATGGTTTTCTTTTTTTTTTCTGAGCAGGTTCCTTCTTAATTTGTCTAAGCAACAAGACGGACTATCTAAGGAACCATTTTACTGAACAATCACTGCCCTGTGCATCATGACGTTATAACTCCGTCATCAAGTCACCTTAACTTTTTGTTTAAATCTCTGCTCAAAGAGTTTGACATTCAGGAAAAATACAATGATGTGATTTAGCAATGACAAAAACACAACTAACCTGGTATAAAGTGGCTACACTGCCTTATGGACATGGGAACTGGTAACCTAGGATTTAAGTAAAGGATGAAGCTCAACTGGAATTTCACTTTCTATCAGTTATACCCCAATATGCACATAAACTAACCTTCTTTCATTGCAGTGGTACACAGCAATGATGAGCTATGTACATGATAAACACCAATTGATTTGCATTATCCTTCAATAATTACCAGAGTGAAGTCTAAACAATGGACTCCCGACATGCAGCAAGAGGCAAAGTTGAAGACATTTTAATTCACATCAAAATTCAACTGTTAGTTGCATTAGACTGCTGTAAGCTAGCCATATAGTTGGTGAACAGGTTGAAAATAAAGCATCATAGCTATCATGCTATTCCGTTACTGGCAGATCTGAAGTATGATGCTGCATCAAATGTACAAGTTTTCATCTTTTTTTTTTTCAAGCACAGCAGCAATCTCTTCTATGTCAAAGCATAGGGATATGGACAAAATAAAAGTTGTAAGCTTCTTAACATGGCTCTTCAGCTTAGAAATATTTATTGATACCTTGTTACATTCTTAACCATACGGAAAAGCCTCAACCATAGTTTCATGTACACCTGTCAGTAAGCGATGACTAAAGGAGATGACAATGCCTTTTTTCTCGAGTAATTATGTCTTTTCTTCCCATTCCAAATCCATTCCTCTCTACAGAAGCTGAAGTGTAAGCAATCATCTGAGTCAGGGTGTTATGGTGCTCAAACAGGGATTCCAACATCCTCATCAATATTAGATTTCAATTAACACGTCAAATGTCAAGGAATTCTCAAAGCAGTGTGAAATGAGACGGGGTGGCACAGGAAGGGAGAGAGAGGAGGGAGAGAGGCGGGTGAGGGAGAAACGTCTACAGCTGTTGCAATAAATACTGATCTTAATCCAGCATGATCAAGGAGAGACTGAGAGAATTAAGATGAAGTGAGCATTCTTACGAAACACAGGGAGTCTTTGTTCTAAGAATTAAAAAGGCTTATTTTCCCCCTACAACGCCTCCTACCACAAGTACTGCCTCGACGGAGAATGTTACGCATGTACGTTTGTCTCAAACCGAAAAGGAATGGTCGGTTAAGAGGGAGGAAGCACAGAGGACAAAAGTTCAGCTGTGTGTATCATCTTGTTAGGGTCTCAGCTGTCAGCGAGTAGAGGGGGAAAGATGTTAGTATGACATCATTTCATACTGATTACTTTGTTGGTTTGCCCAGTTAATTTTAGTTTTGGAAACCCCAATTCCTATGATTTTCACAGATCAACCAGAGGGGGGTGGGGGTGGAGGGGGGTCGGGGTAAGAAAGGGTGGGTAAAAAGAAAAGAAAGAAAAAAGGAAAACAGAAAGAAGATGAGATGTAATTGGAATTCAGTCTATTCAGGGGGGTTGCTGTTGTAGATTTTGTTTGTTTTTTCTTTTTTTTCTCATGTGGTGAAGGATTGTGTTCATTTCGTTATGATCTCCCCCATCCATCCATCCATTCATCCATCCATCCCTCCCACTGCAGCCCCCCTGCCCCCCTCCGGGCGCTCTGGCGGCCGAGGAGTTAGGAGGGCTGGGAGCCCAGTAGTCTTTCGATGGCGGCATTGATGTCTCCCCCCGTGGCGATCAGGGCCTGCAGATTGGCCTCGCGGTTGATGAAGCCCATGGCGCTCAGCTGCTCCAGCTGCTGTTGAAACCTCACCTCCGGAGTCTGGGTCTGCGTAGGTCAAAGGGCACTTTTAGCTTAGGTCTTATCGCTAATCCTTCCACTGTGTTTTTTCACTAGGGCATTTGTAGGGTACACGGTTTACATATATATTTACATACACATATGGATGTCTACACTAGATGTCTTATGGCTGTTCATGTATGTTACATTATCCATTTATTTTCCATGTTGCTGTACTTGTTAATGGCATCAGATTTTTGCATCAAGGGGTCAAATAATACAGGAATCTCTTCAAAGAGTCTAACGACATTGGCGTCTCCCTGTTTAAAACTTACTGATGCACTTCCTCCGGCAAACATCTGTAACATCTGCTGCATAAGCTGCTGCTGGGTGGGGTTGGCCCCAGCAGCGGGGGTGGACCCCTGGCCCGAAGGAGGAGGTGGGTTCTCTGGGGGCGCGCTGCCTGCTGCAGGAACAGAGGCACCTGGGATGCCCCCAGGGATGCCACCTGGGATGCCACCTGGGAGACCACCTGGGATGCCACCTGGGAGACCGCCTGGGAGACCCACAGGGATACCGCCAGGCAAACCGCCAGGCATACCACCAGGCATACCGCCAGGGACGAGACTGTGGGGGAGAAGAACAATTAGCCCAAGCAATGCTGCGCTAAATGATGTGTGCTTTAACAGAATATCCAATGTTAAAGTCAAAAGAAAGAAAAAAAGAAAGAAAGAAAGAAAGAAAGAAAAGTGCTAACCTGGGCATGAGCCCAGGGCATTCGGTCTGAAGGGTCTGCAGGCCCTGCTGGATCTGCATGAGGGCCTGCATGGCCCGTGGGTTCGTCATCACAGATAGGGCCTCTGGGTTCTGCATCTGTGGGTCAAAAGAGGAACGCCACGTGTCAGAACGGCATTCAAATGCCGAGTGTCAAAAAGCCACTCAGTCAGAGGTCAACTGGTGGGAAGGTTCATGAAGGTTGAACTTTGTTCTGACAACAACTGACTGATACAGCGAGAAAACCGCAACAGTAAGTGAGAATGGAAGGGCGGCTCTGACCTGCTGAAGAAACACGGGCAGTTGGTGTCTCAGTTGCTCCTGTAGTTGTGGATTACCAGCAAAGAGGGGATTGTTCATCAAAACCTGGAGAACATGGAGACGTTATGTTCCAAAATCCACCCACACCACCATCTTTGTGGCATGTTTCCACAAACCCAACAACAACAACAACAAGGAACAGTGGAACCTCTCAGACCTGTGAAGCGATATCTGGGTTCTGCGCCAGAGACTGCATCATACTGCGCATGTATGGAGCAGAGAGCATATTCTGCATCAGCTGTGGGTTCTCAGAGATCTGCTGCATCAGGCTTTGCATGCCAGGACTGTTGAAAACGCCTAGAGAGAGAAATAGGATGATTACTGAGTTTTGCACCATTAAAAATATATGCTAACTGAAGTTCTACATCCATGATTACACCCATCTACATTCCAAGTTAACACAACAACGAAACTTCAGCAACCTTCATGCACCTCTACATTTAAGTTGGTTAAGCAGGAGGTTGCGATTGGAATGTCCCCTCAAGTCATAATTCCTACTTGTTAGCTCGTTTGAAGCCAGGGTATCCGGCGTTCAAATTTCCAAGATGGCGGCGCCCGTTAACAGTAAATAAGAGCCATAGAAATCCACTGTTTATTAGCAGTTCTATTCTATTTGGGTCTCATTAAATCAGTCGCAGAAACAATAATGTCCAATCTCTCTGACACCATGTTGCCACAAAGTTTGTTTGTGCAAAATACTGTGAAATGCCTAGTCACAAACTGGTATTGCTATATCTAGTAACAATCGCTACAACAACAAACAATTGCAAAACAAATTTAAAAAAAAAAAAAAAAGAGTGCCATCTTGTCCTGCCTGTTACAATTGGAATGCATACACCTCAGATTTTACTCGGACGTGTCATTGCCAGTTATGTGTTACCACTTATGAGACAATTGGAAGGCAGACCTAACACTGGACAAGGACTTTCAGGAGCAACAACAGCCAAATTAGCAGGCAAGTCTGTCTGTCTTCAACACAATGATGCCACTACCGTTTCCAAGGCTGGCTGCATCGACGCCCAGGGGGTTAGAGACGCTGGGGGTGGTTCCGCTAGTCGAGGAGCTGGTGGAGGAGGTGGTGGTAGTGGTGCCCGTGGCCCTGTTCTCAGCAGAGCCACCGCTAGAAGGGCCCCAGGGGTTTGGCAAAGGCTCTCTGTTTTCTGTCCTGGAGGGCTGAACCCCAGAGTTTTCTCCATTTCCTCCCAAGGCAGAGAAGGGGTTGTTTCCAAACTGGACAAGGGAAAGTCTTGTTAAAATGTGGGTGATTGACAAGCTAACCATTCCTAATCTCCAAATGCAAAGTTGCTAATAAAAAAAAAAAGTTAAAACGCAAGTAAACAAATAAAAAGAAAACAATAAGTCTGCTTTTCACATCAGAACAAATTCTTGTTCAATTAGGACATAGAATATCATTACAAAACACCAAATGTTAACAAAATCAAACTATCGGCTCAACATCAATATTGGCCTTATAGCTATCAGCAAATATATATGACATTTACAAATGGAGGTGGCTGATTATCTGTAATGTTGCATGTCTGCACTAGCTAAATGTTGGGTTATATGTGGGCTGGGGCATTCAGAGATGGGTACTATGAAGGCCCAAAACACTTGAAAATGGTTTAGTTTCTTTTCCTTTTCTTTTTTTAAAGAATATTTTTGTTTCCTTACCACTTCAGGGCATGTTTGACAATAATAAGAAAAAAGAACTCAAGCAAACAAATACCAGCACGGTTATCAGCCAAATTGTTATTTAAAACAGGATTTCACAAATTGGTGCACCCCTAACATTAAATAGTTCAGTTCTTAAGACACAGCATTAATGCAAGTAAGCATATATGCAACACATATTCATCTGAACACTGAAGCATATGAATAATGCATCACCTGTTCTCTCGCAGCACTGAACATGGGCTCCTGAATGTCTGTATACATCCTCCTTAGGGCATTGTATCCACCTGGGATGCTCTCCAGGTTGCTAAGCGCCCGGTCCTGGTTACGCATCATCTCTTGCATCATAGCTGGGTTCCTTGCCAACTCCATAGTCTAAGTGAGTCAGAAAGGTGAGAGAAAATTAGATTGCCATTGATTGTAGTCAGCCAAAACAATAGTATTTCTTTGATGCCTTCTTCATTCCCTTCACATGTGTTAAGAAATTCTACTTCACCTTAAAAATAATAATAAAAAAAAAAACCTTGCCTCAATCCTTAACCGCACTCATTTACTAGCCTATTTTTATGCATCAAAGCAGCACCATCTCATCGCTTTGGCTTTGTATACAATCATAAATGGAAAGCCTACTATTCTGTTGGATTGAAATAACCACATAACAAGTTTGTCTGCTGAACTGATAAATAGACAGAACAGAAGCATCATGCTGCTGATTGAGAGTGTGTGGGCAGTGCTGCTACCCCATGACTGCACACCTGTCTCATGAGCTCGGGATTGTTGAGCATGTGCGAGATTTCTGGGTTGCGCTCCATCAGCTGCTGCATCTGTGGGTTGGCCACGATCATCTGCCGCATCAGATCCGGGTTAGACATCATGTTCTGCACCAGTGGGTTCTCCATGATCTGCGACAGCATCTCCGGGTTGGACATCAGCTGCCGCTGCATCTGCTGCTGCAGCTCCATGAAGTTGGCTGAGCCCATGCCCAACCCTGACAGATTGGACAGGTCCCCAAACCCAGCTACAAACACACAAATGGGTCTATGGTCAACATGAGAGCCTCAAACACAACTATACAGAGCTTCTGTGATGTGACCGGGAGTGTAAAACTCACACAGTAGGTTGGCAGGCTGAGCAGGTGCAGGAGAGGGCCCTGTGCCCTGTGCTGTGCCCCCGGTGGACGCTGGACTAGGATTGGCAGAGCCAGTGCCACTTCTATTCACAGGTGGTGTGCCAGGGGTGGTGGACACTGATGCTTGTGAACTGCCACTTCCCGAGGCTCTGGAATAGCATTTTATTTATTTATTAAAATAAAATAATGTATTATTTATTTATTTTTAAAAAACGTCCATTACCATTTCCCACTTATTACAATGCCACACCTGTTGAGGTATTCAGAAATCTATTTAATAAACAACACAGTTGCTCCACTGGTACCAAAAGAGGAAGAAAGCAACAGTTTCAGCACGAGCTTACTTTTGCGCGGTTTTGATGACGAGGTGGACAGTGAGTCCATCTTTGATGCCGTGTTGGTTCAGCGTGTCACCGTCTTTAAGGATCTTCCCAGCAAAAATTAATACCAATTGGTCCTGTTTTGCCTTAAATCTCTTTGATATTTCCTCCTTAAACTATCAGAAAAAAAAACATGAGAAGATTAATTGACCTAAAGGAAGAACAACGCAAGATGCGCAATACAGAGTGATCATAATGAAAGTGGCGTCAGGTGACCCATGAAAACAAGTGTCATGACAGGGACTAGCTTGTTAACATAGTCAACGTTGTCGGTGATGGCAAGGTATTTCGGTGGGGTGTGAATAACTGGTTAGAGGGTGTAAACGCCCGATAATGCCTAAAAATCACCATACCCATCCTTTGTTTCAACTACTATCTCCGAAAATGTGAAACTCATTGGCTAACGTTAATGTTAACGTTACCTACTGATCCAGATAAGATCAGAGACCGTCGAGAATGTTCTCTTTGTTAAATCGATGTGTACATCTGATTTCAACTATTTCAGTCAGTGATGAGGTTTGCCAAGATAAGCCATTCTTTAAGCTACAATGCGTATTCATTTGAATCAGGAACCATAAAAGTCATCGTGAATCGTTTAATAACCAACACCTAGCCATCAACAATGTCTCTCCTTCTACCACTACGAAGAACCTTCCGATTGGCTGCCGCCATAGCCGGCTAACATTACGCCGACACACTGGTATGACTAGCTAGCCGACAGCGTCATGACATACCATTTTTTATACCCTGTAAATCCTCATTACTTTTTACAATTAGCCATTTTCTTCACGTCAACAGCCTAACATCACCACAAAGGGCACCACAAACAACACCAACAGCTGCTAAATTTAACATAATTTCTAAGCTATACGCCCAATTTTCCGTTGTAAGTTAGCTAGCTAACAAGGCAGTTAGCTTGTTAGCTTTCAATCCCGTCAAAGCTAACATTAGCCATCATTCAAGTTGCACACACAGTCAGCTAACAAGCTAGGCAGGTAGGAAGGTTGCTAGCTACTCAGCAGGCTAACAAAACATCATACACTTGTCGTTAATCACTTAAATACCTGCGCCACAGACGAATCTTCAGATATAGCTATTTCCTCCTTATCCTTCGGAGTTTTGACAGTGACCATGATAATGGTCCCGCTGGTGGCAGCATTTTCCTCGGTGTTCGTATTCACGGCAGGATCTGTGCCGCTGTTCTCCGCCATCTTTACTCCTCTTTTACTTCATTACATCACCGGACTGACAAGAATCAAAAGCTGAGTTGGAAGTTGCGCTACCTAGACTTGTTCAATAATTCTGAACTCTAGCGGTTGGGAGGGAAATTGCGTCTGAACGAATGTGTGAGCTGTTCTGACTTCTAAGTTTGAGCAAAGATCTCTGCTAGGCTATGTCTTACGCTATTTTAACGTAGTCTATTTGCAAACAAGAAGAACCCGGAAATATTTATTAGCCTACAATAAGGAAAATGTATAGCCTAGTTTGGTCTCCATACTGTCTGATGCTGGTTTGCATATTTTGGCTAATTTGCATAATTGGCACAATTAGCAGCAGTCAGACATTATAATCACCCAACTGCTGCTGCTTTGGACAGTTTGGCCTTTTTGAAGTGGGTCAGGGAGTGAAGATGTTGAATAGGCTACATTTCTGACACAAATATCCAAATTAAAACCAGAAGTGGTCATATACTGTAGGCCTATATATTTCTTCAAATTGGAATTTAGAATTTAAAATTGAGTTTTGTTCAATTTAGAAGTTTTAGATTGTGTAGGCCTACTTCAAAATGATAGTTCATCATAGGCTATTTAATATTTCACAATTAGGCTATCACAACCAACACCAATATTCAATTCAATTTGAATCAAGTCAATTCGTTAAAAAAAAATTGTCTCAATAGGAAGAATTTCTTCTTGAATTTTCTTGAGTTCTTTTTGTGTGAAGTCAATCACCAGAACTGTCATGTCTAGAGATGCCTTATTCAAAATTTCACACCATTTTTTTGCAAAAGTCCTCATTATTGCGACCAATAGTTGCCATTTTCTGTATTCGTAGGCCTCTTGGTATTCGTTTTGCCCGTACGTACTCACTGAAGGTAGATCCATGAAGTTGATACCTAATTACAGTGCATGAAAATGCACTGTACTGTTCTTCCTAGTCTTCTACTTCAACTTCTTATTATAGTGCATGAAAATGCACTATATTGTTCTTCCTAGGTTTCTTATTACAGTGCATGAAAATGCACTGTACTGTTCTTCCAAGGCTTCTTCTTCTTATTACAGTGCATGAAAATGCACTGTACTGTTCTTCCAAGGCTTCTTCTTCTTATTATTATTATTCCGCTGATCAAATTCATTTTTTCTATTCAGCTTGAACCGTTTAACTTAGAAACTTCATTCAAACGTCGCAACGTAGGTCTTAAATAGGGGAAGGCTGCTAAGTATTTTTCAACTTTGTAACTTTTATACTTTTTAAACTATAAATTAAAAACTATTACAAATTTCCCCATAGACTTAACATTGGCCTCTATGACATCACAATCGGATCATTAAGCAATTAGAATCTTATGCCAGGTGGCCAGCCCCACCTGCAGCAGCCCTCTCTCTCTCAGGCTTTAAGCATACAATCTCTCTGTGAAGACTACATATCCTGTTAACTGTTTCCTCTTTCCACAACTGTTTCAAAATAAAAGTCCTCACTGCAATAATACACTATTAAATCATTTAACCATTGAAACTACTCAACTATTTAACTGTTCAACCATTCCAACTGTCAGTTATCATCAACTATGCCTCCAGTCAACTACATGAGACCTCCATGCACCTAGCAACCAACATAGCAACCATCAAAATTAAGCGTTTATGACCGTTTCCATAGCAACCAACCTGATTTTACTACAGTAACTTCTTTATTCCTGATAGTGGCAGCCATGGATACCCCATCAACAAATGCTTCAAAATAAAAGTCCTCAGTACCAAGTTAGCTAGTTAGCATGGTTAGCATAGTTAACATTGTTAGCATAGTTAGCATTTTTAGCATAACTGCTAAAAATGATTAGCTAAGTTAGCAAATCAACCTGGTTAGCATTGTTAGCACAGTTAACATTGTTAGCATTGTTAGCATTTTTAGCATAACTGCTAAAAATGATTAGCTAAGTTAGCTAATCAACGTGGTTAGCATTGTTAGCATTGTTAGCATTTTTAGCATTACTGCTAGAAATCATTAGCCAAGTAAACCAATCAACCTGGTTATCATTGTTAGCATAGTTAACATTTTAGAATACCTGTTAGAAATCATTAGTTAAGTTAGAACAGGAATGTTTAAGCTTTAAAATGTCTACCTAAACACTATCAACTCTCTTTAAACTATGCAACCACCATGTTTACCCTAGCTACACCTTAGTAGCCATATCTACATTATCTATCTATAATTTATTTTTGCATTTTCATGCACTGGTAATTCCTTGGAATTGCATTTCTAGTTATTATTATTCCGCTGATCAAATTCATTTTTTCTATTCAGCTTGAACCGTTTAACTTAGAAACTTCATTCAAACGTCGCAACGTAGGTCTTAAATAGGGGAAGGCTGCTAAGTATTTTTCAACTTTGTAACTTTTATACTTTTTAAACTATAAATTAAAAACTATTACAAATTTCCCCATAGACTTAACATTGGCCTCTATGACATCACAATCGGATCATTAAGCAATTAGAATCTTATGCCAGGTGGCCAGCCCCACCTGCAGCAGCTCTCTCTCTCTCTCAGGCTACATACGCTGGCTCTCTTAAGACTAGACAGTTAAATTGATTACACCTGTATCTGTATCCACTACTCTCAGTAGAGAGCTGTGTCTCTCCAGTCTACAAGAATATAAGGCACATTCCATCCAACTTTCTATCCATTCATCTTCTTCAGACCATTCACTCATCCACCCATTAAACTGTCTATCAACATCTATTAAACAATCTGCCTATCAACATCCATTAAACTCTCTGTCTATCAACATTAATTAGACTATCTACATTCAACTTTTAAATGATTTACTCTGTCTCAGGCTTTAAGCACACTCTCTCTTAAGACTAGCCAGTTAAATTGATTACACCTGTATCAACTACTCTCAGAGAGCTGTATCAGTGTCTCTCTTAACAAGAATATAAGGCACATTCCATCCAACCTTCTATCCATTCATCTTCTTCAGACCATTCACTCATCCACCCATTAAACTGTCAATCAATATCTATTAAACAATCTGCCTATCAACATCCATTAAACATTCTGTCTATCAACATTAATTAGACTATCTACATACAACTTTCAAAGTATTTACTGTGGGTGCCTCTCAAGCAGCGTTTATATGTCCTCCCTCGCTCCTCGATCCTCAATGATCTACATAAAGAAAGATAGAAGAAGGGCTAGACTATCCCATTGTTGCCGCTCCATCATTCTTTATGTAGATCAGTGAGGATCGAGGAGCGAGAGAGGACGCGTAAACGCTATATGAGAGGCACCTTCTGTCTCAGGCTTTAAGCATACAATCTTATTTAGACTACAGATTCTGTTTCACTACTTCCTCTGTCCACAACTGTTTCAAAATAAAGGTCCTCACTGCAATAATACACTATTAAATCATTTAACCATTGTAACTACTCAACTATTTAACTGTTCAACCATTCCAACTGTCAGTTATCAACTATGCCTCCAGTCAACTACACGAAACCTCCATGTACCTAGCAATCAACATACCAACCATTAAAATTAAGCGTTTATGACCGTTTCCATAGCAACCAACATGATTATGCTGCAGTAACTTCTTGCTTCCTGATAGTGGCCACCATGGATACCCTAGCAACAAATGTTTCAAAATAAAAGTCCTCACTAGCAAGTTAGCTGGTTAGCATGGTTAGCATAGTTAACATTGTTAGCATAGTTAGCATTTTTAGCATAACTGCAAAAAACATCTAACTAAGTTAGCTAATCAACCTGGTTAGCATTGTTAGCAATTTTAGCATTGTTAGCATTTTTAGCATTATTGCTAGAAATCATCAGTCAAGTTAGCTAATCAACCTGGTTAGCATTGTTAGTTTAAGTTAGCATTGTTACCATAGTTAGCATTGCTAGCATAGTTAGCATTTTTAGCATAACTGCTAGAAATCATTAGCTAAGTTAGCTAATCAACCTGGTTAACACTGTGAGCATAGTTAGCATAGTTAACCTTTTTACCATTACTGCATGAAATCAGTAGCTAAGTTAACCAATCAACCTGGTTATCATTGTTACCATAGTTAACATTTTAACATGAATAGAAATCAGCAAATCAAAATGTTTCAGCTTTAAACTGTCTACCTTCACACTATCAACTCTCTGTAAACTATGCAACCACCATATTTACCCTAGCTACACCTTGGTAACCATATCTACATTATCTATCTATTTTTGCATTTCATGCACTGGTAATTCCTTGGAATTGCATTTCTAGTTATTAATCCAACTTCTTCTAACGCTCGCAATTCAGCTTGAACCGTTTAACGTAGAAACTTGATTCAAACTTTGCTACGTAGGTCTTACTAAGGAGACCTGTGCAATATATTTTTCAACTTTGTAACTTTTATACTTTTTAAACTGTAAATTAAAAACTATTAAACATTTCCCCATAGACTTAACATTGCTCATTATGACATCACGGCAGCAATTAGAATGTTACGCCAGGTGGCCAGTCCAGGTGCAGCAGCTCTCTCTCTCTCTCTCTCAGGCTCTTGAGACTACATTTTCTGTTCCCCTGTATCAACTGTATCAACATAAGTCTTCCTAATTCCATCCAACTTTCTATCCATTCATCTTCTTCAAACCATTCACTCATCCACCCATTCTAAACAGTCTGCCTATCAACAACATCAATTAGACGCTCTACATTCAACTTTTAAACAATCTACTCTGTCTCAGGCTGGCTCTCTTAAGACTAGCCAGTTAAATTGATTACACCTGTATCTGTATCCACTACTCTCAGTAGAGAGCTGTGTCTCTCCATTCTACAAGAATATAAGGCACATTCCATCCAACATTCTATCCATTCATCTTCTTCAGACCATTCACTCATCCACCCATTAAACTGTCTATCAACATCCATTAAACAATCTGCCTATCAACATCCATTAAACTCTCTGTCTATCAACATTAATTAGACTATCTACATTCAACTTTTAAATTATTTACTCTGTCTCAGGCTTTAAGAGTACACTGGCTCTCTTAAGACTAGCCAGTTAAATTGATTACACCTGTGTCAACTACTCTTAGAGAGCTGTATCAGTGTCTCTCTTAACAAGAATATAAGGCACATTCCATCCAACCTTCTATCCATTCATCTTCTTCAGACCATTCACTCATCCACCCATTAAACTGTCAATCAATATCTATTAAACAATCTGCCTATCAACATCCATTAAACATTCTGTCTATCAACATTAATTAGACTATATACAACTTTTAAAGTATTTACTGTGGGTCCCTCTCAAGCAGCGTTTATATGTCCTCCCTCGCTCCTCGATCCTCAGTGGCCACGTTTACATGATGTTTTTAATTCTGAATTAGTTTATTCAGAATTAAATAGATCGGAATTAAAATATTCTCCTTCGAGTTTACATGGAAATAATAATTCCGAATTGGCGTTTACATGGAACATACGTTAATTACGCTTTATTGTATTCTGCTGAACGTCTGGGGGTCGGGAAGGGTTCCGATTGGACAGGCGGCGCATGAACGTAGCCTAATAAGGTCTACCGGAAGAAAACAAACTTTAGCTGGCTAGCAACTTTTTTGTCATCTCGGGTTAACGTTACAGCATGGACAATAACATAATGAAAACGGGTTTCACAGTAACTCTGATAATAGGCCTACTATTTAGCCAGCAGCTCGAGAATATTGTCAAGCTTCACGTTTGCTAGCTGAGGAGGAGAAGACTGTCGGAGAAGGGGGGAAGAAGACGGAGCCGAATTAACCATGAAACGAGCATGCGCTTCTTCTTCCTCCTTGTACGAGCATGCGCCAAACAAACGGAATAAACTTTTAATCGGAATAAAGGTTTACATGATCAAGGAGGGGAGTTAATTCCGCTTTAACATCGGAATAAACCAACCACTTAAATCGGAATTAAGTTTAATTCAGAATAATCATTTTCAAGCGGAATAAGCGTTTACATGGTCTCTTTTAAAGCGGAATTAACTTTTATTCCGATTTAACTTGGTTTTATTCGGAATTAAAGCTCTCATGTAAACGCAGCAAATGATCTACATAAAGAAAGATAGAAGAAGGGCTAGACTATCCCATTGTTGCCGCTCCATCATTCTTTATGTAGATCAGTGAGGAGCGAGAGAGGACGCGTAAACGATATATATGAGAGGCACCTTCTGTCTCAGGCTTTAACCCTCATGTTGTCCTAAAATCTTACGACGTTCGTTGTCCTTGGGGTCAATTTGACCCCAGCTACAAAAAACTCTCAAAAATGATTAAAATTATTTTTTTTACCCAATTTTTTTTTGTGGTAGGTACTTAACAAGAGTGTAATAACCACTATCAAAAGCCCTACAAAACAATCCCACCCCCCCACACCCCTTTATGAACCCTGGAACCCTGACTGGCAATATGGCCAATCCAGTGTCAACAGCCCAAAGGCTGACTTTTTGGACTTTTTCAGACCTGCCAAAATAACTTATATGTAATATGTACTTGTATATGAAATAATGATAATAGCTACATGTTCTCATACTATTACAATAATAATATCCATAATTTGTCAAATATTCATTTTCATCATGTTTCATAAAAATGGGGTCAAATTGACCCCAATACAACCAACGTAACTATTTTTTTTACAGGACATTGGAAACATATTTTTGTGCAAATTTCATGTTTACTCTGTTGTACCCTTCAAATAAGGAAAAGTCATGAAACTTGAAGCAAAACAAAAAAAGTGAACCATATATTTTATGATGTTAAACACTGCTTGGGGTCAAATTGACCCCAAGGACAACATAAGGGTTAAGCATACAGTCTCTCAGAAGACTACATATCCTGTTAACTGTTTCCTCTGTCCACAACTGTTTCAAAATAAAAGTCCTCACTGCAATAATACACTATTAAATCATTTAACCATTGAAACTACTCAACTATTGAACTGTTCAACCATTCCAACTGTCAGTTATCATCCACTATACCTCCAGTCAACAACATGATACCTCCATGTACCTAGCAACCAACATAGCAACCATTAAAATTAAGCGTTTATGACCGTTTCCATAGCAACCAACATGATTATACTGCAGTAACTTCTTGTTTCCTGATAGTGGCCACCATGGATACCCTAGCAACAAATGTTTCAATATAAAAGTCCTCACTAGCAAGTTAGCTAGTTAGCATGGTTAGCATAGTTAGCATTGTTAGCATAGTTAGCATTTTTAGCATAACTGCAAAAAATCATCAACTAAGTTAGCTAATCAACCTGGTTAGCATTGTTAGCAAATTTAGCATTGTTAGCATAGATAGCATTTTTAGCATTGCTGCTAGAAATCATTGGTTAAGTTAGCTAATCCACCTGGTTAGCATTGTTAGTAAAGTTAGCATTGCTAGCATAATTAGCATTTTTAACGTAACTGCTAGAAATCATTAGCTAAGTTAGCTAATCAACATTTTAACATGAATAGAAATCATTAGTTAAGTTAGAACTGGAATGTTTCATCTTTAAACAGTCTACCTTCACACTATCAACTCTCTGTAAACTATGCAACCACCATGTTTACCCTAGCTACACCTTAGTAACCATATCTACATTATCTATCTATTTCTGCATTTTCATGCACTGGTAATTCCTTGGAATTGCATTTCTAGTTATTCTTCTTCTAACGCACGCAATTCAGCTTGAACCGTTTAACGTAGAAACTTCATTCAAACTGTGTTACGTAGATCTTGCTTAGGACATTGGAGGGATGTATTTTTCAATTTTGAAACTTTTATACTTTTTAAACTATTAGTTAAAAACTATTACAATTTCCCCCATAGACTTAACATTGCTCATTATGACATCATGGCAGCAATTAGAATCTTACGCCAGGTGGCCGGCCACCTGGGCACCAACTGTCAGTTTCTCTGGCTTTAAGCATACAGTCTCTCAGAAGACTACACATATCCTGTTAAACTGTTTCCTCTGTCCACCACTGTTTCAAAATAAAAGTCCTCACTGCAATAATACACTATAAAATCATTTAACCATTATAACTACTCAACTATTTAACTGTTTAACCATTCCCACTGTCAGTTATCATCAACTATGCCTCCGGTCAACTTCATGAAACCTCCATGTACCTAGCAACCAACATAGCAACCATTAAAATTAAGCGTTTATGACCGTTTCCATAGTAACCAACATGATTATACTGCAGTAACTTCTTGTTTCCTGATAGTGGCCACTGTGGATACCCTAGCAACAAATGTTTCAAAATAAAAGTCCTCACTAGCAAGTTAGCTAGTTAGCATGGTTAGCATTGTTAACATTGTTAGCATAACTGCAAAAAATCATCAATTAAGTTAGCTAATCAACCTGGTTAGCATTGTTAGTTAAGTTAGCATTGCTAGCATAGTTAGCATTTTTAGCATAACTGTTAGAAATCATTAGCTAAGTTAGCTAATCAACATTTTAACATGAATAGAAATCATTAGTTAAGTTAGAACTGGAATGTTTCAGCTTTAAACTGTCTATCTTCACACTATTAACTCTCTGTAAACTATGCAACCACCATGTTTACCCTAGCTACACCTTCGTAACCATATCTACATTATCTATCTATTTTTGCATTTTCATGCACTGGTAATTCCTTGGAATTGCATTTCTAGTTATTAATCTTCTTCTAACGCACGCAATTCAGCTTGAACCGTTTAACGTAGAAATTTCATTCAAGCTTTGTTGCGTAGGTCTCGCTTATGCCATGTGTGCTTTGTATTTTTCAACTTTGTAACTTTCATACTTTTTAAACTATGAATTAAAAAACGATTTCCCCATAGATTTAACATTGAGCTATTTCCCCATAGACTTAACATTGCTCATTGTGACATCACGGCAGCAATTAGAATCTTAGGCCAGGTGGCCGGCCACCTGGGCACCAACTGTCAGTTTCTCTACCATACAATCTCTCTGAAGACTACATATTATGTTCCCCTGTATCCTCTGCGCACAACAGTATCAAAATAAGTCCTCCTAATTCCATCCAACTTTATATCCATTCATCTTCTTCAAACCATTCACTCATCCACCCATTCTAAACAGTCTGCCTATCAACATCAATAAGACGCTCTACATTCAACTTTTAAACAATCTACTCTGTCTCAGGCTGGCTCTCTTAAGACTAGCCAGTTAAATTGATTACACCTGTATCTGTATCCACTACTCTCAGTAGAGAGCTGTGTCTCTCCATTCTACAAGAATATAAGGCACATTCCATCCAACATTCTATCCATTCATCTTCTTCAGACCATTCACTCATCCACCCATTAAACTGTCTATCAACATCTATTAAACAATCTGTCTATCAACATCCATTAAACTCTCTGTCTATCAACATTAATTAGACTATCTACATTCAACTTTTAAATTATTTACTCTGTCTCAGGCTTTAAGAGTAGGCTACACTCTGTCTCTCTTAAGACTAGCCAGTTAAATTGATTACACCTGTATCAACTACTCTCAGAGAGCTGTATCAGTTGCTGCGTTTACATGAGAGCTTTAATTCCGAATAAAACCAAGTTAAATCGGAATAAAAGTTAATTCCGCTTTAAAAGAGACCATGTAAACGCTTATTCCGCTTGAAAATGATTATTCTGAATTAAACTTAATTCCGATTTAAGTGGTTGGTTTATTCCGATGTTAAAGCGGAATTAACTCCCCTCCTTGATCATGTAAACCTTTATTCCGATTAAAAGTTTATTCTGTTTGTTTGGCGCATGCTCGTACAAGGAGGAAGAAGAAGCGCATGCTCGTTTCATGGTTAATTCGGCTCCGTCTTCTTCCCCCCTTCTCCGACAGTCTTCTCCTCCTCAGCTAGCAAACGTGAAGCTTGACAATATTCTCGAGCTGCTGGCTAAATAGTAGGCCTATTATCAGAGTTACTGTGAAACCCGTTTTCATTATGTTATTGTCCATGCTGTAACGTTAACCCGAGATGACAAAAAAGTTGCTAGCCAGCTAAAGTTTGTTTTCTTCCGGTAGACCTTATTAGGCTACGTTCATGCGCCGCCTGTCCAATCGGAACCCTTCCCGACCCCCAGACGTTCAGCAGAATACAATAAAGCGTAATTAACGTATGTTCCATGTAAACGCCAATTCGGAATTATTATTTCCATGTAAACTCGAAGGAGAATATTTTAATTCCGATCTATTTAATTCTGAATAAACTAATTCAGAATTAAAAACATCATGTAAACGTGGCCACTGTCTCTCTTAACAAGAATATAAGGCACATTCCATCCAACCTTCTATCCATTCATCTTCTTCAGACCATTCACTCATCCACCCATTAAACTGTCAATCAATATCTATTAAACAATCTGCCTATCAACATCCATTAAACATTCTGTCTATCAACATTAATTAGACTATCTACATACAACTTTTAAAGTATTTACTGTGGGTCCCTCTCAAGCAGCGTTTATATGTCCTCCCTCGCTCCTCGATCCTCAATGATCTACATAAAGAAAGATAGAAGAAGGGCTAGACTATCCCATTGTTGCCGCTCCATCATTCTTTATGTAGATCAGTGAGGAGCGAGAGAGGACGCATAAACGCTATATGAGGGGCACCTTCTGTCTCAGGCTTTAAGCATACAATCTCATTAAGACTACAGATCCTGTTTCACTACTTCCTCTGTCCACAACTGTTTCAAAATAAAGGTCCTCACTGCAATAATACCACTGAAACTACTCAACTATTGAACTGTTCAACCATTCCAACAGTCAGTTATCATCCACTATGCCTCCAGTCAACTACATGAAACCTCCATGTACCTAGCAACCAACATAGCAACCATTAAAATTAAGTGTTTATGACCGTTTCCATAGCAACCAACATGATTATACTGCAGTAACTTATTGTTTCCTGATAGTGGCCACCATGGATACCCTAGCAACAAATGTTTCAAAATAAAAGTCCTCACTAGCAAGTTAGCTAGTTAGCATGGTTAGCATAGTTAGCATTGTTAGCATAGTTAGCATTTTTAGCATAACTGCAAAAAATCATCAACTAAGTTAGCTAATCAACCTGGTTAGCATTGTTAGCAAATTTAGCATTGTTAGCATAGTTAGCATTTTTAACATTACTGCTAGAAATCATCGGTTAAGTTAGCTAATCAACCTGGTTAGCATTATTAGTAAAGTTAGCATTGCTAGCATAATAAGCATTTTTAGCATAACTGCTAGAAATCATTAGCTAAGTTAGCTAATCAACATTTTAACATGAATAGAAAGCATTAGTTAAGTTAGAACTGGAATGTTTCATCTTTAAACTGTCTACCTTCACACTATCAACTCTCTGTAAACTATGCAACCACCATGTTTACCCTAGCTACACCTTAGTAACCATATCTACATTATCTATCTATTTTTGCATTTTCATGCACTGGTAATTCCTTGGAATTGCATTTCTAGTTTTTCTTTGAGATACTTCAGTTGCTTGGTAAGGTCGATGTGAGAGTCATCAGGAATGGTCATAGAGCCGGTGCTTGGAAAAAGGATGGCTTCAATCTCCTGTTCTGTGAAGTGTATTTGTGCATGCTCTTCTGTGAGGCCCCGAATTTCAGGAAAACGGGACATCTTAATACCACTGTTTCAGACTCTCACTCTTCTATTTCCACCGCACCATTTCCCTCTGAATCTGAGGAAGGTTTTTTAGAGAAGGCATCCTCCGAAAAGCATCAATCGACCAAACAGAAACGGCAGAGAAAACAAAAAAAACAAGGAGAGGCCGCAGAGGGCGCAAGATTCACAAGGAGTCAAGGCCAACCGAAACCGGAAAGCAACCAGACGATGCAAGCCTAATCTTCAATCTATCTGACCAGAGACTGGGTGATGAAGAACTTTCCATTCTCAGCAGAGGGTTGTCGTTTGTAGCCTACCAACACCTCCTCCTAATCCATTTCAAGTTCAGGTAGAGCTGTTTAAATTCTTTCGCTCAATTAAACTTAAATATTTTTTTGGTAAGGGGAGAATCAAGCAGCCTTTAACTGCTCAGAATGATGTGAATTAAATGAATGCTCCTTTGCCCTTTAAACGTAAAAAGTACATTTTGTCCACAAGTTAATTGGTCAAGCATAGAAACTTTCTGTAACCTAGTGCAAAGAGATGTAAATGAACTACTCCAGTCACCAAGTCTTCACTCAAAATCCAACTGTACTCCTGGTGAACGGACTGCCCTTTCAGCTCTGTCAAAAAATCAGAACATAATTGTCAAGCCCGCTGATAAAGGGGGCGGAATAGTCTTGATGGACACCAGTATGTATGATGATGAAATCAATAGACAGCTATCTGATGTTAAATCCTACAAAAAAGTGTGATCCAACATGCTCTTACAAAGGTGAAATTGATCGGTTTTTGAAACTAGCCTTGTCACTATGGTCACATAAATCAGACTGAACATAAATATTTAACCAAGGATTTTCCCATTAAACCTGTGATTTATGGCTTACCCAAAGTACATAAAACTTTTGATGACTTTCCAAAATGCCGTCCTATTATTGCTAGTATCGGTTCTTTGACTGAACCTTTGTCTAACTTTATAGACCATCACATAAGACCACTAGTGGAGAAACTTCCATCATACCTTAAAGACACAGGCGATTTCATCAACCAGCTCTCCGAGGTGACTTTGAACAGTAGTGAGCTAATCTTGGCCACTATGGATGTGGTTAGTTTGTATACTAACATTCCACACTCCTTCGGCTTTGAGGCGCTTAGATTTTTCTTAGACTCTAGATCCGAGCATGTCCCCCAGGCTACAGACTTTTTGATTGACATGTTGACAATTGTACTGATGAAAAATTACTTTTTCCATGGCAAGAATTTCTATCTTTAGACACATGGAACAGCAATGGGGGCAAGCTTTGCTCCTGACTACGCAAATTTGTTCATGGGTTGGTTTGAATCTAAATGTACAACAATAATCCCTTTTTACCACCTATTATATTTTGGAAAAGGTACATAGATGTCTTTCTACTTTGGGGTGGCTCTAATAGTGATCTTCAAACCTTCCTCCAACATCTCAACAAGTGTATGGAGTCAATTGAGTTTAGACTGGAATTTGACCATCACCAAGTGAGTTTCCTCAATACAAGGGTCATTTTTGATGGAAGTCACATCTACACCACACTGTTTACCAAGCCCACTGATAGGAATAGTCTCCGGCACTACAAAAGTTACCACCCCATCTCCCTCAAAAAAGGCTTGCCATTCAGTCAGTTCCTCAGGCTACGACGTATATGTGCAAGGGATGATGACTTTCAGATTGAGGCCCACAAACTTTCCACTAAATTGTTACAAAGAGGGTATCCTCATGAAGTGTTAAACACAGCATTTGTTAAAGCACATAGGAACAGAAATGATCTACTTCATAAAGCAGGGCCCAAGAACAAAAAACCTTTTTCTTGTGTTTTCAATACCACTTTCTCACCACTAGGCCACTCTATTTGTGATACTGTAAAAAAACATTGGAATATCCTGTGTGTTGATGACGTATGCAAAGAGATCTTCTGTTTTCTTTTTCTAGAGCAAAAAATGTGCGTGACACACTGGTACAAGCAGATTCACACAGGACCTCCACCCGTCAGGAACGTCTGGACAATGCAACAGGATTCTTTCCTTGCCGTAATTGTGCTGCATGAGAGTATAAGATTAAAAAGCTCATTACACGCAGCTCTAATAATGTTGTCTATCTCCTTTCATGTCGGAAATGTGGGATTCAATATGTTGGAAAAACTACAAGACAATTGAGACTCAGAATCAATGAGCATAAAAGTTCCATCCGTCGAGCTGACCCCAAGTCAGCTGTTGCCAGACATTTCGCTGATGGCAGTCACTCAATCAAGGACTTAGAATTCTGTGGCATTGACCTCATAACTCCTAAAAGACGTGGTGGAAATGTAGACAAATGTTTATTACAATGTGAATGTAGATGGGTGGTTGACGTTTTAGGCCGAAAAAAAGTTTTTGAAAAAAAATTCAGACATTATGCATGGAAATCACTTAGTTATGTTGTACTGACTCTCCCATTCCCAAAATATGTATGATCTTTTAGAATTTGTATTGGAATTCATATTTATTCACTAATGTCTTGTGTTAGTGACTAAAATTATCATATGGTGTGACATGAAAGTTATTGTGTGTAAAACTATGATGGGGTATATATTTTTTATGTGAGTCAGTGTATCATAATCTTCTATCTTTACTTCATCAAGATCTAGCATTTCCTTGTGGAAATGTATTATATTTTACAGTATATTTATTCATCAATACACAAAGTAAGGCATTTGTCCCTAATCTTTCAATAAACTTCATATTAATTTGGACATATCTTGATACAAAAGAAATTAAATGCATACAATGTTTGCTGACCCTATTTCCTATCTGTTACATTCAGATTTGTATGATTTAGACTCCGAAAGCCTTTTTATTTTCATAATTTCTTGATGTTTCTTGATGTCACACCAAATGATATGGTGTCACACCATATGATAAATTACACCAAATAACAATCTGTTAACGCAAAAATGTGAATATATGAATTTCACAAACAATAAATCACAGTTTAAGACAAATATATCACATAAAGGATCACTGTTAAAAACTCAGAACTTTGTAAAACAGAATTCCACCAGATATTGTATAGCACTTGGGTAATAGGTGCCACATATTAAATAATAAATGTTAACAAAATGTTAAATATGTTAAAATATGTATAACTCTAAACTATTAATTAAACATATGTTTGAAAAAAACATTATTTATGTAGGAAAATACAGATTATATCATATAGTGTGACAAACTAGATGTACCGCAAAGCGATACACAATATGACCGCCGCTCAGTCCTGCACATTCTCTCCGCAAATATCAATCACGCTTGTGTTTCCATCGCCTACTCCATCCCTACTGCAACTTTTATGTATGTAAATGAGTGTGTGCCTGTGTGCGCTTGCTTTTGTGTATGAGTGCTTCTCTGTCTAGTGTGAGTGTGTGTCTGCTTGTGTGTGTGTTTAATGTGTCTCTGAGTATATGTTCACTGTGTTCTCTGCCGTCACTGTCACTCCAATATCAGATAACACACACACACACACACTCACATGCGCGCGTGTGCACACACACACACACACACACACACAAACACACATACACAGGCACACACTCACACACACACACTCGCACACACACACACACACACACACACACACACACAAACACACACACACAGGCACACCCAGAGAGAGAGAGAGAGAAAGAGAGAACACACACAGAATACACACAGATAACACAGACAGAGAGAGAGAGAGAGAGAGAGAGAGAAAGAAAGAGAACACACACAGAACATGCACATACACACATATACACACATGCAAACACACAGATGGGCACACAGAAACGCACCCACACACTATAGTACATCACACACACACTCACTTCTCAGCTCCGGTGGTCTCACAAAATGTACTCAAAGATGTGTGTGTGCATGTGTGTGTGTGTGTGTGTGTGTGTGTAGGTGTGTGTGTGTGTGTAAGGGTGTATGTGTGCATGCGTGTGGGCGTGTTTGTGCATGTGTTTGTATAATGTTTTATGTACATGTGTGTATGTAGTGGTGCGTGTGTGTGTAGGTATGCGTGTGTGTGTGTGTATTTATGTGTGTGTGTGTGTGTGTGTGTGTGTGTGTGTGTGTGTGTGTGTGTGTGTGTTCCTGCATGTTTGTTGCACCCAGAGCAACCATTCTCTTTTAAAACATATTTGGAAACTAGTTGATTAAAGGTTTCTAATGGTGTCACTTATATGTTTCTAGGAGAAAAACTAGCAGAGATTGAGATGTTTGGAACAGTTTTTGAAATCCCCAGGGGGGGATTTAGACTCCAGATAATACCACCATCTACTGGCCGATGGGTATACAGTCCTGAATGTACACATAAATCCATTTATTTTATAGCCCCCCATGGATGAAATTCCACAAAACTTGGCATACTCCCAGAGGGTGTCAGGTTAATCATACACATGAAATTTGGTGCAGTTCATAACATCTCATCTGAAGATAGGGGCAATTAAAGCAATATTACATTGCATTTTCAATTTTTACGATGGGGGGGCAAATCACAAATGACTGGTTATAAGCTAAGTTGATGCAAGCTCTAGAGAACAACATACCATAAACATTTTGTCATCCTCGGTGCCACGGTTCAGGTAGTTATGTAGGAAAAACTGTCATTTTTGGGCTTCGGGCGGGGGCAGCGCGGGGGTGGAGTGACCCCCGGGGACGAAACGAAAATTTTCCATAGAACTCTACTGGGGCTACATGCCCACCAAGTTTCATGCGCTCCGGTGTTACGGTGTCCCGGGAATCGTTGACGAAAAATGACGGGAAAAAAGAAAAAAAAAAAAAAAAAAAAAAAAAAAAAAAAAAAAACTTTGACAACAACTATATGACCGCTTCGCTAGCTACGCTAGCGGCGGTCATAATAAATCATATGGTGTGACAGCAAAACCCCATCACACCATATGATATGGGGTCACTCCATATGAGGTTTCATGCACTTAGCAGAACAATGAGTCTTGAGGCTACATGCTAGGACCAAAATCATATGCTCACTTTAACATGGTAACATAGATGTAAAGGTAATTTTGACCAAAAAACTATTTACTTTTGAAATTTTCCTGAAAAATGGGTCACACCAAAAGACAGCGAAAAGTGGAACTGAGATAGGAGTGCTGGAAATACTTGATTTATTGAAAGAAATATGAGAGATAACTCAACACGTAAACTTTCAATGTCCTTCTGAGAAGTTATTATACTTCCTGAATGAAGAAGGACCCCCTATCCCTAAAGGTCTCCTCACAATTGCACATTTAAAAAACATAATTTAGGGTCACACCATATGATATTGATTTTTGGGACAAAATGTTTTTGTTTATGGCTTGTTCAAAAATATTATGCCTGGACTTTAAACACTACAGACTTAAAAGTAGACATATTTAGTATTCATTGTATTTAAGTAATGGGAAAATATATTAATTAGATTTTTTTTTATTCAAAATCAAACTTTATGAAATGGGCTCGGGACAGTCACGCCATATGAGCTTTTCCTGGTTTGGCTGAAAATTTTGAGAAATAGGAATATGACTGGCATGAATGGTCCATATGTTCATATAAAGCAGGTTTTTCTGAACAATATAACCACATTTATTTGCAGATTAGACATTTCTTTACTTCAGTTTGACACTCTGGACCAAAAAAAGGCCATGTCATGTCAACCACCCAGATACATTTTCTATTTAAAAACTCTGTATCCTAATGGCTTGAATGAAGAATTGGAGATGTCCTGTTTTTTGTAACCTTAAGTGTTTGATTGCTCATTTGCACTTTTTTGCTGCTTGGTTATATGACCAATGTGTTTTGGTGCATCTGGTAATTGTAATGATCTCCGATTGTATACACCTGCTTTGTACTTGTTAAGTGGTTGGCTCTATGTGCCATCTCTCATTTTGCACTGAGGATAGTCTAAGGACTGAAACGTTTGCACAGCACTTCTGCACTTTTTTGCACTTTTTGCACTTGTGAGTAAAAAAAACCCTCCGAAAATCAAAAAAAAAAAAGAAAAATACAAGTGGTTTAAAACCAAACCCTTCTTTTTTGACTGTTGTCTTCCTGAGTGCGAGTCCTCTCTGTCTGTTCATAACCTTTTTATGACCACCGCACCAGAGACTTTGAAGGACTAAAAAACAAGTGTTTTTTTATAGCCTAGTGATAAGACATAACAGCCCGATGTGATCTCGAGTGTCCATAACTAACTGCTCATATTCTATACAAGCTTCCATTTTTTTTATCCTGAACAAGTATATGACCAGGTTTCATTTCGTTGACATTCACTTTCAGGTTGTTTAATTATTAATTTACCTCGGACACACCCTTTTTTCAAACAAAATACTGGCGTGAGCACAATCTTACAGCATAATTCAAAGCTTTGTTTGTACAGTCGTATATTGAGAAGGTAAGTCATGTCAACATATTTGAGGTTACTCATTTATATGCTGAGCCATTATGGACTAGGCAAGTTATTTTGTGTTCAACAAAGTAATAAAGAAAGTAAAAAAATATATCCATTCCATTTACATTGAGGTTATGACTGCATATTTAATTTGATGATAAATTTGACTAATTTTAACAAAGTAAGCTGTGAGTGGCCTGGATTTGTGTGCAAACCCCAGATATGAGCAACGTCATTTGGAAAGTTATTTTTGCCTCATTGCATTTGGTCATGTAAGTAGGCTATAGGCCTATGAATGACAGAGGTATGTGAATTATATTCGGTAGATTACAAACACGAGTTGAATGAGAAATTATTAAAACAGAACTTGAATTCTGTTATTCACCTTATTGGGGGCCAAGCAGCGAAGCTGCTATTATTATTTTGCCATGGGAGTCTATGGCAATTGGTGACCCATAGAACTGTCTTTGAAAGATATGTGAAATTTAGCACACTGATTGGGGACAGTCATGATTCATGCCACCAAGTTTCATGTCGGTAACTCATACGCTCTAGCGCCACCAACAGTCCAAAGATGGATGTGCGTTCACACACGTAACTTTTGACCCCTTGGCACGATTTTCAAAAAACGGGTATCATTGGAATCCTTGGACCAGCCAGAGTTCAACGCATCCCATGATGTCAATTTAAGAGCCTACTTCTGTCACAAATTTTGTCCGATCAACACCAAACTTGATACAGAGCATCCACAGACAATGCCTCACAAATGCATTGCTTCTTGTCTTTGGAACTAAAACGCCCGTAACAGTCAAACCAAAGATCGTATAGTTACTAAGATGAATCATAAAGGGTTTTTTCAATGGAATGAAATGGCACCACTTCCGCCTCCTAAAGGGGCGTGATCAGTGACGAGATAATCGGTTTAGAACGGTGTAGAATCAGCAGAAGCAGGTGCCGTTGATAACAGGTTTATTTCCACCATAGAAATACCTCCGTTTGCCTCCTAAATGGGAGTGGCAGTTGCGTCACAATGAAACCAGAATTTACCCTCATATGAATCGTCTCGCTTTATAAACCGTCTCTGGTCAAACCAAATTTGCGGTGAAGACACCAAACAGTAAGTGAGCTCATATTTCAGCAACCCGTGCATGTTTCAAAACCAAACTTGCTGCATGGACTCAGGACCCCATCGGGAAGACATCTAAGAAATGTGGTGACCTTTGACCTCTAGGGGGCGCTTTAATTAAGAAACATGCCTTTTGGCCTGTAGCTGCTTTTGTTTACAACATACTAGTGGTTTCTGGTAATACTAAGACAGCCAAACCAAATTTGCGGTGATTCCACCAAACAGGAAGTGAGCTCATATCTCAGCAACCTTTGCATCTATCAAAACCAAACTTGGTACATGGACTCATAACCCCACGGTAGGACGCAGAAGAAACAGCTTACGGCTACATGTTTGTTTGCAGCATTGAGCTAACAGCATTGAGTTGCCATGGTTACTCTGGCCTAACTGCTTGGCCCCCTCATTGCTTGCAGCTATATTTGAAATTAATGTTAGAATTCACAGTTAATATTTGCTGTTAGTTGGTGCATGAACAAAATCAAGATAAGCTATTTTGTCACTATTGGACAAAATAGCAAAAAATAAAAATAATGGATTGAGTGGCGTGATTTGTCAGCATACTGTACCTGTAACCCAGAACTCTTATTTAAAATAATTTAACTATAACAAACTAGACATGCCGCATGGCGGGACAAATGATGACTTCCGCTCAGTTCAGCACATTTTGTACACAAAAATAAATTATGCTTGTCAACTTGTCTGTATTTCCTCTTTGTGCAAAACTGTACATATCTCCTACTCTTACAGCTCATGTGTATATAAATGAGTGTGTGCATGTATTTTTGTGTATAAGAGTGTGTGTGTGTGTGTGTGTGTGTGTGTGTGTGTGTCTAGGATTTTTCTGAAACGGGCCACATTTTACACTGAGGGGCCAAGAACCAGTCAACTTCCATGTGCAGAAAATCCCTTGTTCAGTAAGGTGCATATACATTTCACCAGTCTCACCTTGTTCAAATGTTTGCTACATACTAAAAAATTAAAAAGCAACACAGCCGCATACCATAGACATTTTGTCATCCTCGGTGCCACGGTTCAGCATGAAGTCGAATCCTCCTGCTGAATCATGATCCTGAACTGATCGCACATACTGTAAATGGTTAAATGAATGACTCACTGGAATCGAGGGACTGGATTAGGCTATACCAGGAACTTCCATAATCATATCCTGTGTTGGAAGTGATAGTGAAGAAATCGTCTAGACCTAACGCACATAGTGTTTTGCTGACACAGTATCAAGTAAGTGACACAAACTATTATTGGTGTATCTGGTGCCATTTATTGTCTTCAGTAAATCTAACTTCATTTCTGTTACTTTCACTGTTTTCCACTGCTAATCTAGAGCATGGGTTGCTGATTTTTATACCTGACCTAGGCTTACAGATAGACGATTTTCACTGATACTTGTCCTTATTAATTGTGTGTAGTTTTAGCCTAGGCCTACATACTGGCTAGCCTGGGCTCAACCTAAATATGAAACAAATGAGAAAAACGAAACAGCAGCCACCTGCAGGTTGTGCCTTTTTCTGTCCCTGACTTGATTTATTTCCCCAACACCTGCAGGCTAATGTACAGATGTCCCAGGACTAATGGATATGAGATGGACGTAACAGCAATTTCAGTAGCTTTGTAGCGACACGCAAAGTGATGCCATTTATAGGTTTTGAAGTGCCCGTTTGTAACAAACTTAACAAAATAAAAATAGGAAATTTAACTTAAATCAAATATTTAAACGGCAACTTTTTGCACCCTGGGCAGGTGAGGCTGACATGAAAACAATTTCCAGTCTAAATTCAAGTTTTGTGGCTGGTTTATACATTACAGTAGAGCAAACATTTAGTATCTCTCGCCCTGTGCCCACCATCTAGGTGCATACAGGCCTCCTCCTACTTACTACCTATACACCTTTACCTGTACTACTGCCCCCAGGTGTCTAAACCAAAGACTAAACATATAAATCAAAACAATTAACCAAACAAATAGCTAGCAAAAGACTACTACCAATATATATTACTAATGTGAGCAAATCATAATAAACAAATGAATTAACAAAATTACCACTATTGAAAGCACTACTAGCTCCAACAGGTTTCATCAGGCCCCTTTCCACAGGGCTAGAAAATCAAGCACCTTGATTATGAATGCAGACTGCATGGTACTTAATTGACACTGTGGAAAGGGACCTGATGAAACCCATAGCTCGGTAATCTAGCTGACTTGAAGTTGGAAACCAAGTAAGCGTTGCTGTCAACAAGCGCTCTTCTCCAGGTGTTTGTTGACAGTGATGGCAACTTTCAGTAGGCCTAGTGCACAGAGTCCATATTAACATCAGTACTAACTTGTGTAAGGCAAGTAGGCCTGAGGATGGGATGATGTAAGGGCACGTGCAATGAATAAGTAATGTTTTGTTTGTCTGTTCTAACCTGCTCTCTCAACCACTCGGCCAAATTATCAGGATGTCAATGACAATGACCAGGACGGAAGAGGTGACCGTTGTTACGATGACCAGCAACAACCCCAAAAGTACATGGCCTTTGCTGTGTCAGATACTGGGGACACTCTGCTACAGTCCAGCATGCTCTGTATCTCACAAGCTCAGAGGGCTTCTTGGAGCAACGCAATCTGCCCTAGGGGTGAGTACTGTATATGCGGTATATATTTTTTTCTTTGGAAATATTGTTTTCATTTAGAGTATAGGCTAATTCCTGTGGCACACATGCTGCCCAAATGTGGACTGTACAGGCCTGTTTCTGTAAAAAATCCACTACAATTCAAATTGAAGTAGATAGATATTGGAATAGATATTAACTAGGCTAACTGACAATGATGGAGATGGTTGTGTGTTGGAGGATGATCCGTTGAGAGATGAGCTTTGACTTTAAGACTGTTTGTTTAAGATTATTAATATTTGTTTTTGTTACTCTTTTTATTCATCCAGACTGCTCAGATCATGATTGGATTGCTAAACATCGCCATTGGATCAATAATGCATGCACAATTTTGGTACTATAGTCCTCTCACCGACACCGGGGCCCCCTTTTGGCTTGGTGCTATGGTAAGGCTATTGGGTCCTAAACATTAAAATTAAAATGTTTTTCCACTCACTTGCATATCTGAAACTCTAAATCAGTGAGTTGAGATATAACTCTCAAAACCTGTATATCCTTTTCAGTTTATTCTATTTGGTGTGATGTGCATTCTTGCAGAGAAGTGTCCAAGTGCTTGTCTGGTGAGTTTTATGTGAGACCAGGATAATTGTGTTCACTAGGCCTAAAATACAAAAGATTTCTTTGATTCATGAATCAAGCATTCTTTAGATATACTGTTTAAACCATATATTTGGCTACCAATATTTTTTGTATAAAACGTAAGAATATTACACCAACATAATATTAAAAAGACACAACGTATCTTGTTATCAATGTGTTAAATTGATATCTTTAATTGATCAGCTTGAACTTAAATTGTAATTTGTAATTTCATTATTTACAGGAATGTAAGTTTGTGATTTGTATTTTATTACAGGTTGTCATAACTGGGTTGATGAACTTTGTAAGTGCTGTCTTTGCCTTTACTGCCATTGTTCTGTATGCAATTAATATTGCCAGAGAGAGGTTGGAGATTGCAGAGTATTACGGAGATTGTGCACGCTACGATTACTATAACATACGCAGCTCACCAAAAACCCCATCAGAATATTATGATATCTGCAAAACATATCGAGCCAAATCACGGGTATGTTGCATTCCCCATTAATGGTCTTTTTGATCATGCACTGCATTATTTACCACACAGTTCAGAGAAATAATAGCAGCACTGTGTTTCCACAGGTCATATTGCAAGCAATGTCCATCATAATGATCATCTTTGCAGCTCTACAACTCTGCATTGCCATCAGTGCTGGTGTCATGGCATTTAAGGCTGTTTGCAAGAGGGAAACATCTGTGCAGGTATGAGAGCGAAACCATAACCTGACAGTCGCTCTGATTAGATTATTAAAGATTTGTAGAAGCATGAACTGAACTGAATTGATTGGCTGAATTGGTTAATATACAATATTCTTTTTGTGTTGCTCTTATAGGACCCTGAGCTCAACTCACCTCTTGTCAATGAAGTCTTGTCTTACCCCACAGTTTAGCATGACTGTTTCAAGCCACATTCATCACTGAAATGTGATTCATCATGCGTCATGAATATTTTGATTTTTAGATCATCATTTTAAGATCATCTTATTAAGTACATAAAGAACTTGATTAAAAGCCTAGTCACAAATATATGCAGACCTGGTGTGGCCACGCGTTGGACAAATAAGGGCAGGTTTCAGTTTTTTTGCTCAATGGTGTTTTAAACCCCCAACGTCTTCTTAAAGGCACCTACTCCTAACGCCTTGAAGACAATGTTGGGGGCTTAAAAGACCCTATTGAAGCCCACCAGATTGCCTGCCTCAGCTAGTTCTATGCTTAAATCAGTAGATGGCACTGCTTAAAACAGACATTTTCCGCAGGTAGAAAGTGTTCAAGGTTTAAACTTCTGTCAATATGGACATTGTTAGATCGGTTAGATTCTCCCCAACTCAATCAAAATAGGCTACTGCATATTTGTTAAGTACCCTCCAGAATTATTGCCACCCTTGGTAAAGATGACTAAAAATCTTTTGGTGATTTATTGTACTCCCACAATGAAAACAATGAGGAAAAATACACCCTGGAAGGAAAGCAAATATATTCTGAGAAAAAGGAAAATCTCATAAATAAATAAATATTTTTAACAAAAACACATTGCTCACAATTATTGGCACCCCTGAAAAATGAAGTATGACGGTCTTTGGTATGAAAATGAAGTCACTCAGGCTAAATCCTCTAGTCATTTTTCAACATTGGAAAGACAAGATAATACACTAAATTGAAATAAAAAGAAAGTGGGTTGACATTTGTAAGTAAGAGAATGTCTATGGAAACTAGGTCTTTTGTTTAAAATGCCTTTATTTACAGTTGATGATTAAAAGGTTCTACTCATCTAGAAATATGACAAACATGCTTGGACAAAGACCCATTTTGCCCCCACATATGGCATGGAGGATGGTATGATAGGCAAAAAATTCCATAAGAACCACTGTTGGAGAGTTACAGATAAAGCTATCTTGGGGTCACCTTCAAAAGTGACCTCACTTCTAGATTATTTAGACGGCATGTCAGGTTAAAGCCAGTCTAGTCATTTAATTAACAATGTAAATGACAGGAGTTACTGAATGGTACCATGACATGTTTGGGAGTGTGGTCTATTGTCAGATGAAAAGAAAATTGCGCTCTTTGGCTAAAAACACTTCAGGTGTGTTTGCCGTACATAGAAGAATGACTGAAAAGAATCCCATGCCTAATGATAATTATGGTGGAGGGGCTGTGCTATTGTGGGGCTGTTTTAATTCCCAAAGGCCTTGGGAACCTAAGGTGCATGGTATCATGAACACCAAAAAAAACCTGAACATTTTCAAAGGAAATAAAACAATCTCTGCCTAGGCCCAGTGTTGGGAAGGTTACTTTAGAAATGTAATGTGTTACAGTTACAAGTTACCCTGTTTAAAATGTAATAGTAGTGTAACTATGTGAATTACTTTTTCTGAGTAACGTAACTAATTACTTCTGATTACTTTTTGATTACTTTTCCGATTTTTTTTATGATATATATAGTCCCCAAATCCATGCGAAGATTTCGGCCTTGGTCTACAGGCTGCCGAGCAGTTGAAACATTTCAAAAGTACCTGTAATTGAATTACAAACTTTTCTACAGTAACTGTAATATATTACTGTTACATTTATTTTGTAATTAAATTACGTAACTCAATTACATGTAATGCGTTACTCCCCAACACCGCCTAGGCCGTAAAAGTTGGTCATGATTGGATCATTCATCAGGTCAATGAACCAAAACAAATGTCCAGATCAAAACAATATGGTTTACTGAACACAAAATCAAGGTTCAGACATTACCATTGCAGTCCTCTGATCTAAACTCCATATAAACAGTGGGATGAGTCAAAGAGGAGAATGCACAAGTGTGGACCTAGGAATCTGGACGATCTGGGGAGGTTTTGTGAAGATGAATGGTCTTAAATCCCTAATTTATATCCTCAATCTTTATGGGGTGTCAGAGAAGAATATTACAAGCTGTTTTATTGACAAAGGGAGGTTTAAGAAGCTATTACAAGTTAACCTGACTTTCGCCAGATCCTGTAGTTCGCTGTCTGCTTCACACAAGGATCTGGGACTTCTCGATAGGAGATGTATTTCTGAAGGCGGGTCCTTGTAAAACATCCTCGCATGTGATTTGATAAACCACTTGCCTGTTATCTTGAATGACGTGCTAGGCTTCTTCAAGCTCTTGCCAAACCCGGTCGGAAGAAGAATAAAAACATCCTTGCCACCAATAAATGTCTTCAAAACTATTCTCTGTTAATCTTTTAAAGAATGAATACTCGATAGATTCGACAAAACGGTTGAAATAGCAGAATCAATGTCAGCACAAGACTCCTCGCTGCGTGCCGCCATTGTTATTTGAATCAAACACTCACTTCGGCGCTCCTGATTGGTTGCTTATTTTTTGATCACTGGCCCAGGGGTTTGGATTGCCCTCGCGTCCAGACCCTTGTGTGGAGCTCAGCGAAACGCCTCTGGTGGAGCATGGCGGAACTACAAGGGTCTGGCGAGAGTCAGGCTAATTACAAGTAGGGGTGCCGATAATTGTGAGTGACGTGTTTTTGTTAAAAATATTTGTTTCTTTATGAGATTTTCCTTTTTCTCAAAATAATTTGCTTCCTTTCAATGTTGTATTTTTCCTAATTTTGTTTAATTGAAAAATTACAATAAATCACCTGAAGATTATTTTTTATACCTGTTTTTAGTCAACTTTACTAAGGGTGCCAATAATTCTGGAGGGTACTGTATATGTGTGTGTGGCGTAACCACCCTAATCAACCTGCTAATGCAACCCCTGCATGGGCTGCGCTGAAATTCATTCAGATTTGCCAACATGGTGAAGAGAGGTGACATGAAAGTGGTGACTCCCCACCTTTAGTGCCCATAAAGTCTGACTGTCCATTACTCAATTATTTGTACTGTAATAAATTTGATAGTAGACTATTTCCCATCTTTGCTGAGCAAAAGTTTTGAGTGAAAGAAAAAAGACTTGGCCCATATAGCCACCTCTCCCAAATATAAAGACGTTGACTTTGGCTATTGAAGCAAATAAAAGCCTGGGCTACTTGAACAGTTTGAACTGTTCTCTATTACAATAATCAACCTTACATTTGTTGAATGAGCCTTGTAAGATCATCACATTGATTGATTACATTTCATTGAGCCATAGTAGCAGAACCCTCGTTATGGGAATGATGAGGATATGGGGCATCATGGTCAAAGGTCGAGTTATTGCTGATACTGAAAAGATCTCAATATACTATTTGTCACAAAGTTCTACCCAACCGTTACAGAAGGCTACGTACCACATGTTGCTGACAAAAATCAACAATAAATTGTTCAAATGAAATCCTTGTCAATTATTGCTTATTGTTCTGTCAACAGATGAAACAGCAATGCCCTAATGACAGTTATTTTTTTCTATTATGTTTTGAACTGGTACAAGGTCTCTTCAACATTGATATTATGGTTTCATGTTAAACTTAACAATTACAGACCTTAATGACCTTCAGTGCATATACCCAATGAAGCATCCTGTGGGAGTTAAAGTTAAAGACTCTGGTGTGCATTGATTTAGACGTGAGGTTTGGTATATCAATTTAGCTGAAGGTTGACATTCTCATGACATTTCCCAGTCAGGCCACCCAGGTGGCAATATTACACCAGATGGCAAAGGCAGCCAGCAGGACAACCCACTACATTTCACAGTCTCAGTCCTCAAGATGGCAGCACTGGTGCTTCTTGAAGCAAGATGTACAAAGACGAGGAAGAGATGAAAGTCTGACAGATGATGACCACAGGAAAAAACATGGCTGGATTTGACTTGTTTTGAGAGTGCTATATGCAAGCTCATTCAGAAGCAACCATTGCAAATACAGAGTATTATACAGCTATAGAAAACTCAGAAAACACTTTGACTCAGTGCCAGGTGTTTTGCACACCTTATAGGATGCTCACCAATCAAAAGTGACCCAACTTTTTGCAACTTTTTTCAAAAAGTACATTACAAATCAAATCACAATAGCAATATCTGTCAGTGAAAAAGTTGCATGCCTTTTTGCAGAACACTGTCAAGAAATGAGAATCTATTCTGCCATGGAACATGCTGGTTGTATACAGGCCTATTGGCCTATAGCCTACAACAAAACATGTTTTACATGTTACAAAAGTACTCAGTCTTAGCCTACCATGGGGGTGCGAATCACATAAGCTGTATAAATTGATGCAGGCTTTAGAGATCATCCTCCACCAAGTTTCATGTGCCCTAGTGTAATGATGTCGTGGGAATCGATGACCAAAATTCAGGAAGTAGATAACGGGAAATTAATCACTTTTATTGTTGACAGTACAGGAAACTGGTTTGCCAACTTCAAGTAAGCTAGTTTACTGAGTCTATTCATGCGTTTCATCAGGTACCTTTCTACAGGTGGGTTAATCAAACACCATGCCGTCTGCATTCATAATCAAGGTGCTTGATTTTCTACGGAAGGGGACTAGGCTGGGTAAACCCTGCCTGATCTGCCTGCGATTTCGATTTCACTCTGGAAACCTGCACATCGGTTGATTGGTTGAAGGCTATCCAAAAGCCTCTTGTGCAGTAAAAATAAAGAGCACTCCCCGACTAATCTTCAATGATAAAAGATTGAGCTTACTATGGTGATAGCCAGACTAGAAAGGGAGCTGATGAAACCCATAGATTAATTAATAAATAACATTTGTAAAAAAAAATGACAATCCCTATATGACCACTAGGCTAGCTATGCTAGCAGTATAATAATACATGTTTTTAAATCAAATAGATGTTGTTTAAGGGCAGAGTTGTCTCCAACACTTGATGGGTCATTTTGTCATTGTGTACAGTGACATGTAGGGCCTATGATAACTTTTCATGGAAAATCATAACAGAGAGTGCAAAACTTTGATTAATAAATAAAAACTATTGTGAATGTCCCATTTATTGTAATGTTTTTGTTCCAGTTTTGAAAGTGGAATGTCTTCCATTTCTGTAGCCTAGTTCTAATTTCTGTAACAATGCTTTTTAGGCTATCTGAGATCTGCAGATCTTAGAGTAGGCCTATTTTAAGATGGTAGACTCAAAAATAAATATTCTAACAAGAATCGTTTACTGTATTCATGTTACTGTTATGTTAGGTTGCAACCCAACTTCAGATAGTCAGATAACGGTCGAATAATTAAGCAATAGCCTACAGCACGACTGAGAGTGGGGTTGGTAATTATTCCCACGGGTGTTGTTCGGCCGTAGCCACATAATAGCGAGTGTTCCATTATCAACTCGTTTATCAGTTTAACAGTTACAATGTAGCTGAGAAGGTTAGTAATTAAGGATCTTTGTAGCGTATCGTCGCTACTTGTGATGATGCCTCTCGTCCATCAAATAATAGTAGGCCTACATTGCTAACCTTTACCATTTCAAAAACTGTTGTCAGGCTAGTATGACATATCACATCGCAACCGTGTTATTTGCCTGGGCCCGTTCAGAAATCAGAGGCGGAGGACATGTGACTTTCAGATCAGAATTTCATAATCACAGGCTACAGTCAATTTAAGAGCCGGCTACATGAAGTCGTGATCCTGAACTGATCGCACGTAGCCTAGGCTTACCACAACACATATATGGTTAAACGAATGACTCATTGGAATCGAGGGGCTGGATTACCAGGAACTTCCATAATCATATCCTGTTGCGGAAGTGAACCTGAAGAAATCGCCTAGACCTAACTCACGTAGAGTGTTTTGTTGACACAATATCAAGTAAGTGACACAAACAATTTTCTATTGGTAGCCTATAAGGGACATTCCATAATTAGAGGACATTTTGGCATTTACACTTCTTAAAAATAAATCTTCAATTTTAACATGGTATGTTGAATATTTAAGAAATATGGGTCATAAACTACTAAATTAGTGATTTGTCAAACTCAGCCATCGACGGTACCTTTTCCACCACATTTGTTTTATTTGCTATGTGTATACTGTATGTCCGCGCAACCCTGTTACTAACATATTAGGCCTATATCTTGGAAATAATCACAACAATCTTACCAAAATTAGTTTATTTTCAGATGTTATTGGATCTGAACATGTATTGTGGCACACTATGCAGTAATGAGGCTGTTCTAACAGAAGAAACGTAGAGATTACGGCTATTTATTTTAAATGTGTAAAATATGTAAATATTTTAATAATATAAAGTAAATTCTTGTCCAAATATATGAAATTACACAAATAAATTCATTTTTATTATTTAGCTAAACCTATTTATCCACAAATACCCTGCTAACTATGATAATAACCATGTTATTTAATTTCAGTAACAGGGTTGCAAGTAACAGGGTTGCGGAACCAGTGCTAATACAGCCTCTAGCTAATGAACAAAGGCTAGCTGGTTGATTTAGCTATTTTGCCAAGGTCAAGGACCAATGTAGTTGTACAAATTCAGAAAATAAAATTTGAAATTATTCAACGTTATACTTAAAATATGGGTAACAGGGTTGAGTGGTTTAGCTTGACGGACTCGGTTAACAAAGACAAATTTGAAAAAATATCAAAAATGCAAGAGGGTACACACCTTTGGTCTACCCATGGATTTTCAAAATGCTTGGATGATGTAATTTCCTGTTTGTAATATGACATAATATTTTAACCCTTCATCAGCCAGGTAAAAATGGTATGGGTAACAGGGTTGCGTGCACTTTTAAGGACACACCTTCATAGCACAATAAATACTATTCAAAATATGTTTTATCCTATTTTTTTGTTTTTTTCAGGTACAATAAATTCATGTAATGAAAATAAAACTGAAGACAATTAATTCAAGACTTCTTTTAGATATTAAAAATTATGTAAAAGTGTGTCACCTGGAGGCGTGGACAAGAGAAAAACCTCGTTTTTGGGGGTATTTTACACCTATTAAGTATGTTTAAACCCGTAAAGACACAATTTTCCCCTGCAAAATTAGTATATGTTGCTTTAGGACTGTTTGATTGACAAAATATGTGATATATTTCATTGTTTTGGACTTCAGTATTTTAAATGTCAGTAGGGGACAGCAAATGTCCTCTAATTCTGGAATGTCCCATAACTTGGTGCCATTTACTGTCTTCAGTAGTCTAAATCTAATTTAGCGTTTGTTACTTTCACTTTCTTCCTATGCTAATCTAGGGCATGATGGCCGAATTTTACACCTGACCTAGGCTTACAGATACTGTAGACGATTTTCAATGACATTTGTTTATTAAATGTGTGTTGTACATTAGGCGTGCTGGGGCCTGTACTACGAAGGGAGCTCAACCTACCCACATGTAACCCAGGGTTACTTTGCTAAACCGGGGTTGACAAAACCTGGTTATCTTCATTGGTGTTAATCGGTACTACGACGCTGAGTAAGAAGTTGATTTGTTGAACTGGGGTTAACCTCATCGGAGTTGGTGCGCGTTCACATAAAATGGGCGGGTTGCAGCGCAAATCACCACTTTTAATGATGACGCGATCACGTTATTTTACGGATAGGCCTAATGCGCAATGATTATAAAAAGTTGCGAGGAATTAAAAACCCACTTTACGATACATCAAATACGTCGGCAGCAAACAAAGTAAGACAAGGCTGTTGGCAACGTAGGCTATTGCAGATCGGATATATGAAAGTAAAGTTTTATTTCATGTTCCTTAAATAGCCTATGTGTTACAGAGGATTAATAGCTTGCGGAATGTCTGAAATGTGTTGAAATAAATACATTTTGAGTTCATACGAGTCCTACAGATGCAACACGATTCATGCCATGTATATTAATAAATATTAACTAGAATGCATTTCCCGGTGGGAAAGTGCGAAGTGTGCTTGCTCCAACGCGCCGCGAGAGCGCCCCGGCAGGATACGCGACAGCTCGCCCTCAGGTCAAAGCGCCAAAGTTTGGCCAAGACGCGAAGCTGCTTCGAGTTTGGCGACGTTGCCCTCGATTGCCGAATTCTTACACTGACCTGACGAGTTGCCTAGGTTTATCAGTGGTATGTCCCAGAGCACCTCCAATGTAAAAATGTAGATGTCATCCCAAAGACGTAAAGAGATATGAGCCAAAATGCATTTTTGCTAATTGCGGCGCCCCCTAGTGGCCAAATTACAACACATTTACTGAGGCTACTTTGGATGGTGTCCAAAATCATCCCGCCAAATATGGTCTCGATACCTCACAGCGTTTCCGAGATTTGACCTCACTTCCTGTTTGGACGCTTCACCATCGAATTTGATTGGCTGTCACGGGCGAACGCTTTGATGTATGAAAATGAAATGTACACCTCTAAGGTCTGTAGACCTTGTGTTGAATTAAGTATGAGTTGTTCACGTGTAGCTAGCATGAAACACGTAACCACTGAAGGAAGGAGGGAGCCTAAGGAACTAGGCTAGCCTGACGACGTCATACTCAATTCTTATCAGAATATGAGTCTGAAACTGCTCCATTCAGCTGCGATTATGGGGCGTGATTCAACCGATACAGTGCGGGGGGGATAGCTCTGCACTCATTGGATAGACCAAACCAAACAGAACAAGTTATTGGCTGTCAGTATCTGCGAAATCTAAGACAGAAATATGTAGCAGGGTAGGCTATGGAAAACATCCTCCTTCGTTTTTAAAAATAATTCCTTCAAACTGTATGCAATGAACAGCTGGGGAAGTGTGTCGTTAACCCAACGAGCAAACAGACATTTTTAAACAAACGGGAACAACATCACCCAAACATGCTGTTTTAACTGGGTGAAAGTGAAACTGAAGTTTTCCCACACATCCTCGTTGGTCTAAGTGTTCAGAAATAGTTGTGCGAATCCGTGATAAAACCTCCGTTTCAATAGCTAAGATAAACGAAAGGCCAAACTGCATGAACAAATTATGCATTCATAGCCATAGCGTTTCTGTTGCAATCAAAATCAACCTAAGCGAACATGGTCTCACTACCAACTCGTTGAACGAGGACGCATGCAGCCGTGAACGTCACTGCTGTTCATATGTCAATCATCACGTAAAGCCCGCCCTGTGAAATGTGATTGGTCCGAGCCGAAGTGTATCTCGAATAGTAGCAGCTGAACGGAGCAGTGCCAGACCGAAGTTCCCTGCCGAAAAAGAATGGAGGCGGGGCTAAACTTCGGTCTGGCATCCAGGCTAGAACTAGGCATGTTTCTAGAACAAATACGAGTAATGTTAGGAGTATAGCTATCCTGTTATGCGGGAACATCCGCAGTTTACTCACTGTTAAATAAGTTGCAATGTGTTATAGCCTCAAATGGATGGTAAAATAAACAGGACGACTCACCTGTTCAAATGATGTAATAGGATAAAATTTGGTTTTGATAAGTCAAAGCAACCAGGCTGTTACTGGTTAACGTTTCTGAATATGAAATCGATTTTGGATTGGTTGCATGTGATAAAAGCTATGCCATTTCCTGTCCAGACAGCATTCATATTCAGAAATACTGTACACCGGCAACAAAGACACACACACACACACACACACACACACACACACACACAAACAACTCTTTCAAACAGAAACGTCAGTCCGTTACATCTGCCTCTTGTCCACAAACTGCATGTCGCTGAGTTGACTAGCAACGAAGACTTTCACATAAACACACACACACACACACACACACACACACACACACACACTTACACACACACAGACACACCACCCCTTCAAACACAAATATCTGTCTGTTACGTCTGCCTCTTGTCCACAAACTGCATGTTGCACAGTTCACCCACATCTACCCACAATTCTTTGATTTATAAATAACCCCAGCATTAAAAAACTGCAATGTGTCAAATCTTATTATACAACAATTGGGTTCTATGAAGCTGTTTCTTTGTTTCTGATTGGCCGAGAGACGTTCCATGAGTTGAAATATCCCACGATAATCCACTCTGACTTTTCACAGCTAATAATAAATCACTCCGCGATACAATGTCAAATAATCTGTGTTGCATGTTGCATGTTGTGTCATTGGCTTTAGTTGCTGTTTGTTGTTGTCCTGTCTAGTCTTCATGTCCTCTTTTTATGTTAGTCTATTTTGTCATCAATGTTTCTGTGTAACTTGTGTACTTGTTGCCCCAGGGCTCCCTTGTAAAAGAGATTCAATTATCTCAATGGGTTATCACCTGGTAAAATAAAGGATAAATAAAAAAAAAAAAAAATGTCAAATTGTCAAGTGTAAAACGAACTGTCACATTGCATCCAAGCTGAAATACAGATACTCAGAACATAGAATATGACGGAGGTGGATATTAGCTAGTTGGATGGCATGTAGGCTCAGCAAAATAGTGATGTTTCAAAGCTAAAAGCATGTCCTAACCAGACGCAATGCGAGCTAACGTTTATTAGGCTATATTCTGCATTGCTTGACAACGGGAGAGATAGAACTAACGACTGGCTTTTGGCCATAGCAACGTGCTTTTAGAACTAACGACTGGCCTTTGGCCATAGCAACCATCCATTTAGAACTAGTAACGGCAGTTTGTCCTGCAAGTAATAGAACTTTGTGGCGGAGAGAAGTTAGTTCTACAAACAAGACAGTTTTAGCGATTTACATTATAATGGGAAATTAGCGCAAAAAACAAGTGGTAGAATTGTTGTATAAAAGCAATATAGCACTTGTGATCGTGGGTTGTTGCTGGATATTCCCACGGATGTAGTTGCCTGCGCCACTCGGCCTCGGGCCTCGAGGCTACGGCCGAACAACACCCGTGGGAATATCTAGCAACAACCCACTCCCACTCGTGCTATATTGCTTAAATATGTATACTGTATGTATACTGTATGGGCAATTCCATGCAAAACTGTCAAGTCCATAACCCCACACAGCATCATACTATGATGTGGATGATGATTTCTTAAAAGTTTACCATTTCGCTCGCGCAAAAAAAAAAAAAAAATCGTTCCTACATCGTTTTTTTCATCGTTCCTACAAACATTTATCAGAACCAACATTTCTAGATGATGTTGGGAATGGGGTAGGCCTACTATTACTAAAATAAATGCATAAGGTAGCCTATGCCTGTTTTTTACATCCCGACTATTTAATGTAGGTTTTAGGCTAAGCCTACACAGTAAGAGCAACAAGTTGGCCAGAATTATATGAAATAAGGGCATAAAGGGCATGAATAAGACAATTCCTTAGGAGGGGTTGGGAATGCCTGGGTTGAGTTTGAGATGCATTAGGCCTATAGCCTACACATGGATCATCACTATTTGTTTTGTGTTTTTATCCAACTTTGATAACATGCATATAAATATGGAGATTACTTTCTTTTCGCCTTTTCATTGTTATTAGCCTATGCCAATCAACTGAGTTGAATGCTGTGCATGTTGTCTCTACATAGGCTACACATATTGCTGTGCATGTTGTCTACACAGCCTATAGCCTACACTGTTGGCTAATCTAATTAGGCTACACACTTTGCGATAAGGTGACATTTCTGATTCTGACACAACCATCATACAAAATAAAACGAACTCAGCCAAAAGCCCAGGGGTCAAAATTAACTTTTTGAAATGTGAATATTTACCAGCCAGAGACAAATGAACTGGTGAAATCCACCAGCCATTCAATAGGAAATAAGTATTTTCTGTCTGAAAGCTACCAGCCAACTTCAAAATTTACCAGCATTTGGCTGGTGGCTGGTGCTAATTTTGAGCCCTGCAAAAGCCTGTTGCAAAAGCCAAGTTCAGCGGCCACAACGTTTTGAAACTTTTCCCCCGGTTCCCATTCGGCTTATGTGACATTTGCAACGTTTAATCATCTTTAACATCGTTCATAGACCTTTACTGACCTCAATCACGCAGACCACCGCAGCATCAGTCTCTCTCTCTCCTGCTCCTCACTAACTTCTTGAAACATCTTTGTATCATCTAGCCAATGAATTGAAAGACAGTCTAAATGTTCCCATGCCAAAAACTAATGCTATACAATGCCATTTAGTTTTCACCACAGACATAGAACGCGTTCTATGTCTATGGTTTTCACTCGCAATAAGAAGCTGTTAGCCTGAGTTTGGTTGGTCGATGTTGGCATTTTCCATAACGTTCCATTTAGCTGCCAAAAGCAAATGAAATAGACAAATAGCTTACAATATCGCCAGGCTGCAATATCACCTTTCCTTCCCCATAGCTAAATGTAGGCAACGTTAAGCAATTAACAATTAGCCTACTAATATCAACTAACAATCTCACTATGTCGTTCACTGCGAATTGTGTCCTCTCTTCCACCCACAGCACGGGAACGTTAACTACGCTCGCCTGCCTACCGCGCTAGCCAGAGCGCTAAGGCTCTGAGGCATGGGAATCATAACGATACTTTCATTCAATAAACAGACTTGTAGGCTATTTATAGTTTGACTCGCTTTGTTGTCATGTTAAATTAATATCTAAATAATCACGCTGACGGTGTCAATGACAATCAATCAGGAGGAGTAGTTATTGAAAATAATCACGCTATAGACATGACCAGCCTACTTCAACGTGATGGCACATAGACCATAGCTAGCAATAATTGCAAATATTTTTTAGATCTTCTGACTAAGTTTACTGTAGGCCTACTTATTCAAACGACATCAGCACCACTGTCACTGGATATAAAGCAAACGTTGACTTTCACTCGGTGCTTCACTGACTGTAAAAAAGTGTCATAATATTATCTATCTATGCACTGCCTGATGCTTGACAGCAATTGCTAGCTCGATGAGTTGCGAAACGACATCAGCAAAACGTACCACTCGGTCCGTATTAAATTTACAGTTAACAACATTGGCTTCCCAGGCATGCATTTAATTACCTTTCACTGCCTTCACGTCTGCCAGGCTCCAAACTGTCTTCATAACAGCAGTTGCAATTCAGTATTAAAACAGCCTTGGTAAAGTTAAAACCAACTATTTGAACTGCAGTTAGTTTAGCCTACCCTCATAACTAGACCTCTCAAATTCCGAAATTTGAAGTCTAAATATACACACTTTATGTTGAAAGTGTAACTGCGATTACATTCTAATTAAAATCCTCCTTGCCTCAAGCACACTGCAGACAGGGCGACCGCTCTACTTCCGGTATTTCGCCGACGTTGGGAGTGAAGTTCACCCAGAATGCTCAGGTCAATACAAATCATCCAAAACACACCGTCAGTATGAAACATCGTGTAATTGTCTAGTATATATACCAAATGAACACCCACAACACTTAACAGCGTGTAAGTCCGTACTTGTCCTTAGGGGCCATGGCATTGCTTAGATCTAACAAGTCTCAGGATGAGACACTCCGTAGCGGACCATCCTAGAACAATCCACATTGTACCGTTGCGGACCATCTCCGACATCCGATGATAAATTGTATGGTGTGAGGCTACTATCATATGCTTGGGAATGTATGCCAGGACATGGCAGAACTCCATAGTGCTGTGAGAATTGCATCAATATATTTTACAAGAATGGCCTTGATTTGATTTTTTTTTTAAAATATCAACATTGTATCTTAAATCACTCTGAAATGTCATTTCTGCATGACCTAAGCAATTTAAGATGAGCTATTCCGAATAATAGCATACATTCACAAACACACACGTTTTTGCTAATTATAGAGCCATCGACAGACCAAATAACACCAAATTTATTGAGGGTGCTTTGGATGGGGTCTCAAGTCATCCCACCAAATATGGCTTTCATACGTCACAGCATTGCCAAGATAGGCACACTTCCTGTTTGGCGGCTTCGCTCGCTGAATTTAATTGGTCGTCACAGGCGAACGCTTGGACGTATGAAGGCGAAATCAAGGCATTTGATCCGCCTTGGTCTGTAGATCACGCGTGCCATGTTTCATGACGATCGGATGAACTATGCGGCCAAAGTCGCTTTACTTTGATTTTGGACAAAATTCAAAATGGTGGAAAATCCATCATGGCGGAAAATTACGTCACATGGTGCGTTGGAATCGGCTGAGTCAGAGGATTCCAACGGTATAAGTTTTATCAAAATCGGCCATACGGATCAAACGTTACGGGCATTAACGTGTTTTCCAACTTTGACCAGTTGGTGGCGCTAGGGCGTGAGAGCGGAGAGCATGAAACCTGGTGGTGTCAATCAGGGTAGTCTCTTCTATCAGCGTACCAAATTTCATGACTTTATGTCTTACGGTTTGGGCTACAGGTGGAAAAATGTGTGGGCATCAGCGCTCAAAAATCACTTTTCCATTCATTCCTATGGGAAAAAATCGACCGGAAAAACTGGAATAACGGGAGAACGACAAGGCGTATCAAAAAGCTGTATACAAGCCACCATCCTCGCATCAGGACCGACACGTGAGAGGTGGAACGGCGTCTCTAGCTCTAAATCCCTAGGACAAGATAGGGAGACAAAAGTTTGACTTAAGATAAATAAGTAGTATATGAAACGCACGGAGAACAATAGTGTGCTTTTGCAAGCACACTAATAAAGGATAATTGAATGTTTAGCCCCATTGACTGATTTAGTGTATGCCTATCCTGTGAACATTTTAGATGCAATGACAGTGCCGCTGGCAGCAGGTGAAAATGAAACTCAAAAACATTCAGAAGGTTTATGGGCCTAGTTATAGCTTGCATTAATATTTCTTAACTATGAAAATATGTTATATTGCCAATGCTTATAGCCTCCACTTTGCCTCGATCAGCTGACAAATGCAACGAATTCCCTCGGCTGAGAATGTATATAGGCTATCTTTCATAGAGAATATTATATGGAGAAAGATTCTGGCGGTCTTTAAAAACCCTCGCCTTGCGAAGAGAGGCGCTTACAATTTGCGCTCCAATAATGTATCTTCAAAGTAGCCTACGTCGACATTGTGGGGTGTGGTTAACCGCAAACCTCGGGTTAACCAAGATCATAACCTGCTCGGAGCAGGTTTGAGATGCAGCGTAAATTGCCATGGCAGCATACCTCGGTTAAAACCTATCCACCTTTCGTAGTACGGATTAACCGGGAAGTTACGCCACACGTGATGAACTTACTCTCGAAGTTACCCAGCTAAGCCAGTAACCCCGCTTCGTAGTACAGGCCCCTGGCTGGCGGGCTCAACCTAAAAATGAAACAAATGAGAAAAATGAAACACATCAGCCGCCTGCAGGTCGCTGTTGCCTTTTTCTGTCCCTGACTTGATTGCATTCATCTGCAGACTTAGCCTATGTAATCCAGGTGATATCTGAATAGACAGTGGCGGGCATAAGTTTGAGTAGAACTGTAGCCTATTAAGTCGCTTTTTCATGTAGGCTATTATTTTACTATTTTGTTAAACGTTTTACTTTTACTCCAGTACATTTTTAGGCCATATATCTTACTTTTTACTCCATACATTTTGTGACAGTTGAAGTAGGCCTACAGCTGAAGTTCCTTTTGGAAAAAGACTGTCTAAATACATGTGTAGCCTATGTGTCTTTTCAGTCTGTGAGCTTGGCTTGAAATAATGGTGTTCCATAACCTATTGTTATAGGCTATCTATATTTACTGTACCTTGTTGACCTCTTCACAATAATGTTTACCATAACCTCATGACGCCATTAAGCAAATGATGATAGACAATGATAGATATATACAATGATAGACAATGAAAGACAATCTGACACTGTCAAACACAAAAGGGAACGTCCGAAAGTGTATAAAGCATTCAACAAAGCAAAAAATGGTTACTTTGAAGTATAAGATATCACATTCGTTTGTTTAATTCTCAGTTGGTTTAGTCCTTGAATGAAGGAGAATGGCTCATTGAATGCCTATAGCTGTGCTAAGTTTCAACAATAGTAAATGCAACCCCAGATGGCAGATGGGCTATGTACTGTAGAATCAACATTGCTTTGTCAACGTTAAATCATTGAATCAATGTCGGATTTCGATGTTGATTCAACATCAGTTTGCACCCTCAGTTAATATTGAAACAATGCCGAAATTCTAAAAACAGATCAATGGAATTTCGATGGTATTTTCAATGGTATTTCAATTAAAATGAATATTGAAACAATGTTGAAATTATAACCAAACTTAAAGCAACACTTAACCGTTTTTAAAACCACTATTAATTTGTAAAACATTGGGAAAATCATATTTATCTTCAGACATGATAAATTAGGCTAGACCTTGGCTATAGGCTGTACTTCCAAGTTGAAATGTAAAAGGAGGACTTCTACTTTCACTGCCACTGGAGTAACATTTAACCATGTGTATCTCTACACTCAAGTACAGGATTTGTGTACTTGTGTCCCCCACTATAGGCTAATGGATACGAGCTTGACGTAGGCCTAACGCTAGTTTAAGTAGCTTTGTAGCCAGATGCAAAGTGACGCCTCTTATCTATGGGTTTCATCAGGTCCCTTTCTAGTCTGGCTATCACCATAGTAAGCTCAATCTTTTATCATTGAAGATTAGTCGGGGAGTCTGCTCTTTATTTTTACTGCACAAGAGGCATGATCAATGGGCATAGTTCAAATGACTCTGTATGCTTTTGGATAGTCCTTCAACCAATCAACCGATGTGCAGGTTTCCAGAGTGAAATCGAAATCGCCGGCAGATCAGGCAGGGTTTACGCAGCCTAGTCCCCTTCCGTAGAAAATCAAGCACCTTGATTTTGAATGCAGACGGCATGGTGTTTGATTAACCCACCTGTTGAAAGGGACCTGATGAAACCCATGAATAGACTCAGTAAACTAGCTTACTTGAAGTTGGCAAACCAGTTTCCTGTAATGTCAACAAGCACTCTTCTTCAGATGCTTGTTGACAGTGATGGCAACGAACAAGAAACTGATTTGCTGACTTGCAGTAGGCCCAGTGCAGAGAGCCCATACATGAACACCAGTACTCGAGAGGCAAGTAGGCCTAGGATGGGATGATGCAAGGGCACATGCAATGAATAAGTAATGTTTTGTTTGTCTGTTCTTCTAACCTGCTCTCTCAACCACTCAGCCAAATCATCAGGATGTCAGTGACAATGACCAGGATGGAAGGGGTGACTGTTATAACGATGACCAGCAACAACCCCAAAAGTAACTGGCCTTTGCTGTGTCAGATACTGGGGACGCTCTGCTACAGCCCAGCATGCTCTGTATCTCACAAGCTCAGAGGGCTTCTTGGAGCAACGCAATCTGCCCTAGGGGTGAGTATATATTTTTTCTTCTTTGGAAATATTGTTTTCATTTAGAGTAGGTTAATTCCTGTGGCACACATGCGGCACAAATGTAAGTTATAGGCCTATTCCTGTAAAACATCCACTACAATTCAAACTGAAGTAGATAGATATTGGAATAGATATTAACTATAGGCTAACTGACAATGATGGAGATGGTTGTGTGTTGGAGGATGGTCCATTGAGAGATGAGCTTTGACTTTAAGACATTTTGTAGTCTTATTGTAACAGACTTTAATATTATTAATATTCATCAAATGTTGAGGTATTTATACATTTCATTATTATGACACTCTGTGTTACTATGTTACTCTTTTTATTTATTCATAGACCGCTCAGATCATGATTGGATTGCTAAACATCGGCTTTGGATCAACAATGAGGACATCAATGTGGTACTATTATAGTCCGCTCAACGACTGCGGGGGCCCCTTTTGGCTTGGTGCTTTGGTAAGGCTATTGGGTCTGTAGGAGCCATGGAGGTGTTTATTATTATTATTATTATTATTATTATATACAAACTTTGATTATTATTGAATATTACAGTTTTTCATAAATGCTAAAACACATTTCACAAACGTTTCCTCCATGTTCCCCAATGTCTAAACACAATACCCTTTTCTAAAGCTACATAAGCACAACCACACCTTCTCACTTCAAAACTCAAACTTTCACACCAAAAGAGCAGCTCGAAGCTTTCAAAAATGTAAACACTGTAAACATCATTACACACTACAGCAAAACAATTGAAAACATAATGCTCAATTTGTGAGAAGGTTCTTTGTTTCATAACTGCCAATGCCAATTTTAAAAACTTTAGAGTAACGGATCTTCTTAGATCTCTGCAGAGGATTAGGCATTTGAAGAGTTATTTTCCAAAACGCTATATCCACCATTTTACTAATGAATTTTCATAAATATATTTTTTTACATTTTGTTTTTCAAGTAATCTCAGTGAAACTGTGTTGAGTTATGTTTAGTTACAGTAATTTATCTTTACTCAATAAAAACAAACAACTGCATTTTTATTACCTGAAACACACAATGGCCGGGTTTCCCAAAATCGTTAAGAAGCTCTTAAGTCCTAAGAACTTCTTAGGAGCGTTCTTAGAACATTCTTACAACGCTCCTAAGAAGTTCTCAGCACTTAAGAGCTTCTTAACAATTTTGGGAAACCCGGCCAATTACTGTTTTGGAGAAGAGCTCTTCATTTAGAGTTGTGAGTTTCATATGAAGAGTACAGAAAATTCTCCAAGTACACTACTGTAACACAACTCAATGCTAAAAAACAGAATCTATTGCACACAACAGAAAACGTGATCAGGGTGTGAAGTTCTTTTACAGTATTTTCTTCATTCACACCACACACACACACACCACAGTCACTGTGCGCATTAGCAACAAGTGTCTTCATTTTTGAGTCGTTGTGTGTAATGAATGACGCCAGGTGTGTTCATTGTGTTCAGTTATTGCTGACTGTGGCAAGCATTTTGCATCACATGAGCTTTCATTTGAGAATATGTTTTGCAACATGTGTTTTTGCAAGGAAAAATGTGCTTAGATTTATGAGAACGGAGGATTGTGTTTTGTGAATTGTGTCTTCATGTGAAATGTGTTTATGGTATTGAAAAATTGAGGCTAGATTTAGTAAATGTGTTTAGACAACTGGTCATTTGGTTTAGAGGATTGGCTTTTGTGTTTTAGCATTTGAGAAAAACTGTAGTAAGTAATATAATTTAATGGTTTATATTTGGGTTATGTGGGTTTTATATTTACTTACTTTTTTATGGTTTATTTTCTTGACACAGTGATTGGGGGGCGGTTACATCTAATTCATTTAACAACAGATGCACGGGAGGAAGTAGCTAGAGAGAGAGAGAGGGTGAGCTACTGGGAGGGCGTATTTTTATTTACCTCCGCCAAGGAGGTATATGTATATGGAATAGGTTACCCAGTTAAACTTGTGAAAGAGAATCCCGCACACTGTCCATTACGCATGCATACATTTATTTAGAATTCACAACGTTTCGGTCATAGACCTTCCTCAGGTGAATTTCAGATTTGAGATTTTCAGGGAAGGTCGGACATGACCCAAGGAAGAAACGATTACACTTTGGGAGTGATCCGTAATTCCATCGGGATTCCGTCAGCGTTTATGTATTTAGCTTAGTGGTGTAATGGCATGGTATGGCCATGTGGTGGCGATCTGAATAGGTTTGAATAGGTTCAAATGTATGACAACCTAGGAAGAACAATGCAGGCGGAGGTAGCTGCGCTCTCTGAGTGCTTTTCTAGTTTATTATATGTTATCGCTGTTTTTGCTGTTTACGTTGTTTTTCGTTGGACTGCTGAGAACATCTTTTTACTTTGAGCACGTTATGATTAAGTTGTTGGACTACTTTTTTCAATAAACTGATCTCCTGGATCTCAACGGATGTTTTTGTTACAACACGTCAGACAATCAGCTACATCCCACCTTAGCCTCCCAGCAACTGCTCAGGCCTAGTCGCTACAGGGTCCTTAAGATTGTAATTTTTCCACTCACTTGCATATCTGAAACTCTAATATAATTCAGTGAGTTAAGATATAACTCTAAAACCTGTCTTATATCCTTTTCAGTTTATTCTATTTGGTGTGATGTGCATTCTTGCAGAGAAGTGTCCAAGCACTTGTCTGGTGAGTTTTATTTGAGACCAGGATAATTGTGTTCACTAGGCCGAAAATAGGCTACAACATGAATCAAGCATTCTTTAGATTTACTGTTTAAACTATATATTTGACTACTAATATTTTTGTATAAAACATAAGGATCTCTTACACCAATATAATAACAACAACATATCTTGTTATCAATGTGTTGTATTGATACCATCTCTGATTGATCAGATTAACCTGTTGTAATTATTACTTACAGTTTGTGATTTGTATTTTATTACAGGTTGTCATAACTGGGTTGATGAACTTTGTAAGTGCTGCCTTTGCCGTAACTGCCATTGTTCTGTATGCAATTAATCTTGCCTCGATAAGATACTTCGATGATTGTCAAGGCTACAATTACGATTACGGTTACTATGACAGACCAAGGACCCCAAAACCCCCGTCAGAATATGAGGATATCTGCAAAACATATAGAGCCAATATACGGGTACGTTGCATTCCCCATTAATGGTCTTTTTGATCATGCACTGCTTAGCATTGTGAATTCATAGTAAAAAGCCGCTGAATTGCCACTCCCTGTGTGTATCATAAAGAACACAGTATTTACCACACAGCTCAGAGAAATAATAGCAATGTGTTTCCACAGGTCTTATTGCAAGGAATGTCCATCGTAATGATCATCTTTGCAGTTGTACAACTCTGCATTGCCATCAGTGCTGGTGTCAAGGCATTTAAGGCTGTTTGCAAGAGGGAAACATCTGTGCAGGTATGAGAGCGAAACCAGTCGCTGACAGTCGCTAGGATTAGATCGTTTGAGATTTGTAGAAGCATGAACTGAACTGAATTGAATTATCTAATATAAAATATATATATTTTGTGTTGCTCTTACAGGACCCTGAGCTCAAGACTCCTCTTGTCGATGAAGTCTTGTCTTACCCCACAGTTTAACATGGCCATTTCAAGCCACATTCATCTCTGTAGTTGTCATGATAATAATAGTGAATTTTATTTGTTTTGCACTTCATATTATGGTAATCTCATGGATTAAAGTTTTCCGTCGCTACGACGGATTTCCGTCAACCGGAGGCGCTAGAGGTCAATCATGAGATTGATGCAGATCCGGGGAGAAAATATTTGGGGGGGGGGGGGGGGGGGGGGGGGGTGCGGCGCGATCTCCATTGCAAGCTGCAGTGATGGTTACACCTCTTGTTGAAGCCTGGTTTGTGATAGGCCTGTGTTTTAGCCTATGTTAAAATGTTCGTTGTGCACAAAATAAATAAATAAATAAATAAATGCGTTCGTGCAACTGCGTTGATGAACATTAGGCTACTACTAGGCTACTACCACTATTAGGCTGCTACTACTAATAATCATCATCATCATCATCATAATGATAGGCCTACAATGATAAACGAAAGAAAGGCCAATTGAAACAGATGAAAGAGTCTTGATTTATAGCCTTTGGAGCCGCATTCTTAACATAGCCTATTAGGCTTTTGTAGGTTAAACAAGCTTTGCAGAAGTTCAGGAAAGCTGTCGTTTTTTCAGTTTAATTAGTCTATGATTTGGGCTAATTATTCTTCATAAAAGTAAAATGAAATAAACAGTTGTTTCGCCAGTTGTAATAGTGAGCTATAGAATTGTATCAGGACAGACATCCACGCACTAGCTGCGCAAAGGTCTGCATTGTTTGCGATGACTTCTTGTCCGCACTTGCTGTGTACAGTAGTTCCCCGATCTCCTCGAATTAGGCTACTTAGAGGTCGGCAGTGTTGGGGAGCTTAAAGATGAATAGTCAAAAAGAACATGGATATAGCCTACTTTCGGTCATTATTATTAAGTCGGGTGCGCCCGAAACAGAGAGAGACAACGGAAAAGTGTGTGTCTGCGCCACGCCACTATTAGGCTATCCTACTGTTTAGTTTAACTGCTAATTTCTCTAAAAATAATTATAATAAGCCAACAAGGTTAATTTGTACAATTCAAAGGGATCCAGTAGCTTAGGCTATTTGCCTAATTTGTCTTCTTCAAAGAGAAAGTCGTATGTCCGTTTCCAATAAACGAAACTTATATAATAGGAGTCCTATAAATGACGCGTGTTCTTATAAAAACGTCTTGTCTTCCAGTTAATATTCTTGAATGTTTATTGTCACAAACAGCACAGTTCTCATACAAACCGTGGAACTCCTAACATTCATGCCGTGCATCACGTTCTTACCCCAAAACTAAAACGTCTTAAAGTGACATGCACCTAATTAAACAACATGTCACCTAATCACACTAAGTAAAGTTACACCAAATTATATCCTGACATCAGAAAACATCAGAATTCTTTAGCATATTACATTTCAAATCAATTATTCCAAATCTTCAATAACAGAGGCCTATCTGACAGTTAACCTATGGCTGTGAGTTTTAATTGTTTTCATGCACTCTTAATAAGCAACAGTCTGCAGTATTGAATAGCTAGGCCTACTTTAAAATGTGTTACTTGTAAACGGAGGGTACAATTAGTCTGTATGGCCCTATTTTACGTAGGTCTACGCTAAGGCCCTTTGATTTGCATCACTTGCGTGTGAAATAATTTTTTTTTTTTGGACAAAAAATTTTCAGTCAGATGAATTTTTTTCACTTTAATCCATGTAATCTCAAAGTGCTACAGAGCAGCAGTTTAAAAAAGAAAAATATAGCTCAAATAAAAACAGATACAAAAATCATGCAATTTAAAATAGATGATGGTCAGTAGTTAAATTTGAGAAAATCTCAAGGTAAATAAACAGTTAGATGAAAAACCTATAAAATACATTGAACAGAAAGCTTTTTTTTTTTAAAAAAAAAAGATGTGTTTTTAAGTTTTGTTTAAAAACTTCTGTAGTCTGTGGGTGCCTTTAGATGGTCAAGGAGGGCGTTCCACAGCCTTGGACCGTGGACCGGAGGGTGCTTGAGGAGGTCTGGGGGTTGAGGAGTTCCTGTAGTTAAAGGGGGGCATGTCCGTAAATGCACTGGTGGGTGAAGAGTGAGACCTTATATTCAATTCTGAAATTAACCAGGAGCCAGTGAAGAGTTTTCTGGAAGGGGGTGCTGTATTCACCATGGGGTGCTGTATTCACCGTCATCAGGATCCTGGCAGCACTGTTCTGGATGTATTGTAGCACTTGTGTGCTCTTCCCAGAGATCCCGTTGAGGAGTGCATATTTATCAAATATTTACTGCTGCTCCAAGGCTGTGGATCGCCCTCCTTGACTGCTACTATGTTGTGCTGGGGTAAGGGAGATACTTGATAATGATTCTGTGCCTTTTATGCACTAGGTATGCTCACCAATCAAAAGTGGCCCAACTTTTGAAAGCTGTTGACTTTCAAAAAGTACATTACAAATCAAATTGCAATAGCAATATCTGTCAGGAAAAAAGTTACATGCCGTTTTGATGAACACTATCTCGAAACGAGAACCAACGAGAGCTGGCTAGCTTTTAAGTGTGTGTGTTTTTTTTTATATATTTAGTTGTTAGTCACATAGTTTAGTATTTTTTTTGAGTTTCCATGAAAATACCAAAGTATAGTTTTTACACACACTTTCTCAAAGAAAAATTGCACCTGGTCAAATATGTAACTGAAAATGCATCTGCAACTGCAGTTTGAGACAAAACCCCCTACAGATTTGTAAACATCACCTGATTCTCATTGTTCTCGCCTCCTCTCTCTCTCTTTCTCTCTCTTTCTCTCTCTCACTCTCTCTGTCTGCCTCTCTCGTACTCTGCGTGTGTGTGTTGCAGTGCTCCAGTCTGATCCAGGTCTCAAGACTATTTTTTTTGCTTGTCTCAGAATTGAAAGCATTTTTTTTAAAGTGTATATTTTATGGTATATCCTTAAATATCCTAGGCTATAAGTATCCACCATTACAAATATTCTTATTTTAATAAAAATGTGTAGTGGAGGGGGTAAAATTGTAATGAGACATAGTTAAGTCTACTTATGTGCATGAATATACAGTAGTCGCCTTTGAATGTGGGTGGGTTTGATTGCAAAAGGATGGTCAAGTGGGTGGCTGGTTGCAAAAGGCCCTTGTAGACTTGCACTGAAAGTGTATTTTATTGATGGACTAGTCAATTGATTATGTTAAAGATGTTCAATTGTTTGCTGATATAATTAAATTTCACACTTTGAATATGAAATCCAGGTATTTTGCTGTTATTAGGGACACAATTCAACACCTTCAACTTTAATTAAATGTTTACATCATGCCATACCATATTTGACTCCAGCTTAGCTCCTAGTCTTAAAGTATTGTTCAGAAAAAAAGTTTGGTACACAAGTGTGTGCAGCTAGACTGCTACAGCTAACCCCCACTCTTCTATTTGGGAATTTAACTGTTGAATATACTAGTGTAATGTTATATGCAAATCATAAATCTACTCTTTTTCTGCTCAGTCTCGACTCGACTAAAAACCAACGGTCATATTGTCAACTTGGTCTTGACCCTTTAAAGACTCGATCTCAACTCGACATACAGTATGCAGTTTCGTCCCCATCGTGTTTTTGTGTGTGTGTGTGTGTGTGTGTGAGAGTGAGAGTGAGAGAGTGAGAGAGTGAGAGAGAGAGAGAGAGAGAGAGAGAGAGAGAGAGAGAGAGACAGGTAGTGAGAAATGACACCTGAGAAAGAAGAGGTCATTAGTTCATCTGAATGCATTCTTTCCTACGATGCTTATAGAAATGCTTTGAAAGTCATTGTCATGGAGCTAACATTTCTCATCAAGTATACCTTCAACCAAACCTCTGTTATGGCAAAACAGGACAGATTTGGGGGCATTGGTAGCCTAGAAATCTAGACGCTCCCTAGCGGGCAAAAATATTTTGTGCAGTTTGGCTTGCCAGGCTAGGGCATTGGTGGAATTAAATAAAAATCAGCTTTGGAACTTTGGCCTGCATACTTTACTTTATGTACAACAATAGTCTTGATTATTTTTTCACAATGACACGATGAATACAGTGGTGAAGATTACTCCATTTGATGCCACCGGTGATTTGTTTTTGATTGAATCAAGCCGATCATCCCATAAAGATCATGTATATTGGTTTAATGAATGGGGAACATGCATGGCATGCTTTTTCTGTCAGTAACCCACTTTTTTATTTCCTGAAGTCAGGTCAACCAGCAGGTGGCAACATTTCATACGATGATGAATGCAGCCAGCAACACAACATACTCCATCTGAAAGTCTCAGTCTTCCACAAGATGGCAGCACTGCTTTCTCTTGTAAAATAGATTAGAGCTAAGACAGGAGATGGGACCTCAGACAGGAGATGTACAGGAACAGGAAAACACTGATTGGGTGTAACCAATGGTACGATACTATGCATTGCAAGCACAGATATTATTCTAGATATTGAGAAACCAAATTTGAATACTATATGCACTCATGGGTATCATGTACTGACGTAGGCTCCCATGCTGTGATCACAATGATCTGCACTGGACTGCTCTTCCTTATCGACCAGCTGTTTCTTTCTCCATAAACTGAAATTGATTTTCACGGTCTGAGACTGAATTGTGAGAACTGAATATGAAAGTGCAAAGAGTGAAATACTCAGTGAAGATCATGTATGTATGAGAACAAATTAGTTTAATTTCAAAATATTATATTCAATTGCAAGTAGTCTGGGAATTCTTTAATTTCTACATACATGTATGTTATTGGTTTCTCAACAGCCTGGCTAGCACCTACCACTTCTTAAATGAGATGTGGTCTGGCAACCAGACGTTCATTTTCTCGTATTTGAAAAAAATGCCCAGATCTGTTCATTGGGGAGCCACGGATGTCTATCAAATGCATCTGTGCATAGCTCGTCCCCGTCTTGCTTTCCCCCCTGTTCTATAATTGGTCCCCTATCTCAGGCAAAAATTAAGGCGGTAGTTTCCAGACTGCCTTAGCAGCGTGAATGAAATCACCGCGCAAGGCAGAATGGGAACACCCAGGCTAGGTTTCTCAATACAATTGCTCAAATTCAACAATTCATTCGATTCAAAACATATTTAAATTAGTTTTGAGGTGACACATTTATTTTTGTATATGAGCTGTATATGAGTAACAGGCTTTCAACAAAATTTGGAAACAAGGGTAGGTTTTATTTCACAACTTTCTTTTAAGGGTAATGAGCTGATTTTATGATGAAGTTAATTATAGTGAAAATAGTTATTTGATAGATAGATAGATAGATAGATAGATAGATAGATACTTTATTGATCCCCAAGGGGAAATTCAAGATGACAGGAAAACAGACAAATAGATTGTCCTGGAAGTTTTAAGTGGGGTATTATACTGTATGTCTGCTACCACAAAGCACCCATGTAAAGGCAACTGAATCAGACAAAGATGAGCTAAAATAGGATTAAGCAAAGCACACAATTATGTCTGTGTTTTTAAAAGGCTTTTATTGAAGATGGGCTTGTCAACTGTTTGTCACACACATTGTTTGGTGTGCATAAGATGAGGGCATTCTGTGGTGTATGAATCATCGGGTGACAATCATAAGTCTCTGACAGCAGCAGTGGTGTATTTTATGCTGATCTTTGATGAGGTTGTTTGAAGTAGGCACTTTGACAATGATGACCATGCCTACACCAACCACTCCTTAAAGGCGCAGTCAGTGATTGCGCAGGCCAGGGAGCCATGTCTGTTTGTATTAATGTTTAAATCATATCGTGGTGGGTTACAAGGCCAGACTGACTCAAGGCTGTTACACCTGGCGGCACAATGTGGTGCTGCGGTGCCTTGCAGCGGTACTGGAAAGTCGGAGGATGTTCGCCAACGTCCGTCCTCCTCCGTCATTCTGACGGTTGGCAACAGCATTCATCTGAGAAGGTGAAAGGTCCAGCCAGACTCACCAACTCACCACACCTGTCGGCTGGGTGGTGCATGCAATAGACCTCTGAAGTTCGCCTACAAAAAAGCCACCATCTTTGCCCAAATAAGGAGATCCGGTATCTCCGGTATCTTGAGATTTTTTCTATGGGAAAATAACATGGGGATTTTCAATTATCGCACCTGTTAAACTCTCGTGGGGATGATGACATTGGAAATGCAGACGTTTTTCACTCCACAGTTTTGTCTACTGCCGTCTAGTGGATACTGTGATCTTCGGTAGGTGAAGACGGCACACTATCTTTGCTATACCCCAGAGCTAACTTACCATGCAACTTGCCATAGGCAGTTAGCTTCAATTAACTCCGGGCAAATATGGGCAAAGATGGCAGCTTTGGATCCTTTTTGTAGTATAATGTAATATAATGATGAGATTCTTTGACTCACAGCCAGCTCAGCTTCACAAAGAAAGATAAATAAAAATAATGCATAGAAAAATGCAAAATAGTAATTCAAGTCTGAAACACTGAAGGATGTGAAACGGAATCTGGAGGCCATATTGAAGAAGCATTTCATCTTACCATAGACCTCTGAAGTTCGCCTACAAAAAGGATCCAAAGCTGCCATCTTTGCCCATATAAGGAGATCCGGGAGTTAATTGAAGCTAACTGCCTATGGCAAGTTGCATTGTCAGTTAGCTCTGGGGTAGCAAAGATCAAAGTGTGCCGTCTTCACCTAAGATCACAGTATCCACTAGACGGCAGTGGACAAAACTGTGTAGTGAAAAACGTCTGCATTTCTAATGTCATCATCCCCGCGACAGTTTAACAGGTGCGATAATTGAAAATCCCCATGTTATTTTCCCATAGAAAAAATCTCAAGATACCGGATCTCCTTATTTGGGCAAAGATGGTGGCTTCTTTTGTAGGCGAACTTCAGAGGTCTATTAGGAGTGCTCCTAAATCACACCAAAAGAATTTAACTTAGACACTATTCATAAAGTCGCTCAGACCTAGCCTGGCCTGCACCTAGAAACGTATTGTGATATTTCTAGAAACATATTGTGATTATAACATGAACCCTTATCAAAAATACAAATGTAATGAACTAAATAAACATTTTACAAGATACAGAATAATTGCAATAAAAAAACACATATACAATTAAACCACAACATAAATAAACACAACTCTGCAAGAAGCAGTTAGTGTAAATATATTTGTAAGTTGCTATGGATAAAAGCATGAGCTAAATGACAAAATAATTTTAGATAGTATAGATGTTATCTATATGCTTTTACTTAATTCAGTACCAATGGCCTTTAAAAAAAACTTCAAATGAGACAAAAGGTTATACATGCTTATCATATGTGAGTTGAAAAGTAATGGTATGTTTCTTTGAACATATAATATTTGTTCAGAAATACTCAAGTAGCACAATGTTGACAAAGTATGAGAAGAAAGATGTTACAAATTATTTTCTAACATTGCCAATAATATTGGAGAAGGCTTTAAAGAATCGGAGTGATTATTTGCACCCGGGTGTAAATATAGTGGAATGGAGGCATTTTCTTATTTGCACCCAAACCGGAAATGCGTGCTATCCAACATAGCGGGACCATCTTGGCAGGAGATGGCCTACCTAAATCTAACAAGTTAGGATTATTAAAACTATATTTGAGATGGGAAAGTGGTGCTAAATTTCCACAAACTTTATTCAGTGAACGGGTAAAGCCGTCCGTTTGCAAGCACAATCAAGAAACACGATCTTTTTGTTTTGTTTACCGTTACCTAGCAACCCCAACAAGTGAGTCAGTAATTAGTATTCTCCCCTTCTTCTTCGACGGGGCGCAGTACAACGGTAAAGTGACTGAGTTACCATGCTCGAGGTGCTGGGTTCGAATTTCAGATGATTTTTTTTTTTTTTGCCTGCCAAAGTACGCACCATGACTTCTTTTTTCTTAGATGACGTTACCTCGCGGCAAATAAGAGTTTGTGCTTTTTGAACCTGTCAAAGATTTACTGGTTTTATTTCAGTTATGAGTAGAGTTAAGTAGAAGTAGGCTTCAGTAGTTGTTAGAAAGGTTGTGTTTTGACTTTGAGCCCCCAACGCTGCCTGGAAGGCGCTTAGGCGTGGGTTAAGGTTAAGGTTAGGGTTAAGGTTAGGTTAAGGTTAGGGTTAAGGTTAGGTTAAGGTTAGGTTAAGGTTAGGGTTAAGGTTAGGAGTAGGATTAAGTGTTTTTAAGTCAACAGTGGCAGCGCTGCCTGGAAGACAACTCAGAAAACAACTCTTTAAAGTAGCTTGTCTTTGATGAAGCTACCACATGACCACTCATTACCCTAATATTTGTATAATCACTTCCAAGTAACCCAGACATGGCAAAACAGCTAAAAACTGTTCAAAACTATTAGGCCTAGCCTACTGTAGAGCTGGTAAATACACAGGCCTATTGACAGAGAACATGGATGTTAGACATCGGGTGTAAATAGTATTGTTGATTATTACACTATTTACACCCGGGTGTAAATAGTAATGTTGATTATTACACTATTTACACCCGGGTGTAAATAGTAATGTTGATTATTACACTATTTACACCCGGGTGTAAATAGTAATGTTGATTATTTGCACCCGGGTGTAAATAGTAATGTTCATTATTTACACCCGGGTGCAAATAGTCTCTGCCTTAAAGAATCCTTGCACCTCCCTTAGGCGTTGGAATGCATAACTAGGAGCATGCTTTAGTATCTTCATTAGGTTATGTGGCAAGCACTAGGTTCCTTGCAGAGGAAACTCAATATGCAATACTTACATGCAGTAACATTGTTGCACACAGCATTTTAGGTTCATGACCTGCCTCAGAATTCTAGCAGCCTCCTACTGGGTCATTGGGTTATTTTGTTATAGCACAAATACGTTACTGGCAAACCACGCTCAACAATTGATAAATGTAATATTCAGCTGTTTTGAGTCTGTGTAGACCAAATAGCATCATTGTCATAGAGACCATTAGAAACTAGGCACGTGGTAACATCGAGGTGACAAGCAGCAGCACAATGCATCCCTGCATCCCGAGCATATCGTCCCATTGCCACGTGATGTTTTTCTGCGTTCCTGAGGTCACCTGATGGGCCGGACTCAATGCAGGGCTGTTTGGGCAAATCATATTTATGGAAGGGTAATTTTGGGTCTGATTAAAAGGTCTTAAGCTATTCACCACTGCAACGTGTCCAAGTCTCTCCTAAGAGCCCTCAGAGAGCAACTAGAGAAGCAGTTATTTATTTTGTGTAGGTTATATGTTCTCTGTAACTTTCCACTGAAATACAAAAGGCAGTTACAGGAGATAAAAAACAAAACAATTCAGTCTTTCCATAGTGTTTAATCTCCTAAACAGAATGATATCATAAAGACAATATATTTGACTCAGTAATGCCATGGTGTTGCCAGTCCTTATTACATGGAGTTACATTAATAGTTTAATTACTAAAACATAGTGAATCCCCTTAATCAAATGGTCTAAAGGCTCCGAGAACATCTAGAGTCAAGGTTTAATGTCCTGTGAAGTTAATCTGTTGTTTAAGAAAGTAACAAAAATATTTATTCTTAAAAAGCACATGGGCCCAAAATTGGTCCTTGAGGAACACCATAGTAGCATAAGTGATCAATAAGAGGTGACATATACTTAAACAGTGTATTTCAGGGGTGGCTAACCAGTTCAAAGCCAAAAAATATTCCACACCACCTAATAAAGCTGCACAATGAAAAAGACGCCCACCCTACAACAGCAACAGTGACCTATAGGCCTAATGAGACATAGGGTTACAGTTTAAATAGCTCTTCATTTTTTCATATAAAGTGGAACACTTGGCAGATGCTACAAATGATAATTTCCAGGAATGTGTGTAGCAACAACAATATCTGAGACACTTCACAAATTCCTCATCACTGAATGACTCATTAGTACGAGCAATGTTCAGGTGTTCCAACTATGATGTCAATGTAACAGTTGAGTGCATTTTAGGGAAGAAAAATGAACAAACAGAAAACGTCTTGAACAGACGTTGAAATCGCCTCCCTTGTACTTGTGAATGTCAATGGCTTTGGGAAACCCTTCGAAACTCTCTGAAACGGTTTGCAAGCGTAGTACTAGACCAACATGTCAAATATGTTTTTTTTTCTGGTGTCATTTTGGTTACACCTTTGGACACCTTGACATTTTCACCAGAGGGATTATGCTACAAAAAGTAAAACGTTTATTACAACAGCCTGTATTCTTCCTTCTATTTGTGCTTCGTTTTTGGCTACGTTTCCTGATTGTCATGGCGATTACAATTAAACCTGGCTAAAGTAACAAATGTGTCTGCTCATGTTTCTTTTTTGACTAGATTCAAATGATTTCTCTATCAAAACATTGGTAGTCTGACTATTAACAGTACTGTCAGATAATTAAATGCATTTTGTTACATCAGAAATATAGCCTATGTAAAAAAATAGGAAAAGTGAGAACATCAGCTGAACAGCCAGGAACTGCAAAATAGGAGGCAAAAACTTAGCCTGGTTCCGCCTTCCTACTGTACGTACTTCCGTTCAGTTTTCATTTCACTTCATACGTAGTCTGGGTCTGCGTTATACACTAATCCAGAACAAACTTTATGGGCGCTGCCATCTTGAATATCGCCATTACTGCATGCCTGCGAGTGTGACGAGTGACACTTGCCTGTGCTTTTCAATAAAAGCATCCTGTCAGAGAATGTCTAACAAGAGATCCTGCTCATGAAAGAAAATGCCAGGTGAAAGGAAACATTGGATATATGATGTCAGACTGTGGCCAAAACTAATTTATGATTGACAACATATTAAGACGTGTATCAATGACAGCTAACCTCTGCAACAGCCGCCTATGGAACCAACAGGCTAATTTCTTAGCAGCCAGCCACGCAGTAATGGCGGCGCTGCGTTACTTCCGTGTTTCGCTGGATTAGTGTATATTCGCATATTCTCAAGACAAAAATGTGCAGGTCCAATCAGCGAACAGAGGGAGTAGCTGAGAACGATGACGTTGAGGTTGTGCGCTAGTTTGAGCCAAAGCCATCGATATCTCAAAGTTGCGTCACAACCATTCACTCCCATGTACAAAAAATGGCGGCACATCGGGTATGTCATGGGTCGTTCAGTAGTTCCTCTCTTCGGGGTAATGAATGAATATCTCAGGTGTTATCGACTTTTTTGGTCGTGTGCATAATATTGCATTTTCAGTGAGTAATATATGTATGTGGCAATGCAGTTTATAGTCATTTTCATTGAGTATTTACCGTAAATAGAAATGCAATCGCTGCTGTCAGTCCCGTAGTAAACCAGGGACCGGGAACTATTGAGACTACCACTAACCACGTGACCGCTCTAACAGCGAAGTCAACGGCTGACGCAACTTTGAGATATCGATGGCTTTGGTTTGAGAATGTCACATCACGACCAAATGTTAGCGATTGGTTATGGCAGATCTGAGTAGATCTGGGCAGATCCAATGGTTTTAAACATCAACAGAGTATCCACATTCAAGGAAGTTCACGCTTGGCAACGGAAAGTGGCCAGACTCTCTGTACATTATGAATGTACAAGAGTATGGTAGGACCAGGCTAGCAAAAAGTTGCATATATATGGACATCTCTGGAAATAGATTCAAATCGTCATTCTTCATAATTTGTCATCATCGTCGTCATCATCATCATCATCATCATCATTTAAATCAGACTAGTTGATTTACATGGTAAGACCCTGGAGATATTACAACACAATAGAGCCAAAATCCAGAGTGTACTGTAAATATGGTCTTGTCTTGGCCTGACTCAATAGTGGATCTGGGATACCATTAGGATGAACAAATAACCAATCCACAGAGTATTCACAAATCCTCTATTGAGGTTTGCTGTGTTTGCCACAACTCACATTAAAGAACAGACAAATGATAGTGTAGTTTGTGGTGGGTTTTTGAGGAAAAGTCTTTAAAGCTGCCATCGGCAAGCCTTCAAAATTCCGAGTCTAAAGTCGGAAAATTCAAACTGATACAACTTTCAGGTCACTCCCCCAACTTCTACCAAGCTCCAAACTGCCCCCCAAACCCCTCCCTCTCTGGAGACGTGGTTGTGTATGTGAGCAGCAGAGTAGCAGCGGTTGGATAGTAGCGTGTGCACAAGCTGTGACTGACAGGTAGCGATTCCTCCCCCCTAACGTAATTGCTTAAACAAAGTAGGGAGCGCTCGATTTTTGCAAGCGCGATTACAGTCTTCAGAGGGAGCTAGAGAATTCGGGATTTTTCCTAAGCAGCCTATTCAATATTCTAGCTCCAGAATCCCATGACAGTTCAAGCTAATATGACTAAAAAAAATGCTGCCGGTGGCAGCTTTAACCTAAGACAACTCAGATTTTCACTGTTGATAACATTGGACGGGTCTTGACAGGCCATAAAATCCATGTTCAAAATCCATTATCATAAAATCATCAAAATGAATTCAAATGAAAACATTTGAGTATACTGTATCTCTGTCTGCTTTAATCCTCCTATGCTTTGCTGTGAACATGACCATAATGATCCCTCTGATGATATGTGACCTTGACCTTTGACCCCAATATACATATATATACAGTATATATACCGTATATACTGTATACAGTATATAATGTGTCTAAATTCATATCCATCATTTTCTGTTGAATTGCTCACAGAGTACTTATGTTTTATGTACATCACACAAATTTCACATTAAAGAGCGGAACCGGAGCTTTCCAATGATGCTGTGATGGTGCTGTGATGAATGGTTCGCGAGAAAATTAACGTACATGAAATGTCATCATATTTCCAGTCTACATACCGTGATTCGTCCATCTCTACCCATTACTGTCAGTGGTATATCTCACGAACGGTCCACTAAACAGAATGCAAACCGTAAATAAATAAACAGAATAAACAGCAGACCTTACCGGACACAAAGATATGAAGCATTCCTCTATACAGTTAGGCTGTACAGTAGGTAATGTCTTTCAATGTCCCTGGAAGACCCCACGTGAACCTGACTGCTGTCTGCATAAGCAAGAGTATCTAGGCCATTCAGGCTTTGTAGTGAACTGCTGTCTAAGGTTTGATGAGCACCACTCAAGGCACTTGTGAGATATCACTCAACCACTGCATTGCATGCAGAACACCATGTGACCCAGACCTTTGACCCAATTACCTTGAATGAATACTAAACCAGTCCATATCATCTTTGTTGTGATTGACTGTGCAAAGTTAGATGAAGATCCTTCAGCCCCCTTGCAAGATATTGCACAAACACTGTTTGGCATGTAGGACCCTGTGTGACCTTTGACCCTTAGCCTTGATTACCCAATCAGTCCATCTAGTCTTTGTTGTGATTAACGGCACCAACAGTGATGAAAATCCTTCATCCCCTCTGGGACAGAATGTTTGCATAAATCGTGCAGGCATAGAGGCACAGACAGACAAATGGCTGAGAAACAGTATGCCTTCCAGGCCGCTAGCATAGGCAGAGGCATTAACTGGGTGATCTCTGAAATTCTCTCTAAAATGTCGATCTCTGGCCAGCACACGCAAATACCATTACATATCAAATCTACAGTCATCAGGTGAAAAACAGAAAACGATGTCTCTTGTAACACTTATCTAGCCAATAAAACTGACAGGAAGGTGTAAGATCTCTGGCAGTAATTACCTTTGTTGCCTTTGTTTGTTTATTTCTTTGTTTGCTTTGTTTATTGCTTTATCTTATTTTTCTACATTTGTGATCATTAAATCATTTGTCAAGTTTCTTTGAAGTATTTGTACATTTGTATGTTGGGTGGGGTGGGTGAGTGTAGGTTTAGTGACGATGAGCCCTGAAGTGTGGAATTTTACCCTCTGTAAAAAGTCACATTGTTAGGACCACATCATACTTTTACCATTTCACCTCTCTCTTAAGTTATGTCTGTCACTGTTTGGGCTCAGGATTTGAGCCCAATATAGCATTGCAAACCAGCAGTTCCGCTGTATAATTACAGGGGACAGTGGGTGTTTTCGCCTACTGGTTGGCCACATGCATATCTTGCTTTACCAGCACACTTGCTACAGCTACTTAGGAGTCAAATAGGCACGAAAGCTGTACATGAGACAGAAAACCGATCATTCAGCTGAATTAAGCATAAATGTATTTGTGCTTGTTGTTGTTGATAGATACTTTATACATTTTCATTTCCTGATCGTAGTTTTTAAGTATGCAGAGATTTACAAAAGTAATTACAATATAAAGTTCCTATCACAGCAACTTACCTCACAACATACTGTATGTGGGCATTCATAACATATTTGTGCATATCGATTTTGTTAGACCTTCAGAGCTTTATTCAGAAATTATTCATATACTACATATCAAAGGATGTGTAAAAAAACACATTTGATTGTGGAACAAACTACGGAAACCTCAGCGATGCTTGAGTACAGCATTTTTATTTCACCAGTTTTTCCCATAAAATATATCTTTACGTTGTTAAAAAGGTGTCATGCAGTAACAACATACTGTATATGATTTAAGTTCAATATGATTAGTTGCAACAAGTATTTATTTAACATTTGTTGGTAAGCTGTACCTATTCACACATGTTTTGCTTTCATCGAACATTTCTCATAAACCACCATTATGTGCACTTTGAAAAAACACTTTGAAGGGTTGTTTAATTTCCAAAAAAAAAAAACACATGGAAGACCAGACAAATGCATAATTATGCAAGGAATTCCTGTGTAAACACGGCATCTGCCACTAGCATACTTCATGTGTTTCAACATGCCCAGTCTATGGGGACTGCGGTAAGTGTGTGGCCGGGTGCATGAGACAAGGGGAAGGTAAAAAAAAGAGGGGAGACACATCAGTGCATAAAATAAGAAAGCAGTCTCATCACACTGCAGTTGGCACATAAGGCATGCAAATAAGCCCCATGTGAGTGTAGGCTGTCCATTCATTCTTTCATTCATTACCCATACATATTGGAAAGAAATTATATTCGCTTCAAATGCTATTTGCAGTAGTCCAAGATTATGGCAACATTCTTTTGGTACAAAGATACAGCAATGTGATGTCAGTGAATTGTAAATATTGTATTCCTGCTGTACGGGTTTGGTCATTCAGAAGAGGGCAAGGGTAGTGTAGTGGTTAAGGAGCTGGGCTAGCGTGCAATTCCTGGATTTCACCATGGTGCCCTTGAGCAAGGCACTTAACCCCAAGTTTCTCTGGGGACAATGTAATCCCTTGCAATATAGTTGAAATATGTAACACACTTTGGACAAAAAGTGTCTGCTAAATGTAATATAATGTAAAAGGTCTCTTAGCATACTTTAACATCCCAACACTGTGCAACATTTAAGCAAGTAAATCTATTATCGACAAAAAGTCAGAAAGTTAAACTGAATATAGCCATTTTGAAGTATCAAAGGTCTCAGTCTAAAATAAATTCCATCACTGCCATTAAGCAGAATGGACACAAACATAGAAGTTCTTCAGGTCCTCCCAGTAGTGCAACTCCTCTGAGAAGCTGTAGGAGCAGACCACGTCTTTGCACGAGGTCTTTATGGTTTGGACCACACAGACGGGCACCTTATCAAACAACAACTCCGCCATCACGGTGATAGTGGATTTCTTCTGACTGGCGATCAGCAGCTGGATCTGGTCCTTGTTCAGAGGCTCTGGAGAGGCGCTGTAGGAGACCATGACGTTCAGCTTGTCGTCTGCCGAGGGCACCGTAAAACGACTCCGGCCTGTGAAGCACTGGAAGTCCTTCTTGCTCTTGAACAGGCCGGACGGGGAGCCGAACACCCGGACTGACCAGCGCACCCAATCATACTTTTTCTTCAGGGTCTCCACGATGGTGTCAGCCAGCTCTTTGTTGGATTTGTCGCGGTTGTCCCTGACCACTCTTTTGACATCTATCTCGGCCTGTTTTGGGAAGCTGTTGATGCAGTCCTCGATGATGGTGGTCATTTTGCTCTGAACAACCTTCATCTTCTCCCCCCAGTCTCTAAGCAAATCCTCCTCGTCATCACCCCCCTTGAGTGCATTGTACCCCATTAAAGCGATCAGGCCAATACAGAACAGCTTTTTAAGCCTGGCACAGAAGTCCTCAACAGTACGACGGTTCTTCTGCTCGTAGTTCAGTGTGATCTCCAACACAGACTCTCCAGAGAAGTTATCCCCCGTCACAGCGCCGAAGAGGGTGATCAGGTTTTTGTCCCCTCCAGTCTTGCTGAAGTGCTCCAAGAACAGCTTCTTCTTGACCTCGCGGAATTTGGGCTTGGCATTGAGAATGTCCATGTACTTACGGAACTGGTTGGTCAGATTCTCCTCCACAGAGAAATAGGCAGCGTCTGCCGCACTCTTCTTGATCTCCTCATTGATGCGCTGGACGTCCTCGGAGGCCACCTCTAGCCTGTCCCGTACCTTCTGGAACTGCTCCTTCATATACTCTGCCTCCTTGCTTTCAACATTGTCCAGGGCCAGCCTAACAATGGGTGCTGCTATCGCAAAGACAGGGAACAGGTCTCCTGCGATGCTGGCCACCACCTCTGCCCCTTGCTCAAACACATCCATGACGGTCTCGACCACATTCTTCCTGTCGGCCACAAGGCGCTGCAGCTGATTGGCCATCTTGTAGGATCTACTCTATAGGATCAAGGTTCTGCAAAAGAGAAACATGAATATTGTGTTGTCAACAGTTGTGTTGCTGTGTTAAGGAATTGGTTATTTCTGACTGTGGGAAGTAATACAATAGTTGAAATAGGGTAATATAATTATATCTAAATACAATCGTATAAGTTGTCTAAATTATGTTTACTGTTATGTAATTGTTATAAATATAATACATGGGTAATCTGTGTACTTACATATTAGTATCCTGGTATGTTGTCTGCTCTGCGTGGACACAACGTAGTGTGTGTAGACCCAGCTGGGCTGGCTGTGTGAGCTGATAAAAGGAAGCTATAAGGGTTAGTTTCACAAGTGAAGCAACGTAAGACACACCCAGTGAGCTATGAGGCAAGAATGTGAAGAAAATCCCACCAAAGGAAAATCTTGCCTTGCTGTAAGGTCTAAGTAATTGGGTAAACAACAGGTAATGGTTAAGAGGTAAACAATGAGCCTGTCTAGTAGGACATCAAACAATAGATCATAAACTGGCATGTAACTTTTTGTAAGTTGAAGCTTGATCCAATGACTCATAAACTGCTCATTAATTACTACACTCTTTAAATGAGTTTGACTAAATTCCTATGTAAGTGGATGAATGCCAGCTCTGCCAGGTGAAATATTAAAAGTTATGTCTAAAACATGGTGGCCCTCATGATCCTGCTACATACACACAACCAACCATAAAACCAAAATATTATTATATAAACATTGTATTTATATTCAAACAGGAATCCTTTCAGCACATAAATACTGCCGTCTCAGGGCAACTCTGGGCGTGGAGAATGATTAACTGAGGTAGCTGAACTTGCTGGGCAAGCCTACATTTTCCAAAGCACCTCAGACAGTAACCATAGAAACAAGACAATGGAAAATCTTTTGTCAGCCATTCTATCTACTCAGTGTTCCCAAGGGTTTTTAGTTTAGCTTGCTGAATGAGCATAATGTCTTCCTTTTTCAGGATTATAAAGCATACAGTTTTGGATTATATACAATTATTTTAGGACGTAAAATAATAATAATGATAAAAAAGAAGAAGCACGCAGTAACCTGGAGACACAAAGGTTGACATTCACTTCAGCCTGTGTGTGTGTGTGTGTGTGTGTCTATGTCTGTGAGTGTGTGTACATGGCATACACAGACCTACATTTAAAGTTATCACAGTAATATTGACATCCTGCCAAGTATGCCCACTTCAAAACCAGAAAGCACTGAAAGTCATTAGTAATCTCCACCAGTTCAACAAAATGGTACTATGGAGGGGAAAAGCTCCAGAAGGAAGAAAATGGAGGAAAGCTATCATGCTTATTTGATTTAGCCTTGCATCCACTTGTGCTGAAACAGTTATTATGTCAGCTATCCACTTCAGCACTCCTCCCCTGGGTGACTGGGTGGGGAGTGTCTTTTCTGTGCGCAGGAGTCTCACTCCTCATCTGCAAAGACCTGGTCTTTTTTCTTCTCAAAAATAGCTTCCAATGATGAACCATGGGTGGCATTAGACCAACGTTTATGACTTCATTTCATGTAGGTTATGACATGTGATAATGTGCTTCTTTGATGTATCTATTTTTTACTTAAACTTATAGGCAATGTGAAAGACAACATAGCCTAAATGCCTAATGTATATTTGCAGGAGACATAATCATTACACATGGAGCATTCTGCTATTGCACTTCCAGGCCTTCCATTTCTTCAACAAAGCTAGTATAGCCAATATACAATGCTTTAGAATCTAACGTTTAGATGACACCATCGGCAGCCCTTTCTTGCGTTGCCCACTCGTTCAAGGTAAACCTACGCCTTTAACCCCGGAAGAGGGCCCAGTTACAGTTTACAAAGTTAACATTAGGCTACTAGGCTGTCTTTCCTTGACAGTTCAGTATTCCAACGCCACTTATGTTCTACATTGTAGCGGCATTCAATCGATATCTCACAGTGAAATGAAAGTTATTCGGAAAGCAACTATTTTCTGTGACGATAACGCCCTGTAGCCTACTGTGCGTTTTTTTCCCTTCTTTTTTTTTAAGCCTCTTATAAGACCCGTGAATAGCGTAGTCATTGCATACATTTTCGTGTATAATTATATTAGGCTATGTTGTCAAAAAATGCTGTGTCAAACTTATATGCCAAACTCACCCTTATATCTTTACAGAAACGTTGTTTTGTCGTAAGGAGAGAAGTTTGCCCTGCCTGTTTTTCTCTTACGTGGTCATCATGTGGTCTGCGAAGTGCAGCTCATAGATAAACTGGCACACCCATTCCGGGGGAGAAGTCAGCGAGTGCTGTAAGCTTACTGCCATAGTGAAACTTCGGGCTGCCATTTACTGTACTGTAAGCTACCATGAAAGGCCATTCCATGTCTTCTCCACTCTAGGCTAGTGCACCAGCAGACTATTTCTCTAGACATTTAACTTGTGTGGCAGGATAAGTTAGTATAGGAATAGTTTGTAAGTTTATCTGCCAATGCAGACCTATAAAACCAATGGCATTTACAATGATATTATGACCAAGAATAGTATTGTTCAGGTGGCTGTTTATTACAAATGAAGCTATGTATTTAAAGTAAAAACATATTCATCAGGAAATACCTGTTTTATGACATTTATTGGTGGTTTGAGTTTAACTTGATTAGTGCTGTGTGGTGAAAAGCAGTTATGTAACAAGTACACAAGAAAACATATTTGGAGATATTTGACATCTTGAGTTTTTAGCTTCTCATTACTTTTTTGAAAGCAATCATCTTTTTGGAATTTAGTTCTATGGATCAAGTTTTATCAAGTTGTATAAAGTAGTGTATAGGCCTACTCTTTGTCCATTCATGATTAAAAATATATGAGCACATGTCACCATGAAATCAAAAAGTAAAAAAAAAAAAACCAAACAAACATAGTATCTCAAGTCACAAGTTGCTATACATCCAGCTGTCAGGCTTACAAATAATAGCATTTATGACACAGGTATGAAAAACTGAATTAACTGATTGCCGCATTTGTGATATCTACCTCTCGGTACAATTAGGCTACTCTGAATGGATACATAAGTAGGCCCTTTTGTGTATCCCATAGTAATAGCACTCTGGCTGAAAGTTGTTCGTTTCCTCTACTTTCTTATATCGGCTCACGGCATGCACCAAACAGTTGGGCTGGCTGCCACACAAGGCCTGGGCCACAGACACCATGTTGCCCTTCAACTTGTGTTTCTCTATCTGATCCTGCAGTTGGTTCTTGTTGATAGGCTTTGGATCCGCGCTGAACGAAACCACCACCCGGATGTTGTTTTGGGTCAAGAGGTCAAAAAAGTTACCACCCCCACCACTGCCATGGTACTTCTTGCCAGCCAGCCAATTCCAGAAAAATATTCCACTATGATTGAAAACTCGGATGGACCAGGAAACCCAGTCATACTTCCTGGAGAGGACGGCCAGAAGAGATTTGGTGAACTCCGGGTCAACACTGCCTGGTTTGTCCAGGAGCTCTCGCTCTACATCCATCTTGGCCTGGGCAGCGAAGTTCTGCGTGCAGTCGTCCACTGCGGCCTTCATGCGGTTCTCCACATCCTCCATCCGATCCTGCCACTTCTTGACCATGTCCTCTCCAATGACTCCGTCTTTCAGGGAAGCATGGCCCATGACTGCAATGATGCCCATGACGAACAGCTTCTTGACTCGGGCGCAGAACTCTTCCACCGCCCTCCTGCCCCGCTGCTCCGTGTTCACCACTGTTTCAAGCATGGGGTCCCCGGAAATGTTCTCGCCAGTGATGGCGTTGTACAAGGCGTCCAGGTTCAAGTCCCGATCCGTGTTCTCATAGTGGCTGATGAATTTCTCCTTCTTCTTCTCCTTGAACTTGGGCTTGGCATTGATGAAGTCTTGAAACTTCTCATACTGGCTGATTATCTGCGCCTCACGGTCAAAGTTCTGCTTGTTCATGCTGCTCCGCTGCAGTTCCAGGGCAATCTTTTCGATTTCATCCTGTATACCCTCCAGCTTCTGGTTGACCTTCTCAAACTGCTCAGTCAAGTACCGGGCCTCTTTCCCATCTGGGTTGCTGAGGATCTCTGCGGAGGCTACAAACACAGCTTCCAAAATGGGGTGGAATTGACCCACCGTGGAAGCAAGCACCTCACAGCCTTGGCCCATGATCTCTACTCCTTTTTCAATCTTGTCCCTGTTCTCCAGGACCCATTCTTCGACACGATTCATTATGCACCACAATTAAAGAGGGGGCTTGATTCGCCTCCTTTTTCTGCTCAGCGATGTCTTCAATCCTGTATGGGAGAGACAAGACGCAAAATGAACAGCATCCAAACTGCGGTGAAAATGAAAATCAATGGCTTTGATCAATAGACATTTCAAATGGCTAGATTGAGTTTCACATAGGTCACATGGGTTAAATGTGATCCAACACAAACGGGACCTTTGAGATCAAATTTTGGGACCAAATATCAACCTCCAACAAAACACAAGGCAAAAAACACACACTATTTCACATTCAAAATGCAGCCAAGTAAACTGGCTTTTGATCAGGTGACAGTGGTGCAGGAATTGTCAGAACTTGTTGGAGTCACATAGCCACACCCTTTGAGCACATAGAAATGACAGGAATAGATAAGGACCCAGGTGTAATTGAACTCATCCAAACTATGTGTTAAGATACATTTATTTTGAAGTTCATAGCAACACAAACTGAAAATAAAATGGTGGCTCTGTTCTCATAGTGATGGCAGAGTTGCGCAACACTCAGTGCAGGACTTCTCAAAAGACAATTTATGGCCCAAACAATAGCCAAGCACTAGAGCAAACACAGATGTCCTCAACATGGCCGAAAGGGGAAGACATTTACGCTTATGAACATTTCAGGACGTTTCTTGGTAGTTTAAATACACAGGGGAGATGAGCTCACACACATATCTCATTTCCCTGGGCTCTATATTCACTACAGAAAAAGGCACACCCTGATCTGAGAAACCCTTTCCCACTGCACTTGAATGAAAACCACTCTCTGCCCAGTGCCATGTTAACTCTTAAAACCCCATGGAAAATTCAGATGCATTGGGAAGTAATAAATAAAAAAAAATGCTCACAGCAACATAATTCAAGTCAAATACAAATAAAAATGAACATTATTATTTACATACCAATTAAGCCCTTTACCAAGGTCAAGGGGAATTAAATTGAGATTGATTACCGACATGATATCTATACTACTGATTTAAAATGGTATAGACTTATTCTTTAACCCTTTTGTGTTAAAGAAACAGATTAATGATCTCAGAAATATTTTGGAGGAGAAAAATACTTACTGAATAAAAGATCCTGATTTTGGCTGTGTTATTTCAAGTCTTCTTTTGAAAATATGGTCACTTTGAAATCAGCTTCACAAAAAAATGAGAGCAGAAAATGTCCTCGTAAATCTAGCATCTAATTAATTTGATCATTCATCTGATCGGATAAAATCAAATCTCTTTGCAGTATGACAGAGAAAATCCAAACTGCGTATCATAGCTCATTCCACTGAGACCAACAAAACCCCACACAGCACAGCACCACATCCCTGTGCCATAATCCAACTGTATTTTCACACACCATGACAAACCCTGTGGCAGTCAATATTGATTTAACAACAACATCCTGCAACTGAACAGCCTATAATCAGCTCATTATGCTCCAACAATGCTGCTTGCTTGTCAACAGAGACATGTCTCATTTATTTCATTTAGTGATTAAGATTTTTGTTTTTATCAAATGTTTAGAACTAGATATTTGTATCACCCACAGTGATAGGAAAGATGACTCAGTAACACATAACACATTTCCCTGTTTTAATTCTAATACAGCAAGGATTAAGTTTTCAGGGAAAAAAATGAAATATGCATATTTTTAAAGGACTCACCACAAGTCCTGAAAAATGTTGCCACTGAGGTGTTCTCCAACAGATTTCAGCTGTGCCTCTGAGCAACAGCCTCCCAGGGATGTATATATAGACTCCCCTCAGTATGGCACTCCCCCTTCAGATTGCCTCCTTCCCCTCCAAGCATTCCATGGAACCCTGTCTGTAGGATGACAGGCAGAGACGAGACTGATAACATCCTGTAAACACTCTCCCTGGAGAGTGAGAGAACGCAGCACATTCACACAGCAAAGCATCTGAAAAAAAAGAAGAAGAAGAAAAAAAAAACTGGCTGGATAACGGGAGCCCCTTCTACAAGGGCACGCAGCAGTGCCTGCACTTTCTGCCTCACAAAATCCTGCCTTGTTGAGTCTCCACTGAAGTTGCCATGGCCACATGATGTCTGGACTTAGGAAAGGGAAAATGTATGCTGCAGTGCCATGCCGTAGTTTCAGTGCAAACGCGTGCCATCACAACGCTCTGGCATGTTGCACAGTGCACAGCTTTTCCACATACACAGGAGATTTTCATATCTTTGAATAGGCAAAGCAGAAAATTCTGCTCTGCTTGATACTGTGTGTGCAATGTTTTGCGGACCCTCCTTTGCATGCTTCTTTATTCATGTTTAGTTATGTCAAAGGATGCATTTAGAGCCTTGCTGTGAGGGGGTGGAGAATGCTCTCAATCAGTTATGCCACAACAGTCAGGGCTTAGTGAAAGACGCCACTGTCTCTCCATCCCCAGCAATGAACGAAACCCTGAGCCATAGCCTTTGTTCAGCCTCTCACAGTGTGGCCCATTAGCTGCTATGACTAATCACTACAGTTCAACAAGGATGGAGGGGAGACCGGACGTGGTCTGTGTGGCCATTGGTCGGCAAGGGTGCTGGTAAGCCGTGCAATATGTGGGCGCGCTTTGGGTTTGCTTGCGTCTGTCGTGTCGCTGCTAGATCTCGCACTATGCTAACTCGTTACCATCAGAACTGTGATCATGCCCTCGCAGCAGCACAGCGGTATGTGGTGGCGTGATGGGTGGCACAGGCTCGTGTGGGGTAAACACCCTCTGGCTTGCCTCAGTGCGACAAATGAGAGCTGTATGATGTATGGTGATATATACTGTAGTACATAGTATACCATACCTGCACTGCAGTTCAGTATGCTGAGATGATTACATCTATGTTGTAACTGATATAGATAATAATTTAATTTAAGAATTTGTGATTTTATTAAGTTATTGCATTGTGTTGCTGTGAAATTGTATCTTATTATATAATCAGTGCCCACTGCTATTGCATAATTATAGTCTCATCATGCCAACAAGGTCTTTGGGTGACTCTGGCTCATCAGATTATCATTATGTGGACTCAAAGTTTATAGTGCAAAGGTCAGCCCTGCAGATGAAATACAATTTAGTGTGATCGCCAGCATGGCATGAGAGCCACTGCATTGGCACGTGTTGTTTTTGAATTCGCAGCAGAAGAATGGAATGCATTAAGTTAATGACAACCAGGTGAATAAGGTGTGCCAAACAAGAAACGGTTTGCACCACATCTGGAGTGTCTGTGCATTGCCAAATGATCACCCTCCTCATTCAGGTTTCTTGTGACTGTTAACTGGAATTACCCACTTTAATGTTCAGTTGAAGATAAAATAAACAAAAGAGTATGGTGATTACGTCGGGCATATGCAAATTTGCCTGGTATGAGTAATTAGACAGAAAAAAAACCACATTCTGTTTTTCTTACATTTTGTTATAAGTTATTTGCAAGAATAAGCTGAGTGTGTTTGTTTGAACAGTGTATCATATTGGATCTTTACCATTGGCCAGTTTTACAGTTTCCTGTTGCCACAAGATGTCACTTTAGTTCAACCAGCAGACCTCCCCCATCCTTCTCTCTTGGATACAATTCTACACAGAAAAAGCATTTGTAGGGTTTACTTTTCCCCTGATTGTTGCAAGACTTTCACTTCCGCAACGGACTCAAGACAGGATGAAATTGACATGAACATCTGAGCATCTTGCCTGCCTCCAAATTGCATATGGGAACAGTTACTCTTCCCTGGAGAAAGTCGTACAGCAGAGATGACTTATGGGTCTTAAGAGAATGAGCGTGCTGAGGCGAGCCTGCAGTAACCAGTGTGTGATTAACATAAGCCCTGAGATCACAGGTGTGGGAACCAGCTATGCACCTGTACATTTGACCGTTAAAAGGGAGACAGGTTCACCTGCTGGCACCTGTATATAGATAGCCTATTAGTTTACAGAATTTGATGTTTAACTATTTATAATGGTATAAATCATGTTATTGCAATGCTGATTACTGTGTTGTAACAAATAAGCAAAGGCAAAACTTTGTTTTAGGTATAAGTATGAGATGATTAATGCAGTGTAGAGATGGGACAACATTTAAGAGGGGATTTCAGTCTCCCGCTGAAAAGCATCAGAGTCAATGTTTTCACAGATGAAGTATCTTCATGATGACCGATAGAAAATATCTGTGGGGCCCTGGTTTGACAGGTGAACATCACTGTTGTTCTAACTGTGAATCACCAATGAGGTCAACACACTGTATCCTGGATCCCACTACATTTGCATACAGAAACGAGTCTGTTATGGACTGCATGTCCTCGTGCCTCTACATGCTTTTCACAGTTCCACCAAAGTGAAATCGAGGAATCTTATTTTAAGGTGGGCTGTCCAGTTATAGCCTAACATGCCATGAATACTTTCTTGAACCTTAAAACAATATGCTAGTGACATTTGGTTTACATTTACAATCATTTACTAAAATGGGGTGGATGAAGCTCCACCCTCTTGAGCATTAACAGAGGGTTCAGGGTCTGTAAAACTGTAGTCACCAAAAACAGAGCACGTCTGCCATAAACTTGTGGTGTGTGACAGCATTGTCCTTGAACATGTCAGAACATGCCTCTGGATCTGAGGAGGCAGATGTTTCCAGGTCACAGACATCCTGGTGCTGAGTGAGTCAATAGGAAAACTCCAGTTACATCGCGCGGGATGGCCAGGGATCGTTGTACATGCCAAAATGATGGAATTCACTGTTCCCTCGGTAGACAGACAGCCTGAGAGGAAGCTGTGAAGAAAGATAACTCATGAACCAAGAGGAAATCATTTGAGAATCTCACAGATTTTACTTACTCTTGCAGTCTTTCAATGACACGTTTCATTCCTAAATACGCACAGTGTGCTGTGTCCATACTTAACCATTGACAGCACTGCTGGGAAAGGGGAATTCCTGCTCAGTTCTGCAGCTGAGCCCTTGTGAGCATACTGTGATGTTTGATTTTCACTCCCATTATTTCCCTGGCATAAAGGGATGAACAATGACTCCTGGATGGGGTTTCAAATAGAGAACACAATACTACCTGTGCTCTCTGTGTTTATGACTTATTGTCCTACATCATGGTTTTAGAATTAAACTGACCTTTCCAAATCCAGTACTAGGTTATTGATAAACAATATTTAACATTACCCACACTTTTGTGAAATCAAGGGACTTCTTAGTACTTATCTTAATCTTAACACATGTGCAGTTGTCATATTGTACTGTAATTGGTAATATGTAGCAGAAGGCCCTGCACTGGCACATGTTGTATTTCCTCCATTCCTCCTTGATTCCACACACCGATTCACACTGCTGCTCTAGAGATCACAGCGCCACACTGGTCTATAGGACACTTACTAGATCTGCTCTATTTCAACCCCATGATCCAGCTCTATATCCCCAATCGCTCACTGTGGTCCTCTTTGGCAACCAACCAGTCATAAATGTTAGGAGGTCAAATTCAAGACTTGTTTCCAGTGGCTCCACATTGGTGGAATGAGTTGCCTAGAGGTCTGCGTTCCTGAGTTAAATTTGGATAATTCAAGAGGGATCTAAAGACTTATCTATTCAATTAAGTTTTGTACATTAAGTGTATTTGTTTATTTTCATTATTGATTATATGACATTGCAATGTTATTATTACTACTTTGCTAAATGTTGGCTTACCAACTTACTGTTAATTTCAATCATTGTAAGGTTCTTTAAATCGCTTTTGACAAAAATGTCTGCTAAATACAACAACCCTAACCCTAACCATAAACATATCTTGCATCAGCACCCAGACCTGCTTATTCTGCCTGTGGTCTCCACCCCTGCTCTGTACTGCTCTGGGCTGGGCCACATCTCAGCAAAGATACTCAGGTTAATGGGTGAGGAAGTAACTACTGTTGGGTAAAACAAGCTTCTAGACTTTTAACATTGCAATGATGGAAAATAAAAATAAATCTGGTATGATGGTGCATTTTGTGTGTCTTGTCTTTTCTCCTCTCAGGTAGGCTATTTAACCAGATTTGTTAACAAATTGCAATGCAAGCCTTTAAAGAGGCCCTGAAGTACACTCTTAAAACATTCCAAGAATGCTCAGGAGTCCTGGAAAACATCTCACAGCATTATTTATTTTCTTCTAAATAAGAGCGTAATGCACCTTCTATCAAGCTCTTGTGCTATTTTTTGGCAAATCATTTCTACAGAAATAGAAAGGTTTAAAATAAGATGCTTAGTGCCATCATAGTACTTCTGGAAGAATAATTCCACATCAGTATGCAGTGCAAAGCCTGTACAGACCGTTCTTGAATCCAAATCCTCAATAAGTCCAACAGAACCGATCTGTTCGACGTCTTAGATCAATACAAATCCGCGCAGGATGAAAGAAAAGAGATGAGTACACACACTCCAAGATGTCATTGATCGGACACAAACTTACATTGGTCCCTATGCCCCAACACAGAACAAGGAAATAATCGTCTACCTTCAGGCTGAATGCAAATGTTTAAATTCCACCATGTTGAAGCTGCAGGACTTTCTCTGATTGTGGCATCACTCTCTTTGCATGATAAGTATGTATGGGATAAGGTGTTATATAAAAGTATGTAAGGGAGAATGTACTATATTGTCAGCCAGTCATTATCAGAAAGTAAGTGCCATTATGCGGAGACATATTACAGTGTAATACTTATTAGAGGTGAATGGTGAAATGTGGTCAAAATTCTCTTCATCGACTCACAGTACATGACCATTGATCAATATGTTGTGCCTCTCTGAAGTTTCAGAAATTGGTTCGACATTCCACAAAACAAGAGCAACCATACAAGGTGGAAACATGTACAGTATTGTTATACTCAATGGAGGTGGATGGTGAAATGTGGTAAAAATTCTCTCCATTGACAGTGCATCACATAATTAAAAATGCTTACTGTGTCACTTTAAATGAGTAATCTGGTGTTCCGTTTAAGAGAACCGATATCAGTGATAGTCTTTGCTCAATATAAGTGCATCAAATGAATAATTAATTAAAATGCTAATTCAAATTGCTTGTGGATTTCCTGCATGTCAGTTTTACTCAGTCTTGCTTCACCATTCACATAGTCTGGTGGTGTGTGTGTGTGAGAGAGAGAGAGAGAGAGAGAGAGAGAGAGAGAGAGAGAGAGAGAGAGAGAGAGAGAGAGAGAGAGTGTGTCTGTGTAAGTGTGTACACCTCACAAGAGAGAAATTACAAGGGAGCCGGTACAGAGATCAATATACCGATTACAACTTTAATTTCCTAATGGTTTTGTTGACAGAAGTGTAGGAGAAAGCGTACAGGCTATTTATAGCTTTTTAAAGGGACCAGTCTACCACATTACTTGACAGAAACTAATATTTTTGCATGTCGCAGAGCTCCGGTGCCAGGAAATGAAAGTCCAGCGATTGCTTCCTGTTTAGTGGAGTTCAGTGCTCACAGCTGTGGTGTTTCAACCCCCCTCCTGTCCTTTCTCATGCCTTCATTCTCCCAGCCCCTCCCCCCTGGGGCAGTCCCAACATGGCCCCATGCACTACCACCCACTCCAGCATGTTCTTATGTGGCCACACCTGATCACTCTTTCCTACTTTAAACCTATTTCTCTTACTCTCTTTCAATTTAAAACTATATAGACTTTCCCGCGACAGGTCAGATTATAGTATTATCTTGAATTTCCCCTTGGGGATCAATAAAGTATCTATCTATCTATCTATCTATCTATCTATCTATCTATCTATCTATCTATCTGTAATATGCTGTAAAGTGCTATCCATAGTGTTCCATAGACGGGAGAGTATTGGTTTATGTTTACCGCGGTGGGCATCTCTGCTACTGCGAGGGCCTGCGCTGACAAGCCAGGCTGATATACTGCAGTGGCGAAGGACGGGAACTCACGGTGAGAGAGGATGGATGGGGGGATGGTTTGGCTCATCCTCAAGAAATAAGGAGAGGATAGAAAGAGTGTGTGTGTGTGTGAGAGAGAGAAAAACTAGGAAGAGGAGTATAATAGGGAAGGGATAGAAAAGAGTGTGTTTGCATGTGCGTATGTGTGTGTTTGTGTGTGCGTGTGTTTGTGTGTGTGTGTGTGTGAGAGAGAGAGACAGAAAGGGAGAGACAGAGAAAGAGAGAGAAAGAGAGACAGAAAGGGAGAGACAGAGAAAGAAAGTGAGCAAGTGAGTGAGTGAGTCGTGAGAGAGAGAGGGAGAGAGATTCCTGTGTGCTGACGTATGGCAAAAGCTGCAGGGGTTTGTAGTGTGCAGGGGTTTTTGGGTCAGTGGAAAACACAGGAGTGGGTGAGGGGAGCCATTACTCTCCACCGAGGCAGTTTGGGTAACCCGGCCCACACATGAGAAGCATTAGGAGTTACATGGTTGTCATAGAGACGAGAGAGAGCATAGCATTTGCCATTAATCTCAAATATTTGGAATAGCTAATGACGAACATGGAACGTCTGACCCCCACTACCCTTTGAGTCCACACTGAGTGGACTGGAGTTGTGTGACCTTGGTGTTTGCGTCCTCCTGCCAAAGCAGGCCCTTTGATGGCCAATCTAGAGGGCTTCAGCAGGTCCTCTGCTGTGTGTCACTGAACAAATGTTTTAATGCTTTCTATCAGATTAGTCCACTTAAGCCGCAGGGCCCTGGTCGATGGTCCACTCTGACGGGGAGGTAATGTCATTACCCGCCCAGATCCAGGCAGGCTGGGCCGCCCCGCAATTGATCGCCCTCCTCCTGAGGACCACTAATGCTGGCCTCCATAAAAATCACTCTTTTGTTTATGAAATATTGATATTGGCTGATACGTCTTATCGGAGAACTTTGGAGCAAGAGGATTTACAGACTTTGGACCAAGAAGAATATGTGAACTAAGAGGAAAGTCAAACCAGTTATTTGCAAGGTTCGTTTGAATGTGGATACACTAATCATGTGCAGCATGTTAGGGATAAGTTAACAAGTTAATGGGGTACCGTGTTATGTCATGGCAATTACATAACAAAAGTGAATAGCAGTGAGGTAGATAAGTAACTTGAAAGTAGTAAAAGTATTAAAATATTTTTTTTAAAGCTTAAAAGACTGCAACAGCACTGCCATCTGTCCTGTGATCTGTTGATAAAGGATATTATCGGAGTATCAAAGTAGCCGCTATCTTCAAATGTCACGCCAAGTGCTTCTCCATTAACTCAGCTGATAGAGATAATAAATAAATTGAATTTGTCTGATGTAAACCTACCTGGAAGGTTCTACAGATAGTCCTACAGATGCGTAATCCTTTTATTTGTCTGTTTGAACCTGTGGGTGGACATCAGCCAATTCAGAGGGTTCAGAGTGTGGGATCCACCAGCTAAAGCACTTCACCAAAACCTTGTTGATCTGTTTGTTGATAGCGCCCTCTGCCTCACAAAGGCATTAAAGCAGCTTCACTCTTAACAAACTGACATGAAAAAACATTCATCTCATAACTCGCCATTTGCCTTTACCACAAAACAGGCAGCAGCAAAGCCACAAGCTCCAGTTTGATGTCCAACACGTGGGAATGTGAGCAGTGACGGTGAGGATTCTGGCGTGGCCATAGAAAAGCCTTTATCAGGGATAAGAGCTTCATGGATCAATAACTGCAGCCAGGGCTCTGCCCACATGACCACTAATGAATTCAGGAGTTTCCAGCACTGTGTCTCTGATGGTCCATCTCTTTTCTTTTTTACAGGAGGAATATTTGGAAAAGAATAACACTCTCATAAATGTTGTTTGTGGTTAACATACACATGCTTATAAATCTGAGTCTCAACCTGTGCAAAGATTCCCATATATACAGTATAATATATATAATGTAGCTGGCATTTCTAATACCAAATCTGACCAAATGATGCAACAGTGATATTGGTGTTTGCATCTATGCCGTTGATTTATACTCATGGTACATACATACATGAAACAACACAAATGTGTTGAAAATGATCTTCATGGTAGTTGTAGTCTATTGTATTGTATATTCAGTTCATCGTAGTGGTCTCTGTGTTCAGTTTCACCACAAAAATTCACAAAACATTATCTACAGCTTGGATTGGATTTCGACATTTGAATTGGATTGGAAGACCCTGCAAGATATCACCACATCTGGCAACATCATCCACGACTGATTGTCACTACATGCATTTAAATGTTATTATTCCCCCAATTTACAAGGGCTTACTGCACATACTCATTTAAATTTAAATGACTGACAAGACAGAGAGCAGTGCAGCCACACCGACAACATTTAATGCCTCCTATTACAGACCCTGCAGCATAGATTTTGACACCATTGATTTACAACCGTGTAGTGCGGAAGCCCCGGTACAGTCTCTCTCTCTCTCTCTCTCTCTCTCTCTCTCTCTCTCTCTCTCTCTCTCTCTCTCTCTCTCTCTATCTTTCCCTCTCTTTCTCCAGGCTGTGTTATGATGGATGGACCCCCTCCACTCCCCACCTCTAACATGCCTAACGAGTTATTCTACAGTGCTGAGCACAGCACTTCAGAGCTTGTCTTTTTTATATTAACAGTGCAAAAGGTTACTCGCAATCTATTATGGTGTACTGAGGCTCCGGTTAGAATATGCTGACTTATGTGCAAAAGCCGGTGATTAAATTACAAGCCGCTCTGAGTGGTGTTTGTGGCCACCAAAGAGATTTAATAGCAATATACGTCAACAGTTGTTTGCAAATTCTGTTTACACAAAACATGCTGCACAAGATAGGCACCAGATATTCAATTACAGGAGGAGGGTGAGTGGAGGATGTTGGGCTCAGCAGACTGAACAGTGCAATAGGACGCTCAGCTGAAGTGTTAGAGGAAATGTTATAAAAGCTAATGTGACTTGTTTAATTGAAAAAAAGTAAATGACTGTTTAAAAAGTAAATGGCTCTGATTACATGCATGGCATTTGGTACTAATTAAAGACATTTGAGCCTCAAAAGACCTCCGTTTTTATGTGGAAATGGGATTACATTAGTTAAAGCTTTCACTTACAGTACAAAATATCTCTCTCTATGCTGAGGATAATAGTTGTTACACTCAGATGAAATGAATGTCAGTCTTTGGTCGTCTGAGGTACTGAGTGAAGTGTAGCCTACTGAGTGCAGACATAGTCAGCTGGGCTTATGGAGCCAGCACTGATTGTTTTCACGGTCCACAGATCCGCTTCCAGGCCCCCTTTCACCGTGGCGGTGGTAAGTAGGGCAAGCTGGAGTCGTACGGGGCCAGAACAGAAGGGCACTTTTGACAGGCCCATTTCCGTGAGAATGGTCTCTCTGGAGTTGGAGCTCTCTTTCTTCTGCTGCTGAACTCACTGTCACGACGCAGAATTTCAAATAACTCGAGAAGCGCTCTACAGGGGTGGCATGTGGAAAAATAGGCTGTTGCTGCCATTACGAGGTAAAGTGCACTTGTTTTAAAATGGCTGATCTCACTATTTGAGGAGAAATGTGCATATTACCATCATGTTCATGTTACAGCTGTACACATGACGTATTTTCATAGAAGAGGTGTTTAGCATGTCATACTAGTTGACACGGGTAATAAATATGCTATATTTTATTTGCTGCATTCATTTAATTTGATAAGAAATGTTTTTGTTTTGTTTTTTAGCAATAATTGAATACTTGAATGCTCTTCTTTAGTTAGGAAATAAATTAAGGCCAACATGAAATACTGTTATTGTTAGTAATACATTTGCATACACATAAAGTCATACTCACAATGTGGCCTGGGAAAAATTACCATTTAAACCACTAATCTGGACTACAAGTCGAGGGTAAAGTTCTGTCAACCGCTGCCTCACTCTGAGTGAACACAAAGAGACACATTTTTGTGCCTCTCCCAGTAATGGCAGTCTTCCGGAAAGTTCCAAGCAACACAGCTCTCCTTGTGGCGACTGATGGCGTGGACCACAAACCCGGCCAGCTGCTTCTGCAGGGCCTCCACCACTGTCTTGGCATCCGCCCTCTTCGCCGGCCCTGCCATCAGCTCCTGGATGCTCTCCTTGGGCACTGGCTGGGGACAACAGCTGTAGGAGACCACCAGGTTTGTGTCGTTCACTTGCAGCACGTCGAACCAGCTCTGCCCGCTCACCAGATGGAAGGTCTCGCCAGCCCTCCAGTTGCGGTAGCTGCTCCCGGAGTGGTTGATCACGCGGACGGACCAGCTGACCCAATCGTACTTCCGCACCAGGAAGTCCCGTAGCTCCTCGGCTAGGTCCTGGAGGTTCTTGCTCTCCTTCTCCTTCACCAGCCTCTGGGCATCCAGGCATGCCTGCTCAGGGAACGCTGTGACGCACGCCTCGATGGCAGTCTTCATTTTGGTCTCAACCTCCTGGATTTTGCCGCTCCACTCCTGAATCTTTTCCTGCTCTTCTTCCTCTCCTTGGCTAAGGGCACAGTAGCCGAGCAAGGCAATCAATCCCAGGCAGAAGAGCTCCTTCATCCGCACACAAAAGTCCTCCAGGACCCTCCTGTTGCGAGCCTCGTACCTCTCTACCACCTCCAGGATGGATTCGCCAAACGTGTTGGTGCCCATGAGTGCATCATGGAGGACACAGAGGTTCTTCTCCCCTCCTGTTTTGCTGAAATGCTCCAAGAACAACCTCTTCTTGACCTCGCGGAACTGGGGTTTTGCTTCCAGGATGTCAACATATTTGCGGAACTGGTTGCGTAGGTTTTCCTCTACTAAAAAGTACTGGGAGTCCAGCCGGCCCTTCTTAATCTCACAGTCAATGTCCTCCAGCTGAGAAGAGAGGACGTCCAGCTGGTTTCGCACCACCAAGAACTGCTCCTTCACGTAAAACACTTCTTTACTCTGCACATTGTCCAGGGCAAGGCGGAGAACAGGGGCGGCAGCCTCACAGAGAGGAAAGAGCTCCCCTACAGTGCTGGCCAGCACCTCTGCCCCTCTCTCGAACATATCCATCGCTGCCTCGATGGCCTCTTTTTTCTGGGCCACCACTTTCTCAAGCTGACTCGGCATTTCCTGCAAAAACACCCATGTGAAAGACCAAAGTTAGTAAATAACACATTTGAATGGCACATATGTCACACACACACACACACACACACACACACACACATATAAGTAATAGCAGTCTGTAAATTACCTACAGTCTGATAGTCAACTAGCATTGTCTTAACAGTTCAGCAGCCTTGCATCAATATATATATATTTTTACAGTATTTGAATTTGTATGTATTTAGCCAACACTACATTGAAATGAAGTGCGCATTGCTTGATGTAATTTTGCTGTCGCGGGAGACCCATTTTAAATTTACATCCGTTTTTTTTTAATCCGCATAGCCAGGACACACCTTGAAAACGACTGTTTACCTCTGAGCCCCTATGACACATACACCCGCATCACATCATCCGATAACAACGCCATTCTGTACCTGCAATATTATCGCACAGCAACTCTTGTCACGCCTGGCCGGGAGAACAGCTGCTAGTCCACGAAGTTCCAAAAAATTCCCAGTCTTTGGGTTTAACACAGATTCTGGCAGGAGTGACGATACAAATCTGTGATAAGAAAGAGGGGGAGTAGGGCAGAGGGAGAGACAGGGTGAGAGAGAGACCGACAGAGAGAGAGAGAGAGAGAGAGAGAGAGAGAGAGAGAGAGAGAGAGAGAGAGGGAGGGAGGGATGGAGACAGAGAATTTGCTTGAGCGCATGATGTGGACAGACATTTTTGGAAACACCTCGCGTCGATGTCTTTCTTTTATCATACATAATGTTCTGGCTTATTTGTAGAGGTCATTGGAAGAGACTGGGATTTTTTTTATTCTCCACAGACATGCTGGCGTTCCACCCATGATCAGAAAATGGTTAAACAAGTGCGCACACTGCGCAGTGCTTATTAAACGACTCTCCTGATGACCAGTGCGAGAATCAGCTCAAAAGATGGTGAGTCATACAAATAACAATTTTAAAAACAAATTCATTCGTGACGTGCAGTACTTGAGGGGCCTGGGAACACACATATCCATCTACTGCTCCTTCAGGAGTGAGCTGCTCCATTTAGTTATTTAAATGTATCACATGTGCAGTATATTTTTGTGTACCTTAGAAACCAATATGGCATATCTGATTTGTATCAATTTACATAAAAAATATAATATTTGGTGGTATATAGCATTTGGTATTTCGCTTATGTCCACTTCATTTAGTAATGTCATACTCAAATTAATCCATAAACAAAATAACTATTTACTGCTGCAATTATATATCTGAAGGTTATGTGCCAAAGAATAATAATTATTAGTGTAGCCTACTTTAAACACGTTGGTGGTAGGGAATCGAACGATATGGTGGGGTAGCCTAGTGATGCTCGTGCTGCAGGCTTATGTTGCGTTAAGGTGTGTGTCTTGCGCACTTAACAAACACAAGCTCAAACCAAATACTTAGTTCGGTGCAGTGTAGTTGACACTATATATAGATTATTACGTAAATGAAAAATCAAAACAGCGTGTGCACTTTACTGGAAAATTCAGTTTACGCATAGATATGTGAAATGGAAACAGAGAACGCAATCTCTACATACAGCAGCCTGCTCTGAATTCAATGTCTCGTCTGGGCCAATACATTTAGGCACATCCCACTCTAGTGCACGCTCAATGCGATGCGTAACCGTGCGTAATTGTCCGGGTTGGAGAGTGGGGCGCCACGGTCCATTATAACGCTATGCATGATTTCAAAAGAACCTTTAAGGTAAGATTTTCTGTGATGTCATATCTCGTTGTTAAAATAATAATTCACCCTTGGGCCTACGTTTTCCTCCTAGTTGAGCTATAGAAAACCTGTTATTCTTGTCGCAACAAGAACATTCTTCAGGAGCTTAATTGACAATGAGGAAGAATGTCTGAAAATACTCGATGTTGGATGTTGTTTTGTCTGCTATGAGGATTACCGAAGTCTGTGAGTAATCATCGCTAAACAACTGAGACGAAGTAGACTATGTGAAGACAATCCAACCACTAGGTGATTGACGTTTTTAAATCCCAGCTGCTCAATTTACATCGAAGTTGACAGCATGAATGAATCCTCTGAACTCCACTAATCCAGACCTCATAGTGTCTGAAGAAAACCAAATATTCTCAGCATACTGTACACCTGTTTCACAGCGCAAAGTGTCTACTACGTCAGATAACACCGTGACTCAAAATAGCTCTGTGAAAACAATCTTCCCAAGCTTCATTGACACCTAGTGGAGGAGAAATGCACATGTCACCTAGACTGGTGTATGTGGGCTCTGGCATGCTGCCATCCATTTCTGTTGACCCTTGCACTTAAACATCTGTCAGAGAAGATTTTATTGCAGATGAAATAACAGACTAAATGCTAAATAATAGCTAAATTAGACAAATTATGACCAATTAGTGTAATCAAACGGTCAAATCGAGAAAAGCACAAACTGGTAAAAAATGATTGAATTTATATCCTTTTTAAAAATTGATATTCTTTTTATTAATAATAATATATTATGGAGTCCTTCAAAAGTATTAACTTTATTTAATTCCAATGCTGGATGAGGCATCTGTAGAGGTAAACAAATGTCCAGATCCGATCATCGCGTGCAAAATCATTGCTGCTCAAAACAGATCTAATGTTGGGGAGACGATCCCTATCCTGTGTCCATGGAAATCCATCCCTATTACTGTAATTATTGTTTGTATTGGGCCAATGAGAAAGCTCAGTATATATCAGCCTGTCCCACTGAGTCTGCTGTGAAGTTGTGTAGATGCAAATGATGAAGATGATGACTATACTGTAAGTTCAACTGAGCTGCACTCCTATATGCTCTTTGTACTACTCTATCAGGAGTAAGACAGCCATGAAACAAACCCCAGACCCTAATTGTTTAGTGGAACTCAAGGCTCTAGTGGTCCAGCAGGACTCAAGGTCCTGGTGGTCTAGCGGAACTCAAGGTCCTGGTGGTCTAGCAGAACTCAAGGTCCTGGTGGTCTAGCGGAACTCAAGGCCCTGGTGGTCTAGTCAGTGCAACTCAAGGCCCTGGTGGTCTAGCGGAACTCAAGGCCCTGGTGGTCTAGCGGAACTCAAGCCCCTGTTGGTCTAGCGGAACTCAAGGCTCTAGTGGTCTAGTCAGTGCAACTCAAGGCCCTGGTGGTCAAGCAGAACTCAAGGCCCTGGTGGTCTAGCGGAACTAAAGGCCCAGGTGGTCTAGTGGAACTTAAGGTCCTGGTGGTCTAGTGGAACTCAAGGCTGTGGTGGTGAATGCTGGTGTCAAAGAGTGGCTTCACTTGTGGTGTGACTCACTGTCCAATCACTGAGATTGACCAGGATATTTTGTGTTTTAACATCCCGGTGGAAAACGGCACAATTGCGGCAGTGAATGAGGGCTTCAACAACCTGCCAAAATATCTGCCTGGCTTGTACCTCAGATAGCCGACCGTTAAATATCTCACAGAAATCAAACAGGTCGGAACAGGGACTGGGGCGCTCCAAGACCAGGATGTAGTGGTGGGGCTGTTCAGACCAGTCCAGCAGTCTCAGGACATTAGAGTACGATGAAGGCTGGGAGACCATGGTCATCAGGGCGACCTCAAGAGGAAGACGCCTGCCATCACCATGCTGGAAAGAAGCAAGTAAAAGAAAACATTTAGAAGAACAAAAAACATGGTGGTGACTGCACTAAGATGGGTCCATGGAGCCATATCAGTAGCTATGTTTAAAGGTGGTGTTTGGGTAGTATTTTGAACTTAATTCATTCAATATAGCTATGGTCTCATGTATTATGCTACGGTATGTGCGTTCATCATTGTAGGCCCAGGCTACCTAGGCTGGATTGGTCAGGGCAACTGGTGGCAGGCTTCAGGCCTTGTACCAGCTTAGTTTTAGCTAAAGCAAGCAGATGGCAGTGGCACATATCAATGATTGTTTATGGTTAATTGGTTTTATGATATTAATATTACAGTTGGATAATATTGGGATGTTACTGTTAAAGTAATTCAGTTTGGGTACTTCATGGGCTGGTCTAGGCCTAGGCTATATATTTGCCAGGCTTTGAGAAACTGTCAGTGTTGGGGCTTTTGAAATTGGCCACTTGTAAGGCCGTTAACAATGACCTCAAGTGTATAGGATCATTACAGCCACTCTCCCAGACCATTATGAATTTTAAAAATAACACAATAATTTGGTGGGTTTTACATACTGTGTCTATTGATAACAAGTTAACATGGTCACTTGAAGAAGTTCACAGTAGGCTGAGTAGATTGTGTAGCCGAATGCAGCTGATGGAGCCTAATGCAGCTGATGGAGCCTAATGCAGCTGATGGAGCCTAATACACCTGATGGAGCTCTCAGGGGTATGCACAGTTTAGCAGAATGTTTGTTCTGCACAAGGCCGGAAATGGTTGCCATTTTCTGTCCAGTGTTAGTTTGGAATAGCAGGTTGGGAAAGACCACCCGCTAGAAGGCACAGTTCACTGTGAGACGTTATGATGTTGCCAAGTTTAGACCCTTGAATGTGCCTCTTTTTGGTCAGTGATGTAGACTAGATTTCATAGCTTTGCACAACTGCGCATTCATTCTCATTCAACAGTTCTTGTCAAAAAGAAAAACCTTCATTCAAGCAGACTGCTGAAAATGTGGTGTCAAATGCTCTGGAGATGTAAAATATATTCATAGGCATCTGCTAATAGCCCGGATGACTAATTTTAACACTTTGAAATTGACTCAATGAACCACAGAAGTTGAGTGGAGACTAAAACATTTTGCTGGCATTTTGCTGGCATTTTGCTGGCAAACAGCCCACCCGCTCCGCACCACCACTCACTCATCCTAATATCATGAGAATACACAACAGACATGATGCAACAGGACATGACAAACCCTCACACAGACAATCAAACAGATCGAAGGACAGATAGACGGATAAATGAATATGACAGATTGACAGCATATGACATGAATGGACAAGACAAAGTGGGCTGACGTATTGAACATACAGATGGACATGCAATTCCATTTTTTTCCAGTAAATGTGCCAAATTGGGCTGACCTGTTGAACACACAGATAGACATGCAATTCATTATTCCAGTAGGTGTGCCTAGTCAATAGTCATCGTGTCCAGCGTTTTCAACCATTTGTCTCTGGGTATAGAGGGAGAGGCTTGGTTTCTTTATTATTGTTTGATAATAATGTTTCTCATTACTTACACAGTTATTGTTTGTTTCCAGGTTCCAGCTGTCCTTACCAGTCCGTCAGTCCTCAACAGTGTATTTTGAATATCACAGTAAGATTGGATACACAGCCTCTAGTACACTTTTTGAAATTATTACACATATTCATAAACAAGATATTGAATGTTGTTTCTTTTCAGCTTCCACTGTTCTGCAATATTCTGCAATATTCCTGCTATATTCTCTCCATACCACAGTGAGTGTTTTACTTAAGACTCTCATCAAGCACTTTTTTTTTTATCAAATAATTTTGATACATTCAAAATGATGACTAATCTACATGTTAGTGACTCCCAGTAATGGAGGATGGCTGATAGATACTCATTTCACTCATTGGTATCTTGCCCATCATTTTGAGGTTATCAGTCAGCCCTAGGTGGACTTTAGTTTATAGGTTGTAGTGAAGTTCATCTGATCTTGCCCTCTTTCTTATGCTTACTTACTTGTAATGCTTACTTGTAATGACAAATTGTCCATTCATCTATTCCCATGTGTGAAAGCAAAGCAGCATTTAGCAATATAGGCTACATTCAATGACCTTTTCTGCCTAATTTGTAAATGGTAACATAGATGGGTTTTAATTTGATAAATTGATATTATGCAAGGGCATCAGCACTAATGTCCTGTCTGATTCTTCTCACACTACAGGACATCTAAATCTTAAAATTTGTGTTGCCTATCTAACTGCTCATTTTGTATATTTTATAGAATTGTCACAATGTCCAATTGTGTAACATTTTATAAATGTGAGTCATTGGATGAGTCAGATCATAGAAGGCACTTTAATATAAACGTTTTATCTTATTGTGGAGTTTGAAAGAGTTGAAAAGTCAAGATGTTCGGCTAACTGGTTGCTTTTCTCCTCCACAAGGAAAAACCATGCAACACCAGCAGAGGGCGAACTGTTCTTGGAGTTTTGCATTAAGCTGCCTTCATTAAATTATATTATTTCAAATCTTCGGCAGCATGCTTTGTCAAATTAATTTGAAATATAATTGAAATCTATGACGTCGTTGTCAATTCAATGACATGAAAATTAGAATTACAGTAGAAGTATGGAGGGAGCAGTTGGGAGGGAGCATCCTCGCCTCCTCTGGCCTCCTCACTTGCACCTCCTCAGCACGTCCTGCATGCGCTCCTGGACGTTCTCCATCTTCTTGGCTCACTCCTCGCTCAGGTCCTCCTCGCCGCCCCTAGACGCTCGGCTGAAAGCAGAATGCTTAGCCTGCAGGGATGCATTTTATTTATCCACATTATGTAGACGGTTTGTGCGGGCGAAATCCTTATTACAGATAGAGCTGCCTATTGTGTAATGAAAACATTTTGCTTATAATTTGTTGAACCAGAGAAGCTCAAAGCCCATTTCTGTCTAACCTTACCGAAGTGGACATCGATGTAAACATAGCCTAAATAGTGCAAATAACTCAATTGAAGCGAAATCAGCATATTCCTCTCAAGTCAAACTTGTGCTGGTACTGTATGTGCCAAGACCTGTATTGTATTGTATTGTGGCTAATCTATGTTGCAAAATGTTAAATGAATGTAACACGCAAAATATGAAAATAATTTTAAAATGGCCATTTACAGTACATTGTAGTATATACTGTACATGTAGGCATACCCTTGCATGTTTTAAATCCAAAATAATGGAATGACTAACTAATTTAAACTTCTGTAGGCCTAGTTGATTCTGTAATTCAAATGACTCTGTGAGCTTGGACAGTCCTTCAACCAATCAGACCAATGATCTAGGTGCGCTTTGTGGATAAGCCAGTTTGTGATTGGACGGAGCCAGCAAACTTGGACAGGAAGCAGGAGAGATAAATGTGCAGGTTTCCAGCCTGAGCTGCAGGGCGAAATCCAAATTGCCGGCAGATCAGGCAGGGTTTACCCAGCCTATACTAACTCGTTACAGTTTGATCTCACTTTTCATATACTTTCCTAATTCCTTCATAGGGCTACTCAGACTTTTGTTAAATCTCCAGGGCCCGGTTGCACAAACACCAGAAGCAAAGATTGATAATATGAACTACATATTCTGGAACGGACGGATTTACAGCCTTGACCGTGATATCACTGCGATATTACCACCGTTTCCGGAGATTGCTGCGCTAGTTCATAACGCATGCTTCAGTCTACATTGAAGTGAAATTTGCAGAACTTTGTCCAAAATAATATAATAACATCAGAGGCGGACGAAGTACACAATTCCTTTAGGCCTAGGCTACTTAAGTGAAAGTATAGATACATCATGTGAAATATTACTCCAATAGGCCTAAAAGTGGAGGTGTTTTTACTGAAGTCAGATTTTTTACTTAAGTCGAAGTACAGAATTATCCTACTTGCTTTTAAAAATACTGAAGTATTCAGAAGTACAAGTATTTTTCCTTTTCAATATATTGAACTGTAATGTTTATTTGGTCATATATGGTGTATGGTCATAGGACTTGAAGACCTTTAGTTCCTTATATCCAGCCAAAAATCTTACCTATCATAACTTTGCAACTATTCAAATGGATGCTGTAATACTGTATACCTTAACTCATTATTCATTCTCTGTTCACAAATCTAAAACATTTCACTGTTTCATCATGATCATCACCACATAAATGAAAGTAATACTCTTAAAGTAGCACAGCAATTCTCAGAAACCTATTGTGAAATAACTGAAATTCTAAAACTGAAAGGGCATAGAGCGTAAAAGTAGAGCAATATATTTCATCACTTAAAGGGATATTCCACCATTTGGGGAATTAAGCTCAAGAACCCCTTTGACTAGAAACATAATCTTGTTGTCAAATGAAAGCTAACATTCTGGAGATTTTAGTTTTATCCACATTTGCATGACACTGACTGTCATACAATCAAAGAAAAAGGATAACATAGGTATTTCATAGGTAAAAGGACGCATAGGTATTTCAACACAAATGAATTTGTGAAAAATCCATATTTTACTCTATAGTCATCATCTACTTTTCGTTACAGCTTCACAAGACTTGGTGTCAGGCCTCAATTGTGTTTCAAGGCCATTTCAAGTGACCTAGAGGGCCCAAATGTGGGCAGTTCCAGAGATGTATGTTACCGGCTGAAAGAGAAGGCAACATTCAAACCTCTGTAACCCTTTGCCTGTACATCACATAGTCACAAAGTATGTGGGAGCAGTGCCCTCCTGAGTAGATGATGTGCAATGCGGGCAAAAGGCAAAAACACCCAAAATGGGTTACCTGTACCCTTCAGTACTCTCCTGTAAGAAATGATTTCCTTCTTTGCCAAAACAGTCATAATGTGTTTTTTTTTTTTTTTTGAGGACGTCTTTGGTCCTCTTCACAAGACCTCTTGCATTTATTTTTGCCGTCATTTCCTCCCAACATTTCAGCTTCTTGTTTGCGGTTATAACCGTGTCAAATTTACTTTTTATTACATGTTTTTGTTTGCTATATTCTTCAAGAAGAATAACCTTTTCCTCCCCCGTCCAATTTGTTTTTCTCGCCTTGTTGCCCTCCATTTTTTGACACTTTTGACAGTTTCACAGCGTGGCAGATTGATCTAGGTAGATCTAGGCTACTAATGACACAGATAGGCTACAGGTATGTCACCGTGGAAACTGTTGAATTGTCGTGCCAGAAAATCCCTTTGAATGCAGTAAATCACTTAACGGATTTCCTTGCCTACTGTATAAGGGTACCATCTAAGAAATTTTGTGCAACACCCTTAAAGGGATATTCCGCCATTTTTGGAAATACGCTCATTTTCCACCTCCCCTCGAGCAAAACAATCGATATTTACCTTGCTCCCGTTCATCCAGCCATTCTGTGAGTCTGGCGATACAACTTTTAGCTTCAGCCTAGCATAGATCATTGAATCGGATTAGACCATTAGCTTCTCGCCTGCTAGCTTCATGTTTAAAAGTGACTAAGATTTTTGGTAATTTTCCCATTTAAAACGTGTCTCCTCTCAAGTTAGAAAGTGCAATAAGACCAACTGAAAATGAAACCTGGCGTTTTTCTAGGCTGATTTGACATGGAACTACACTCTCATCTGGCGTAATAATCAAGACAACTTGCAAACGTACCATAGGCGCAATGATATCGTACGCAGCATCTGAAAATAGTCCCCATAGACAAGAAGCAGTAGTAGTGCCAGTAGTTTGCAAGTTGCCTTGATTATTACGCCAGATGAGAGTGTAGTTCCATGTCAAATCAGCCTAGAAAAACGCCAGGTTTCATTTTCAGTTGGTCTTATTGCACTTTCTAACTTGAGAGGAGACCCATTTTAAATGGGAAAATTACCAGAATTCTTAGTCACTTTTAAACATGAAGCTAGCAGGCGAGAAGCTAATGGTCTAATCGGATTCAATGATCTATGCTAGGCTGAAGCTAAAAGTTGTATCGCCAGACTCACAGAATGGCTGGATGAACGGGAACAAGGTAAATATCGATTGTTTTGCTCGAGGGGAGGTGGAAAATGAGCGTATTTCCAAAAATGGCGGAATATCCCTTTAAATAAATTCCTTACCTAAGGTGAAATTAAGCCTTAAGGTTGACACTTAAGGGACAAAACTTAAGGTGCTTTGTGCAACCAGCCCCTAGTCTGGTTTTCACCATACTAAGCCCAATCTTTTAAGATTGAACATTAGTATGGGGAGGCTGCGCTTTGTTTCTACTGCACAAGAGGCCTGATCAATAATGTGCATCGTTCAAATCACTCCATACGAACGGGGCTAGTTGGTAAATTAAACTTTTTCCAGAGCCGGTCGGTAGAATCGCAAACACGTCCTTCTTCTGTATGAACTGTTCCAGGGCAAGTTTTTGTTCTGTTTTCAAAGAAAACTTGCCTTTAAAATCTTCCAAAACAGAAGCGTGAGTGTGTAGGCCTACACTGAACTGCTGCTTCGCGTCGCTTAAGTTACGTTATCGTCACGTCACCGGCCAATAACATGCGAGGACTAGAGTATGGTCGTTTCTGACTGGAGCCAAAGGTTCTGGCTGTAAACAGAGGAGATAGATCTGCTGGTTTCCAGCCTGAGCTGCCGGGCTAAATTCAAATCCCCGGAAGTTCAGGCAGGGTTCACCCAGCCTATCCAGCCCCTGGAGTTTAATACCTTAAAAAAAAGAGGAAATATCCAACCTTTAAGGACATCAATTATAATGAATTATATACTGCATCGTAAATAAATAAATGTTTTTCCTTAAAATCCAGGGACAATAAGTATTGGAACCCCCATGTTAAATTCCCATAGAGGCAGACAGATTTTATTTTTTATTTGATTTTTTTATTTTTTTTTTGAGGGGGGGGGGGGGGGGGGGGGGTGCCTTTATTTGACAGTGACAGTGGAGAGAGACAGGAAGCGAATGGGAGAGAGAGCGGGGAGGGGATCTGGAAAGGACCACAGGGCGGCAATCGCCCGGGTCGCCGGCGTACGGTGCAGGTGCCCCAGCCAGTCGCGCCACAGCTGTGGCCGGCAGCTGGGGCGTGTTATTGCTTGGATACAGGATAGCCTACTATGCATCCTGATTAAGTTCGCTTGGCCTTTGGAATCAAAACATCACCACATCATCAAATACCCTTCTGTCGTTTTACAGTTGTCTATAGTTTCATAAAGTTAGTATTGTTGAATCTGGTCTGCGCAACACAATTTATCCATATTGCACTGCCTTATGGTGTCACTGAGTGCCACTTCAAATTATAATTTTGAAGAAGATGTCTTCATGAGTCCTTTTCTAGTGTTGTAAAGCAACATGGTGCTGCTTACGTTACTCGTTATAACCACATTATACTGTTGGACATAAGGTTAAGCTGGAACGAAAATACTGAAAATTTACACCGATTAGCAAATAACTACAGTAATATCAGCCGATAATATCGGCAGACCAATTTATTGCATGGGCTCTAATACATTTACACCAGTATGCAATGGTCCACCTTACCAGTGAACGTGTTGTCCTGTTGATCACAGAGTTTATGCACCTTACCACTACACCCCTGACTGTGTGTAAAAGCAGTATTTAGCAATACAGGCCAAATTCAATGATCTTTTCAGCAAAAAAATCCCCAATTAATCTAATGTTTAAATAGTAACAGAGATAGATTTCAATTTTGTTGATAATATGCAAGGCATCGCCAGTCATGTCCTGTCTGATTCTTCAGGTCAGGTGTAGCAATCCTCTTCTGCTGCAATCACACTGCAGGAAATGTTTGACTACTGTATGTCAACGCATCTACTGACAATTCCTCTATCTAACTGACGATTCTGTTAAATTTTGTGAAATTGTCAGTGTCCAATTAACATTTTACAAATGTGAGCCATTAGATGACTTTGGATGAGACAGGTCATACAAAGCACTTTAATCTAAATGTTTTAGCGTTTTGTAGAGTTTGAAAGACTTGTAAAAAGACCTGTCAAGATATTTTCCTACAGTAACTGGTTGCTTTTCTCCTCCACAAGGAAAAACCATGCAACACCAGCAGAGGGCGAACTGTTCTCGGATGAATAGTCACTTTCATGGTAGGTTTGTTATATATATTTATTGGAAGCATTATGCAACAGAGAATTAAACGTCACATAATTTAGGGAAATTGCTGAATATATCACAAGAACACATTAGCGTCCTGTAATGTCCAGTTGGACTTTCCTTCAACTAAATATGAGTGAATTTGTCAATACAGCAATGCTTTGCTGCTGAACATATTTTTTCAAATCTTTTTATAGACAATTTTGAAACACATGAAACTTGAAGCCTTGGAGCATAACATGTATTACACCATAGAGGCACTGAAGGCGTTTTGTCAAAACAATTTGAAAGGTATGAAAAATATATAAATGCCATTAATTAAATGACATGAAAATTAGAATTTGACTAAATAAAAAAAATAATAATAACAAAGTATAATGGCAAAAATGTGCATGATAAACAAAACATGTATATCTTCATTTTAATAAAACATAATTGACTTGATTCTTTAACAGAGCATTCACCAGAGGGCTATGCATTCCTATGTATAGAATGTTGACCTTTTCTTTTAACTCACTTGTTTGTTACGGCATTATTTCACATCTCTTATCATAATATTCCATGCCTAAAGAATATGATGTACTGTTTACAGCACAATGTGTGTGTGTGTGTGTGTGTGTGTGTGTGTGTGTGTGTGTTGTAGTGCTTGAACAATGAGGTGTTATGAAACCAGAATTCCCATCAAACTGAATGTAGTGTTATGGTCTATTTTGGGTAGTGCTGGTCTATAGTGTTCTTTTTTGAGAGTAAAGCTGGATCTTGCCAAACTAAGAAGCCGGCAGAAGAAGAAATTGGCTTGTTTAAGTGATCAAAAAAAGCAGGTTGCGTGATAGTAGTGGTAGCATATGGAATCATTTGTTCTGGTAAATTGTGGAACATGAATAGTGCCATAATGTCCACTTCTCATAGGGTCATGAACCTGTATTGTGGTGTAATAGATAGTAGTAATAGCTGTAGTGTGTGTGTGAGGCTGCTCACTCAGTGGTATTAGCAAGTGTATTAGTGTTTTTCATATCACCTCCAGGTTTGTCTTCCTGTGGTTAATGCTATAGTGTGATCACAGACCAGTCATGCATATGAGGCTATATTGTTTCACGCCACTGCTCTTAAAGACTCTATCTCACATGGTAGGACGCGAGATTATGGTAGAATACGATAGTGGAACTGCCTTTCTGCTGCTGCTAATCTGCCTAACTGCTGCTAAATATGCCTGAACAACGACTGTATGAGAGCTAGTTTCGTACCCTCGCAAAGCCACCGGGAAGTCACTACGATTGTTGGGGAAAAAAAAGAAGTGTAGAGATAACAGAAAAAATATCAGACCTGAACAGTACACAAGCACAGGTGAGTGAAAGAGAAAGTGCAGTTTGCATCACAGCCTGGGAACCTCTCGAGCTCTACAACATTCTGGGTCACCTGCTGGCTATACCAAGAGCTTTAGGAGTGGAATCTCGGATTGCTGTATGCATACAGAGAATGAAACCACAGTAAGAAAAGGCAAAGAGGAGAAGAGAGAGAAAGGAAGTGTCTTTGAGGGAGGAAGGTCCAATGCATGTTAACATGAGAAGAAGGAGCAGTCGGGAGGGAGCATCCTCGCCTCCTCTGGCCTCCTCACTTGCACCTCCGCAGCACGTCCTGCATGCGCTCCTGGACGTTCTCCATCTTCTCGGTCCACTCCTCGCTCAGGCCCTCCTCGTCGTCGCCGATGATGGCGGCGTAGCCCATGAGCGCGATCAGGCCGATGCAGAAGAGGTAGGTGAGGCGCGTGCACAGGCGCTCCATGATGCGTCGGTCGCCCTGCGAGTGCTTCAAGTACACCTCCAGGATGGGCCGGCTGAACAGCTTGGGCTTGCCCATCACGCCCTCGTAGAGCGTGTGCAGGTTCTGGTCGCCCATGTCGTTGGCGTAGCTCTCCTCGAAGTCGTCCTTCTTGCGCTCCTGGTGCGTGCCCGGACGCGCCTCCACGACCTCCATGAACTTGCGGAACTGGTTGCGGAGGTTCTCCTCCACGCGGCAGTACTGGCCGTCCAGCGTCTCCTTCTTGATCTGGAGCAGGGCGCTGCGGTGCTGCTGCGAGAGCTCGTCCAGGGCGCGGTGCACGGTGCCGAACTCGCGCTTCAGCGTCTTGATCTCCTCGTCGTCGATGTGGTGCAGCACCACGCGGATGAGCGAGCCGGCCACGCCGAAGATGGGATTGACCACGGCGGCCGCCGACGAGATGGTGGCCACGCACTCCAGCACCTTCACCATGCTCCGCTTCAACTTGTCGCGGTCCTCCAGGATCTCAATGTCGGTGTCCGCCATGGCAGCAGGAGACTAGGCAGCAGGCCGGCAACAGCCTGGCTGAGGAAATGACATGAAGATGGACAACAGTTAGTTACCCTTAACGCACCACAAATTAAGAGGCTTTTCTTATCAAGTCATGATCTTGCGAAGTTTTAACGAAGAATTTGCCATATTTAGAGGAGATGTGACGTCACATGCTAGTTTTTGTGAAAAGAAAAACTCATGCCGTTGTAATTTGCTGAGCCATAGCAAAGCCTGAGAGGCAAACATCTGTTCCTTGTTACTGCACAACTCAAGGATAAAACCAGATTTACAGGTTGACTTCTGATGTTGAAAAAGTACATCTGGAGGCCATCTTACTTGATGACATATTTCAGGTGGTAGATATTAAGATAAGGGTAAAAGAAGGCAAGCTTGCAGTATTCTATGGAAGCGATTTAGTCTATGAGCATATAAACATACTGTATGACTTATTCTATTATTCAATGAAGGGTATAATCTACCCTAGGCTAATATGACAACATACGTTAATAATGTACATTTTTATATCAGGTAGCATTTAGTCATTAAACTATTAATATGTAAATCATAAACAATGACAATGCGCAGGAATAGCATTTGCTTTAATGTTCAAAATAGATACACATCCTGTAGATGGTCCATGATTATGCGGAGTGAATGACAATATGCAAATACTTGAAACTGCAGAATATACATACATGTATGACATAGATTCAGTCTTTCCGCACACATTGCAGCATATGAATGATAAACAGAAATTGCAAGAGAACAACAAAAAAACATTCAGTGCTATATGAATATAGTATAAAATGTCACATCAAATAATAACTTCTTTGAAGAAAAAGACCATTTGCTCACACCTAAATTATAGACATTATAATATAGATATTTTTTGGTCCCAAAAATGGCTTTGTCCAGTTTTATCTCTTAGAGGAGGGACGGTGAAGAGCCTATTAAAACACCCAACCCTCCACCAATCCTAGTTCTCTTTGCATTGCTTCAACATCTCCAACATTTTGTCCTGTATTTCAGCCACTCGCTGGGCCCATTTCTCCTTGACCTCGTCCTCATCGTCCTCGGTGACGGCTGTGTAGGCCATCAGAGCCATGAGCCCGATATGGAAGAGGTGGGCGATGTGAGAGCACCTTGCCTCCATGATCTTCCTGTTGCCGTCACAGTGATCCAGATACACTTTCAGCAGCGGCCTGCCAAACGCAGAGCCCTTCCCCATCACCCCGCGGTAGTACACGTCCAAGCTCATGTCGCTCTTGTCCTTCTCGTAGATGCTCTCGAAGTCTTCCATGTAGCGCTTGGCATGCTCAGGGTCCCTCTTGACTCGCTCCACCATGGTGTTGAAGGCCGCGTACTGGTGCTTAATGTACTCCTCGTACTTGCCGAACGTCTCGTTGACCTCGTCGATGCGGATCTGCTGCAAGGTCTGCTTGTTGCGCTGCGAGATGCTCTCCAGCTTCTCGTGGACCTGCCGGAATTCACCGTCCATCTCGTGGGCCTCCTCCTCGCCCAGGCCCTTGCGCACGACGCCCACCAGGGAGGAGACGATGCCAAACAGCGGGTCGATGGAGGAGGCGAAGGAGGAGACTTTCTCCACGCAGCCCAGCACCTTGACTGCAGTCTGTTTGATTTGCTCCTTGTTTGCCATCACTCCTTGTTGGTCCCAAAATGGCAGATCTGAAACCACGAAAAGAAAGGTTAGGTTGTGCACTTGTTGGTAAAGCACTTGTTATTGTATGACTTAATCTAGCTCCAAGTGGTGATTGTCTTTTTGATTTATGTCAGCCGGACATGGATTGGTTATCATATAATATTGTATCATATTCAAAAGTCTTTGGATGGCAGGTATAGACCCAGTTAATTCATCATAAATGTTGGTAGAAGAGACGTTTTATAAAGAGGTATGGTGCATATCTGTTATGTTGCTTAGCTTTATCTGTTTTGCTAGATTTGTTCTTAATTCTTTTTCAATCCACAAATCTAAACATTTTATAAGCTTAAAACATTCATATTTACAACAGAGTCACAGGGTGCTGTCCAGTTCTGAACTTAGCACACTGAAACCTATCAGCATTCACTCAGAGCTGTGCCATGCTTGCAGTCCCTCCCTCTCTAGCAAGGAGAGAAAGCTTGTTTTCTTTAGCTACCACTCTTTGGAAAATAAAACACAGAACAGTCCATTTGAATAGCTTCATTTACCAGGAATATACTGTGCAGGTAAACATGTCACAGTGCAATCATGCCTTATTTTCTGCCTCACTACAATTTGACATATTACATAATCTCTCTACAGATAGCAACCGGAGCAGAGGCAGAAAAAAAACACATACTGTACACGGCTCAAGTGAAACAAGGTCTTAAATCATTGCCATCGAAACAACTCTGACTAGCCAGTGTGATTAATGACAACGATCAGAATGATTTGAGGAAGTAAAATCTTTTCTAATGCTACACGGCTACAGTTAGCTTCAGGCAGTCAAATGTGTATCTCACGGGGCTCCCGTGACATCAAAACAACATCTGGTCACAACAGCAACATGAAACCATTTCACAGCAAGCATTTTGAAGAGAGAAAACAGAGCTGGACATGATATCTTACCTTGGTTTAGGCTCCTCAGCTGTTCTTCCTAATGGCGAGCTGCTGTTGTTTGTGAACAGGCAGCCACCATTTCACTCTAAGGCAGTCCCAGCCTCTATGCCATATAAGGGCAGGGTGTGGGAGTGACTCATACTTGAACAATGCTGATTGGATTAGGGGTGGAAAAAATGCAGCCTTTCCGCAATCCACAGAGCCTGGGCTGTCACACCCATACTGCTGCACAGAAAATGGCTGCAGCAGTTGGTGCAGGGGCAGACCCAGGCTATTCTTTGGAAAAAGGTCCAGCCGAACTAGTCCGATTTTACTGAATTAGAATAATGAAATAATGTTTTGAATGTAGAAAGGGCGGCTCATATTGCTGCGGTGAGGACAAAGGGCCAGTAATGACGTGGTAGTTAAATGTGCTGTATGACTGGGCGGGACAGTGGTGGATGTGGAAAGGGAGACGAGAGGTTTAGGGGCAGACCACATGTTGTTAAACAGCTGATCCCTCCCCCCCCCATTCCCTGCCCTTGGACCCTTAAGTTGTCAGCTGTTTCAGAGCAAGAACGCCAGTGACCATGAATTATGAGCACTATGTTTGTTTATCTTATTAAAACACATTCTTCCACTGTCATAACTAAATTGAATGTGGAGACCAATCTGAAGTGCTGACATCCCTTTTTTGTTTCCCAAATGCCCATTGACAGTGTAAAGCAATAGTATTTTGGTTCAGGTCTTACGTTGAAGTCTTCTTTGGAAGAGAAGTTGTTTATGGTGTCTTAAAGAACTCCTGGAGAGTGGCATATGATTCAGATATCACCTGTAGAAGGGCAAGACAGGACAGATGTCAATCACACTGTGATACAACAGCCTACATACAAAATCAGCGGACATTTTGACACCTTTGTTGTGTGGACAATTATTATATTCCTATTACATTAAAGAAATATTGCAAGTGAGGGATGTAGCTGTGAACTAATACAGGTCTTCTCAGACTTCTCTGCTGCATAGACGTGGGCCTCTTGGGTTTGTCATAAATATGGCTTTGAAATATTAAAGCCTTATAGGGTCTTAGGGTTGCCGCTGGGGTGAAGGGGTGAGCAGCATGCTGCCCTTTCCTTTCTGCACTTCCTGTTTCATGTGAAAGCTGAGATGTTACACAGGAACAGGATGAGTAAGAAAATAACAGTGTGTTATTTCTGCAAGATGCCCCTTCACTGACATACCTCCCCCATATATGTTCTGTGTTTAGTGTTGTAAAATGTGCAATCTATGACTCAATGCGTAGGAGCAACTTCCCTGTGTTTTTCATATTCACTTCATTACACTTTCATCTTAGTCTAACAGCGTAGTCCTACTCTTTAAGACAGAGGATTAAACAACAATAACTAAAATGTTAGAAGTAAAAGAAAATGTTGAGTGCTCTTGTTGTCTACGTCGGTAAACTTATGCCAGGTGCTCTTGAAGTAAAAAAACCTGAGTTGTTTGTAAAAAAAAATAACTAAAATAACTAAAATGTGTTCCATTTTCTGTGTCACTGCAGAGCCACCCATGCAGAACCCTCCTCTGATGGCAGCAACAGAACATTGTAAGGTCACTGCTGTGCCATGGGAGAGCATCAATAATGTACTCACACCACACCTCAGCTAGGTAATGTATACTTTGTGTGAGACATCTAATCCAGAAAATGAAAGAGAAATAGCCCCCAGTAGGTGTGGCCCAACACCCAACTCAACCACATGCTCAGACACGTAACACAGCTATGGGGTTCACAGAACAAAGCAGGAGCAGCAGCAGCTCAGTGTAAGAGAGATAGCCTGAGTGGATGCAAGCTAAATCTAGCCCTCCAGTCATATCAGGGTTTTCACACCTCTACCAATGGCACACTCTGGGTTTGACCCAACCAGGAAGCCAGATGCAGTCGAAATGCAGCAGTGTCATGAGCATAGTAAAAAGCATAGAGGACCAGCATGTGTGCAGAGGAGTGAGCAGAAGGGAGGTTATGCACTCTTGGGACATGGTTCAACACTCTTTCTTATGGGAGCATGGACATTGTTCCTGTAATTGACCACAGGGGGCAGTGATTTTCATTTTCACCTTTTTTGTTCACAATTGTGCCCAAGTAAGTAACAGTGGCAGGAAGATGCAAGGGAAGTGAGGCCCCACTTGACAAGACATGTTTAACCCTTTAATGCCTGGGCAGTTTTTAATATGGACAAAGGTGTGTAAGCCAATACATGAGGGTATTTCTAATGTAAAAAAAAAAAAACCATTTCTGTAAAAGAAGTGTGGGAAAGAATATGAAACTGCTTTAGTGAGGGCATTATGTACCTTTTGAGTACTCAACCAGCCATCCTTATTTATTTAACCCTTTCATGTATAACTCTACAGAGGACGCTCAAAACATTTTAGGAATTAGTTCTCATTATATGATATAATAATCATGATCATTTGTATTATTTATTTAACTAGTTAATCAAATCATGTATGAAGACTTGATAATTATGGCTCTGTTTAACTTTTTATAAAAGCATATAACTCGTTGAGGTGGAATTGCCAACTTTGCATCAAAATGTGAAGAAATCTGAATATTTCTTTAAGCAGTGAAAGGGTTAATAGCTTAAAAACTAATGTAAAATATAATTAGCCATCTTAAATAGCAATTTACAATAAATAAGTAAGTCATAGTATGGGAGTCGTCGCAAATGAATACACATGTTTTCCTTGTAACTTAGTTGTTATATCACTTCTCATAGTTTAACCCTTTGTGGTAATACTTCTGTATGTTTTAACAGTCCAGTGAGGCCTGAGATGCCAATGTTAGGTTTACAGTGGCACCTATCCATCTCTGTGTAAGCCTCAATGTGACTAGTATAGCACCGCTGTCTTGGAGGCTTGTGTTAAGTTGTCACACAGAGTATGTTTACCCCATAGCAAACCTTAAAGACCTAAGACACTCAGGGCCAGACAGCAGGGTCTAACGTCTGGAGGTAAACTTTCATTCAAGCTATTGGGCCTTGGATGCTACAGTTAGATACTAGGTTCAAAGTAAGTAAAAAGAGGCCAAAACCATACAATCTGTCTTTTTGGTGATAATTTCATGAATAGCAAATACTTAAAAATTAACCTTTTCCTAATTAGCTTTGTAAAAAAAAAGAAAAATATATATGATTATGATAAGAGTGTAAACAAATCAACAACGTGATGAGCTCAATCAGGAAGTAAGGCGCCCTTTAACAAAACTCTCCACATAGGGGCAGCCATCTTGAAAGCTCTCTGTCACTACACACACATAGCAATCTTTACATATTTTTCACCATAATACCATATATAAGTCTTCATAAATAATGCAATTTGAATGTCAACTTGTTTTTGTAATGATTTCCTCAACTCTGTAGCATTGTTCATAAGTTTCCTTCCTTTTTCCCCAAGTTCAAGGGCAGTTTGGCAGAGAGGCTGTTTGTACTGGACACACACCATTTTAACCACAGAGGAACAAACACAAACTTCCTAATCACGCTACAAACTAACAATAGACATCTTCCTGAGTATTTCTGACAATGTGAGTAGTAAAAAAAGAGTCCCATTCACTCTACTGCTACAAAGCACCAAACCATATGCACTCCACTCCTGAGGCAGCAATAGCTCCCCCTAGCCTAGACTCCATATTTCCTTCTCTATGGCTAGCATAGACCTCACCCTCCCCTGTTTTCAGCTATGAAACAAAATCACATAGCACTTCAAAAGTCACATCTTTAGCCATGGATGTGATGTATAGGGCCATCCAACACTACTAACTGCCCACTGGCAACCATGCCATTGGAGATTACAGCACTTCTTACCTTTTCAGAGTGCTTCCTCCCTCTCCAAAGTCCCAATCTGTACTGATCTTCTTCTTCCCAGAAATCCCTGCAAAAGGGGCACTTCCATGTAAGTTCAATAGGCAGGGGTGCTCATATTGGACTATACCATTTAATTGCTGTATAAAGGGCCCTATGGGGCCACCAAGGGCCTTTTGGTGCAGAAAGGGCCAAAAATCCCCATATTTTCCATTAAAATGTTATGGCACCAACTTCAAATAGAAAAGCCCCTTACCAAGTGCCCATGGTCTCCCCCCAAGACTGTGATGTCTACAGGTCCAAACAGCAGTCATACAGGCAATACAAAGCGTCAGTTGTCACTGTAAACGCAACTGGGACAGAGAGACTCTCCAGCTGGCTTTTTTACAGCTGCCAGACCCTGGGGCTGTCCATGGTGACCCATAGTTAATTCTAAAGGGCACTGAATATGTTTAAGTGGTTAATTTTGTTGTATTTTACTTGTTTTACTAAGGAAAAATTGTTTCTTGACGGGAGTTGTCCATTCAGAAAGTAGGCACCCTTCTGAAGGGCACCTCTCCAAAAGCACACTTTTTATCCATACAAAGACCTGTGTTTTGAGCTGTACAGAGCGGGGCAGTGTGAACTAAAGGACTGGGTGGGGGTTTATTGTATTAAAGAGAAGTTTTAAGATAAGTTTTTACGGGAAAAAATCAAGCCACTCTTCAGCCATCATCAAAATTTGAAAATAAATGAGCTCAATGATAGTATATGTGTTTTAACAGGTGTATCCAAAACCGACTTCTCTTTCAGCACACACTAAGGTTTGTAAGGCTCCTTTTAATTGAACATTTTTGCTAATTAATTCATTTTAACACAATAAAGTAAGATGTATTAAACAGTTCGGCGCACAATGATTATTGAAATTGTCCCTAAAATTCTGAACACAAGCGGTCATTCACAGATGATGCCGCGCAATCTAGACGTCTGCTGCGCCCAAATGTGACTGTATAAAAGGCAGTCTTAAACGCTCACGAAAACGTAGCTCTGTGTATTTATCAACTGCAGTGTTGCGCTTGTGAATGTCAAACACAAATTTTCACTGAGATGAATGTAAGTGAAAGAAATTAAGACGTTGCCCCGACAGAATGTCGCTGCTAAAGTGCAGTTTTGTTGCCTATTTGCCAAATTCGTCAGAAGAGGAACATACAAATTAAATTGCCAGATGATATTGATGAGTCAGATGAGAGACATTATTTCACGAGTAGCCTAGCCTAATTTAAAACACAAGAACACAAAGGTAGATCACAAAGATTAGGCTACCCTAAATAACGCTTAGGCTACTTGCCCTGACTTGCGTGTTCTATGTCAATTGCGCTACGCGATGTAAGATAGGGAGACCCCCAGGCCAAATGACAGCTGAATCTGTGGACAATACCGCTAACATGTATCGATATGGTATTTCAATAATACAGATAGTTAGGGCCTGTGTCAGGATGACAAGGCAGCATGTAAACACACTTTGTACTGTAGGCTACAGCCTGCGTCGTCGTTTAAGCACAAATGCGTTGGAAGCGAGAGGAAAGCGCATTTTCCACTGTTACATAGCGTAATTCGTCAGTGCAACACACAACACACTTACCGTGATGAGCCTGATCTGCAATTTAATTCAAGGAAGTAATCTTGAAATACACTGCTGGCCTTAACCGTAGCCTATAGCGCTTGACAGTTGGTGCGTTCTGCGCCCTGGCCCTTTGTATTCAAACAGCGACAGCTGCACCGGTGGTGCTGAAATAGCCTAACTCAAGAGAGAACTAGCATTTAATGCTAGACAGCGAGCTAACATTATGGGGGAGTCACAATGTTCTCAATAAACTTGGGATCTCTCTAAAACTTCAACAAGATTTGTTCTAAAACCCACAGCCTATTACAAAAGCTTCCGCTTATTTTAACCTGTATCATGACTGGAGAGTCCTTAGCTTATTTGCATTGCAAATTGAGGACCCAATAACACATCCGTCATCGAAGCTGCTCCCTGTGTCAATGATAGCCTACCCAAATTTCAACAGACTAAAATAATTGTCCCTGTAATCTTAAATTAGGCCTAGGCCTACTTAAATGTCCAGATACACGATCGAACAGTTATCTGGTTGTCTTCTGTTGAGGCTGGCAAAACGTCCCACCCAATGAAAAATACTGTTAATTCCGACTACAATGGAAGGCTATGTGCGAAGAGCCAACCTGAGATTAAGCCTTGAAAATATACCCGTCCTCGTTGGTATATTAGGCTTCCAGTTGTGTATTATATAGTCCTATCAAATAACGCTTCAATGGGATTTGTTCTATGACAGAACTTTGCTTTCAATTATATACTACCTGCCAGACGGTATCACCTGTTTCTTGGACTTTGCGGAAACACCTCGTTTACGTGAGGGTGGGGCATGGTACAGTAAGTCATTGTGGTTTAGGTGGTGGTCCACCTTGGTGTAATGAATGTCTTGCGTTAAGGCTGTAGGCCTATGTTGCTGAAATGTCTGAGGACGTGATGTAACTTGCTAAGAGATTATGTTTGTTGTGTTTCTCCCATGCTGCCCACGCGAGAAAACACACAAAATACCAATCTAGCCTACAGGGCTCTTGAGGACTAGGCTATGTTCGTTAGCTGGAGAACCAAAGTATTTTATGTCAAGCAATTCATCAATTAAACAGAAGACCTTAATTAACTAAATAAAAGAAAATAAATAGCTTATAAAATGTCAATACCATAATAAAAAAGATAAAAATAAGGCAGCCTCCCCAGTTTCTTATCCACTTTCTAGAAATGACCAAGGCCAGTGCAGACCTTGAGTCTAGGGAATATTTATTGAAACATGTCTGGAATGTAATAATTGATTTGAATCCTAATAATAAAAAAATATCTGAAACTCTCTAGGAGATGTGTACTTTTCTTCTATTCCTAATGTGTGTGTGGCATTCTGAATGATTGTGCCGTTTAAGGAACTGTCTTCTCGTCTCCTTGAGGTCTTCCAGTTGTTTGTTTAAGAAAAAAAAAAGTTTCATTGCGAATCTCCACCCCCCACCCCACCATAGACCTCTGAAGTTCACCTACAAAAAAGAACCAAAGCCATCTTTGATACACTATAAGGAGATCCGGGTGTTAATTGAACCAACCACCTATGGCAAGTTGCATTGCAAGTTACTGTAGCTCTGGGGTAGCAAACATGGAAAAAGGTTTTCCATCTTAAAGTACTGAAGATCACAGGGGCCACTTGAAGGCAGATCACAGATAATCTGTGGCATAGTGAAAATATCGTTAAAAAAACCCCACCACATTTTGCATGGTGTTTCCTTAATTTGGGCCTATTATTAGCCCTTGGAAAAAAGACTTTGTAACATGTCATATTAGAAGTATATCATTATGAATGGAATGTGCTTAAAAACACAGCGATTTTCAAGTTCCTGCACAAGATAAAGTGTTCAAATGAATCCCAAAGTTGAAATGTTATATGCTTATTTATATTCATGAACTTTTGCATAACTGAAGCTTCAATGTAAAATTATCAGCAATATGATCTTTATTTCTTTTATCTTTATTTATTTCTCACAATTCGATTTAAATCTGTGTTAGTGAGCACTTTTCTAAAACAACAACAACAACAACAACAACAATAATAATAATAATGAATTAGCACCCTTCACTTCACAAACAAAAAATGTTGTTAAAATCATAGTTATATCATAAAAATGAAAATGTCAAAAAATAAAAGTCCGTCAGTCAGTCAATAAGCTATCTCAAAGAGAGATGTTTTAAGTCTGCTTTTAAAGTCAGTAATTGAATCACAGTGTCTGATGTAGTCAGGCAGTGAATTCTACAGCTTGGGGGCAATGTAGCTGAAAGCCCTCTCTCCCAGGATGCTGAGGTTCACACTAGGGACATGCAGTAGGCCTGCTGAGGACGATCTCAGTGAGCAGGCAGGGGTGCAAACTTCCAGGAGGTCAGTGAGGTAGGTGGGGGTATAATCGTGTAGAGACTTGAATGCCAGGAGCAGGACTTTGAAATGTATTCTGTTGGCAACTGGAAGCCAGTGCAGTTGCATTAGCAATGGTGTTACATGGCTAGTGGATTTGGAGCATGTTATAATTCGCACTGCAGCATTCTGGATGAGTTGGAGCCGGTGGAGTGGCTTATTAGAGATTCCAGACAAGATGGAATTACAGTACTCAAGATGGGATGTCACATACGCATTCAATTCAATTCAATTCAAAGAACTTTATTTTTCCGTTAGGAACTTCACATGTGGAGAAGCAGCACATACCTTCACACACACACACACACACACACACACACACACACACACACACACTCTAAAAAAAAAAAAAATACATTGACAAGGACTTCTGCACTCTGCAGAGTCAGTGGTGGGCAAAAGCCCTGCAATGTTCCTCAGATGGACAAAGGCACTTTGAGACATACTGTTTATCGTGTGCACTGAATGAGAGTGCGTTGTCCAATATGACACCAATGCTCTTGACCTGATTGGAGCCAGGGATGGTGCTGCCATCTACAGAAATGGTGAGAGGTTCACCAAGAGCTGATTTGGAGCTAGGACTGGAAACCAGTTAGTATCTGGTGTGACCATCATTTGCCTGGGGCAGTGCAACACATCTCCTTTGCATAGAGTTGATCAGGTTGTTGATTGTGGCCTGTGGAATGTTGGTCCACTCCTCTTCATGGCTTTGCGAAGTTGCTGGATATTGGCAGGACCTGGAATATGCTGTCATACAGTATATGCCAATTTAAAGCATCCCAAACATGCTCAATGGGTGACATATCCGGTGAGTATGCTGGCCATGCAAGAACTGGGATGTTTTCAACTTCCAGAAATTGTGCACAGATCCTTGCAACATGGGTCCGTGCATTATTACGCTGCGACATGAGGTGATGGTCATGGATGAATGGCACAACAATGGACCTCAGGATCTCGTCACGTTATCTCTGTGCATTAAAATGCCATCAGGAAAAGGCACCTGTTCGTTGTGCATAAAACACTCCTGGCAATACCATAACCCCACCGCCACCATGGACCACTCAATCCACAAAGTTTACAGCAAACCGCTCACCCATACAGTACGTCGCCATACATGCTGTCTGCCATCTGCCTTCTACAGTGAAAAACGGGATTCATCTGTGAAGAGAACACCTCTCCAAAGAGCCAGACGCCATCAAATGCGAGCATTTTCCCACTCAGGTAGGTTACGATGAGGATGACGATCATGGAGGTAAAGATGCTAGATGTGGAGGTTTTGGGCAGGTGTGGTTACACATGGTTTGAGGTTGTGAGGCCAGTTTGATGTACTGCCATATTCTCTTAAACTCCTTTGGAGACGTCTTAAGGTAGAGAAATTAAAATCCAATTCATGAGCAACAGCTCTGGTGAACATTCAGTCATCATGCCACTTGCATGCTGCCTCGAAACTGGCAACATGTATGGCATTGTGCTGTGAGATGGAACTGCACATTTCAGAGTGGCCTTTTATTGTGGCCAGCCTTAGGCACACTGGTACAATAATCATGCTGTGTAATCAGCATCTTGATATGCCACACCTGTGAGGTGGATGGATTATATCGGCAAAGATAAATTATCACTTACACAGATTTGCGAACATTTGAGAGAAATAGGCCTTTAGAAAAAGTCTAAGATCTTGAGTTCAGCTCATGATAAATGGGGGCAAAAAAGTGTTGTGTTAATATTTTGTTCAGTGTATGATCGACCTAGTTTAATTGAAAAATAAAAGGAAAAAACAAGATCTAACATTGAAGCATTTTTTTTTTAATTCTGCCTTATTACACAGGGCTTTTTGAGTTTTTTTGAGGTATTAGGTGTCTTGGTACTACCCAACCACTATGTGCACTACCCAACCAAACATCTGCATTTCAAAACCCCCATGTTATTTTCCCATATGAAAGATCACAAGATACCAGCTGTCAAAGGTGGTTTTTCTGTAGGTGAACTTCAGAGGTCTTTTGAAATAGTTAAATCATCAGCAGTCCAAAGTTTTGAAGTGGCTTAACCCGGCCAATCCTGCCTGGTCAAAGCTGCCAGGGTGGAGCTACCCCCCTGGACAAGGTGACAGGGACCAAACTGTTGGTGGGGAGGAAGGTGGGGACTGTGGGGAAGGTGTGGTTGGTAGGCAGTGAAGCAAGTATGTTAGAAAAAGTCATTTTAAGAGAGGTGAAAGTTGGTGATTGGATGAGGGTAATAAATGAATGAATGATGTAGAATTTAAGTCTTCCTGGTAGAAGTTATATGCTAGACCTTCCATTTCTGATAATGTAAACAAGCACAGTGGCTTAGACCAAATTAAAAACAATTCCAGCCTATCCACACATTTCTTCAGGAGCATGGAAGGAAGGGGTGTAATTTCAATGACCTTTGAGAATCACAGACTTCAAGAAGATCCAGAATGAGCAATGGCCCATGGGAACACGGGAACATGCTTTGTACAATACTTCAGTCCTCTCTGACCTGCACTCTGAAAGGAACACGCCACCACTCATGAAATCAGGTTATTCACCATCTCCCTACAGTAAGATTATTTACATTATTCACAATGAGTACAAATGGAAATGCAGGTTAAAGAGACCCTATGCAACTTTCTGCAGGAGACGATCGCTCCGTGTTTACATCTGGAAGTCTGAGACGAAGAACCACGCTTGCAATTTATATATTTAAATATAGCTTATACATGTATAAATATACACGCTAAAGCTGTCGGGGAAGCTCTGCAGAGAAAATGCAAGCATAAAATGAGCGAAAATGAAAAACGAAACCGAAACCAGAGATGAAATCGCCAATCCTGCATAGTTCCTCTTTAAGACTAGTGATTTTCCAGGCAGATGTTGACTTGTGTGAAAAACTGTTCCAAACACACATGACTATTAGAAACTTTGAATCGATGAAGAAAATGTATCGATGGTTTTGTAATAACAATAAAAGAAAATCCTCGGATTTGCATTTGAAAGAGCCACTGGCTTCATTTACGCCTTTTTTTCCAATGTGAAACTAACATAACATTTTTTACATTCTGCATTCTGAAGACCTTTGAAAACAGGTTGTTTCCACAAAAAAATAATAAAAACTAATTTCATTACATTCACTTTACTCTCATATTATTATTGTTGATGTCATCCAGAGTGTAACCATATGTATACTTTTACATAGATGTTTTTAGCTAGATGAAAAACTTAAAAATGTCAAGGTATAGCAAACTGCCTCAAGCTGTCTGAAAGGCCCCGGACCTCTCAGGGGTGAACAGAACCCCACCACTGACCCTTAATCCTAGCTGGAGAACATCTTGGCCATCCCAGACACTGTTAAAGCAATAGTTCGGAATTTTGGACATAGGACCTCATTTCCAACTCAGTCTGGGTGATATAGGTCGGTGAAGACCATTTTCAGTGAATTTCTGCCCTTCCTATGAGTTGCAGCGTTCATCTCGTGCTAATCTGGTGCCAAGATAACGCAAGTCAACGGTAACATCCAGCCTGCCACTGAAAACACTCCACAGAACACCCGAAACAAATACATTTTAACGTCAGACTATCGATGCACATGCCTAGTGTTGATAGAACCATGTTAGAAATAAAACGAACCTTGCATCGCATTGCAATAGCCTACTTTGTTCCCTGTATGGCAGTGGCGGATTGATATTGAGAAACTAGTCCCTCAAAATGTAATAAATCATTGAGTTGCAAGGTTAGTTTTATTTCTAAAATTATTCTATCAACACGGACATGTATATCGATAGTCCGACGATTTAATTGACTTGTCTCGGGTGTGCGGTGGAGTGAGTAACGTTACGTGTCCATTATCGCGGCAAAAGCCACCGCGCCGCACATAGCCCATTCATTTCCTATGGAGAGCGGCACGGCGTAGTTAACGCTTCCGCAAAGCACCTTGGGAAGGCGGCGCGGTCATTTCAACAGAGGCGATGCGTCAAGAAGTTGGGCTCTGCTGAACTTTATGCAAATGAAAGCGGTAAACGCGAGGCAGCTAGCCAATGAAAGTACGTCTTTGGTAAACAAGTGTTCTCCTTTGCTCTAGTCCTCCGGTCCGGAACCATAGCCTGCTAGAAATATTTGTTCCGCCTGCTAATCGTCTCGGTTTAATGAAAATATATAAGTTATATAGCGGCTAAGCCATTAAGTTTAGAACAAGTTTGCCACTGCACCCTATCAAAATGACATTGTTGGCGACTTGAACCAAGACAGAAAGGTGCTTTGGAGGAACATGGCAATGACATTTGTGAGTATTTCAACAAAATATGTTAAAATTACTTGCACTGGCTAATAGTGTTACGTATTAAGTAGCTATCTTCACTTTAGTTGCCTATGTGTGCTGGCATTGTGTATTTCGATGTAATAAACTGCTTTAGCCTACTACACGACCACAAGCGGCGACGAAGAGAGGGTCTAGGCGTCTGCAAGCGTCTACGCGCCGCAATAATGGATACGCACCGTAAGACTGTTGTTGATGTCAGACTGATGTTACCGTAGAAATGTATTAGCTCAAAACCAGCGTTAACAAAGGGGGACGCTGCAACTGAAGGAAGGGGCTAAACGCGATAAAAACGGTCTCCACCGACCTATATCACCTCGGTAAAGTTGGAAATGAGGTCCTATGTCCAAAATTCCGAACTATTCCTTTAAGTCCCCGGGTGTGCTACTCTCTGTGCCAACCTGCCATTTGTGAGTAAGGCTAGTCTCTGGAGGCAATGCCAGAGCTTTTATGCTCTCCAGAATATACAGTCATACCTGTAGCCTACCTAGACATTCAGAGAAATCCTCACAGATGATGAGTTGCAAAAAGTCTAGGTGAGTAGTAACTAACACAGAGAATTAACATGACTTTGTTAGTTAACAAGACTAACAAGAAACCTTCCTAGATCTGGCCGCTCAGCTAGTAATCTGGGACAAAGGGCCTTGTCCAGACAGGTAACAAAGGACCCGGTGGTCACAATGAATGAGATCTGAGTTAATTTTGAGAAGATGATAGAAGAGTAAAGAAGGACAAGCATCAGTGCAGCTTAGTTTCTTCCATTGGGAATTGCAAAGGTAAAAAGTAACCATCATTCGATTCATACTGAATCCCTTTAAAGAATACTCTACATATTGTGAGGTAGAAAATGCCTTCAGTATTATTTTACTTCAACAGGTGTTCCATGGTATTTCTCTGTCCACTGTTGCCATCCTGTCTATGAGATCCATTCGCAAACATTTATTTCCTGGTTGGTGGATGCTTGTCTGAAGTTTGAAATCATTGGAGTTCAATCCCTAACGTCTGGTAATGATGTATGTTAACCATAGGGGACACATGATGAACTGTTCCCGGAACTGTTCGCTGATTTGACGGCGGTGCATTTGCCAAAGTAAACGAAAGTGGATCAAGGTATCCCAGACGGAGTACTGAAGGGAAATGAAATTGAGCGGAAGCGCGTAGACAGGTGGAGCCAAGCTAATCCTTTTTCTCCACTGTAACCAACTTCATTTCAATAAAAATATTGCAAGCACTTCATTGTCTGTTTTCTTTCTCAAGGTTGAAGTTAAAGAACTAGGCCTACTGACTACCATTACTAAAACACACAAGACCACGCAATAAATGTGGCTTTATGAAAGTAAAGAAAATGGCAATAACAAAAGTACCTGGAGGCCAGTCAAAAATCATTGGGTGTTGCGAATCTATTTACCCTACACGAGTGATTGTCTCAATGTTAGTGGATCAGTGGATAACCTCTAACCTCTAATTCCCCTAACTAAATCATGAGAGCCAAGCTAAGTAATAAAATGTAGGAATTCCCTTTTTTGTTTTGTTTCATAAGCCTATGACTAATGCATTACCAGGAACTCTGGACACTGGACATTATGTCTATTATAAATTCACATAGGCTAATATTACTTTAGTAAAAGAACTGCTTTAAAGCCTAAAATGATTAATGTTACAGTCCCACCCCTCTCATGCAACCATAAGTCATACAACAAATATGATCAAGGGACATTCAACTGTCATAAATCAGGTACTGTATTTTTTTTTTTTTATAAAACACTGTTTTCTGTGAATTCAGTGTAGTGTGTGCAAATAAAGTCAAGTGAAAGTCAAGGTTAACTTTACTGTCAATTCTGCTATTCTGATGGCCTATTAGGCTATCATTGAAATTGCATTTATCTCACGTCGGGTAAAACATGTATTGTATGCTCATCTGTAGCTTTGAGCTGCAATTTTATTTACAATAGGCTACATTTACATTTAGTCATTTAGCACTTACATTCAAAGCGACTTACAACGAGGATTAACATTCAAGCCACATCGCAAAGAAGACCTAAATCAAACAACACGAGGCTACTGCAGTGACAGTGCAGAAGTTGTATCACTAATTTCTAAGGTCTATTCAAATAATGTAGTCCTATTTTCCTGTGAGCGGCCATGTTCAATGGGGCCTAATACAAACGGCGAGACTGCAGTCGCATTCAGCACCACTGACAGCGCACGAAACGTTCTGCGGTGTGTCTGACTCGGTGCAGCATCCATCGGATCAGCGAACTGGTAAATCTTAACATACAAACTCCACATACGTTGCTTGAGCTTTGCGGCTCGTGAGGACGGCACAGTTGCAGCCCTTAGGCTACTATAGGGGAGAACTGGGACAATTGTAACAGCGGTACAAATGTAACAGTGTTTATTTCTCAAGATATGGTGTAGCTACAGGAACGCAAATAGACTCATATCAAGTAATTATCTACAATCGTATAGCCATCCAAATATGAATGGTCTATTGTACATACAACCAGAGATATTAAGCAAAAAAGAGCCAAATTCAAGCATCGCGATTTTTATTTTATTTTAAACCGCAGCTGTTTGTTTAAGTTTGCGTCGCGAAATTTTAATGTGTAGACTTCAATCAAATGCCATTCATATCGCCAGTCCCTCTGTTTCAAGTTAACATGAGAGCCATTTGATTTATATAGTCATAGCAAATGCAATTAAATGAAAATAAAAACATGACCTGTGCGGCTTAGTTGTAACCAAAGATTCTAGAACAGAGCTCTGTTCTAGAATCTTTGGTTGTAACACCCGTCTCTATGGCAAAATGAACTGATTTTATCGCGCATGCGTGAGCAGTTATCATTGCGAGTTATGGATTATGATTTTGTGCCGCGATCACCCTCAATTAAAGTTAACACAGCAACTTCAAATATCAGTGTTGGACCAAATGCTTCAGACATGTAAGAGATAAGCAGTTTATCAACTATATTAACAGGTTTTATCAAGTCGATATGACCAAAATAAGCATATTTAAAGGTTGTTCTGAGCTAGCATAACATCGTATCATACGGTCTCCAATGGCTAATCACTCATACAATAAATTAGCTTTAACAGTCATACATTTTGACTTTTTTTGTTGATTATGTATGAAAACAGATGTTCTTTGTTTAAGCCATCAGTGTTTTGTGTTAAAATATGTTATAGGATTCACGATTTTAACACGATTTTAGCACTGTTACAACCATGACGCTATACCGTTACAACTGTGCCGCACTTTTTATGGCTGCGTCTAGGTTGTAACAAAGGTACATGACACTGTTCAGTTAAATTATAAACAAACTATAAAATATTTTTTTCAATTCTGTTTCAACTTTCATGGAGTATAGACGTATGACTCTGTGCTGGTCAAGTTTCACAGCTCTCAAGTCTATCGTCTTTGTGTAAAGCTAGTTTGAACTGAGACAGTAAAAAAGTGTTACGATTGTGCCGGTTCTCCCCCATAATAGCCTAGCCTGTATTCAATGTTATACAGTCTATATTGCCTATACCCAATTGTCACTGGAGTCAGAACATTAAGCATTTCACTGCATATTGTAGGCGTATCTTAAATCAAAGTTTAAGTTTTATTTAAAGCAACAATGAGCACTTTTGTTATTTGTTTATCCAGCAAATAACGATGTTCACAGACAAGGTAAAGTATGTTGCATGACGACAGACAACTGAAAAAAGTCTAACGTCAACAAAACCCTTTTGGTGCTCTTCTACAAAGCCATCATTGAAAGCATAATTTCATGTTCAATCACCGTCTGATATGGGAGCTCTAACAGTCGTTCTTCCAACTTCTGCCCTCCGGGAGAATATAGATCTCTGAGGACTGGAACGACGCGCTTCAAGAACAGTGTCTACTACTTTTTATTTTTTTATTATCCCCCCCCCCCCCCCCCCCCCCCCCGCTATTAATCCCCATCTCCCCCCACCGGACTGAGCTACCAAAAATACCACCAACATTGTTAAAGTTTCTATTCTATTCTATTCTATTCTATTCTATGAAAAGCTATTGTAGCCTATGCTACGACTTTATGAAAATATGATGTATTGCGACATCGAAGCAAGTCATTCCATCGAATTACAGATCCGTTACCCGATCTGGTAATCTTGCATACGGTTAAAGCAGATAGAGGGCCGCGAAGCGAATTTGGGAAACTTTATTTTAAGGTAGCCTACAAAAAACACCTCTTTGCTGCCACAGCTCGAATGGAACTTCAGGTCCTGAGCATTCTAAGGGAACTGACGTTACCTAGGAATCTGCTACTTCACCATTGTGACGTAACATATCGGCACCCACGCTCATAGGCGACTTCAGAGAGACTTCATATTAATTTTATTTGCAGAGCATACGGTTGTGTTCATGTCAACCAGAAATGATATCTGATTAATTATTAATTATTAATATTAATTATGCATAGGCCATCGTCGGAGCCAATATCACAAGGTAAGTTCAAAGTGTTGTGTAGGTCAATATATACTGTAGTTGCTATATAAACATATTCAATAATTTATTTCTGACCAGAAAGTGGGTAAGAGTAGGCCTAAATAGGCTATAACATTATTAGCTTTGCAAGAAGCCCATTTTTAATGTAAAATGTGGAAAATAACAAACAGAAAGTCACACCACAAAGAGCAGTTCTCAGCCATATTGTTCTTTTCAGGTAAGAGAAAGGTGGGAAGAAGCCGCCGGGTTGCCAGCACCAGCACCTGCAGCAGGAGGGATGTCCTCCCTTCCAGCTCAGGCTTGTCCAGGGAGCCCACTGCTGCACCCTCCACCACTCTGTCCACCCAGCATGGACACAACAGGCCGGAGAGTGACCGCAGACAGTGGCCAACCCAGGGCCCACCATCACCTGCACCAGCTGCAGCCCCCACTGGCAAAAGCAGGAGAAAGAGGGACTACAGCACACTGGGGAAGAAAATGACTCCGCCATCTTCGGGCACCCCAAACCTGGGCAACATGGCCTCAGGTGTTGGTAGCTCCGAGCGTCCTTCGGAGCACGGAGGTCACAGCAAAGTGTCCAAGTGTCCAAGAGCAGGAGGTGTTTGTGATTTCTGGGAGGGGCCATCTTCCATTGACCAGAAATCCACGTCAGGGACAGCACCACTGCAAATATGCCAGGTCAGCGGTTCGGACAAGGCAGAGGCCAGCAAAACACCTAAAGCCACACAAAAGAGGAAGATGGGTTCCTCGGTCAAGGGGAAATCTAGCGAGAACACCAGCACATCTACGCTGAAAAAGAGACGTTCTTCTGAGCCTGCCACGGAAAAGACACCAAGAGAGCCCTTCGACCCATCCCTCCTTCAAGGTTTACAAATTTAATATAAAAAATATATTGATAGACCTTTTATTCATCAATTCCTGTAATAAAGATGGTAGAATTACCTGCAGAGAGAACACTCCCATATCACTTGATATTACAAACTGACATACAGCTGTTAATTTATTTGCAGTGACCTTTGAATCACGCTACACAGTTGGAGAACTGCTCGGTAAAGGAGGGTTTGGACGTGTTTATGCAGGAATCAGAAAGTCTGATGGATTACCAGTGAGTTTCTTCACTTCTTGGTCTTTGGTATTTTTACTACTGTTTTGTAAATATGTGTAGGCCTATATAAATATCAAATAAAGATAGTACTCTTCTTACTATTTAACATATTCCTGTTCTCAAATCAATTTACTCAATCAAGTCAATTAAATATTTATCTTACTTCATGCAGGTTGCCATTAAGCTGGTCGCCAGGACCCGTGCATCTGAGTATATTACCATGGTAGGTATTTACTTTAATGGAAACAAACAGTGACATTTAGTTAAGCCTGTCACCATAATATGCATCTGAAATGGCATACTCCTTATCTATGAAATACCTCAGGCATGTCATCAGTGTGATTCTGATTCCAGTTCCAACTCCAGTTGTAATTCTTATGTCCCTCAACTCCTCCCTCTCAGCCTGACAGCGGCGTGAGCCTCCCTCTGGAGGTGGCTCTCATGACCATCGTGTCCCAGCCCCCTGAGTGCCCCAACATCGTCAACCTCCTGGAGTGGTTTGAGGGGCCCATCTTCTTCATTTTTGTCCTGGAGCGGCCCATGCCCTGCATGGATCTATTGAACTACTGCCAGAGACTCCCATGTCGGCTCAGTGAGAACCAAGCGAAGCACATCATGCGTCAGGTGGTGCTTGCTGCGAAACACTGCCGTGACCGTGGTGTTCTGCATCGTGACATCAAGCCAGAGAACCTCTTGGTGAAAACTGACGATGTGACTGTCAAACTGATTGACTTTGGCTGTGGGGACCTCTTGACAAAGAGCCCCTATAACACATTTTCTGGTATGGTGCACATTACACATTCACTTGTGAAGGAAATTTGTGTCCGACATGTTTGTATCCAAGGCTGTCACGCTGACCTCACTATTTTTTATGGCAGGCACAAAAGGATATATCCCACCTGAGTGGTGGTTACAGAGAAGCTACCAGGGCCGGCCGGCCACCGTTTGGTCCTTGGGTGTGCTGCTCTACAACCTCCTCTGTGGCAAGCTGCCATTTGTGGGCGAGGGCGAGATTGTCTCTGGAGCCCTGCAGTTCAGCAGGGGACTATCCGGTGGTGAGCGAATATAAGAGCTTTTAAGCTCTCTGGACTTCATAGTTATTGTTTATCCTCAGACAACCTTCCCCAAACTGGATATGCAGAAAGAAGCCCAGGTAAATACGTAGTACTGACATACAGATTTAACAAGACTTTGTTTTGCTCTCCTGTCCAATCCTGTAACTGTGCAGAATGCCGTAATCTCATTCACCTGTGTTTGAGGAAAGACCCAACCAAACGGCCAGTCCTGGAGGAAATCCTCCAGCACAAGTGGTTCTCCACAGAGTAGGGTTAGGTTACAGCATGGAGAGAGAGGAGGAACCTGTAAGACTGATCGACAGTGAATATCAATGTCACACACAACACAGATGAAAATCTTTTTTATTGTTTTATTTTGACCAGCTGTGTGTATGAACGTGTAATCTAATATCTTTTTCCACGATTCCATCATTGACTGATGAATAATATCATCTCCACAGGAACTGACATTGGGGTCTATTAGGTCCGCAAGTGTGCAGGGGCATCTAGTCTCAGAAGGGTTGGTTGATTGAGATTGTGAGGTGTCTCACTGAGCTCTCCTAACCCTGCTGGGTTCATAATCCACCATGAACCATGAAGTTCCCCTGTAGACGGAGCAGGCAGCATCTACCAACCCATGGTGGGTTCAGATGGCAATTTATACTTTCCAAAAGAACACTTGTATTTAAATGTATTGACAAATTGGCATGAAAGGTCAGACAAAAGCTTCCATAACAATTACAAATCGTCTTCTTCTCAAAGGCCTGCTCTGGAGAACACCCCCCATTAGATGACCAGGTTCAGCAGGGCTGGTTGAATGTCACTCTCCCAGCCTGGCTGTTGGCTGCACACCAAGCATGCCTGAGTCCTACAAGTACCACGGACGGGGCCTGTTGTGGGAAGCACTTTTCATTTCAGTAAAAGGTAAGACGTTAGGCCTACTGTTACTTGCTTGTACACTGAACAGCTTTGCAAAATACTGTGTAAAATGTAAATGTAAATACCCTGTAAAATAGTAAAAGACTGTGAGGTAGGAAATCCATTACATGTTGTAATGTATTGTTAATTATTGTTTTTATCAAGGGCTGTTCCAGAAAGGCATTCTTCTGAGTCTACCGTTTTCCACCTCCATCTCCACTGTACCAGCCATCTCATATTAGCAATTCAATATTTTTCATGAGGTCATGAAATATCAATTAAAAATGAGCATACAACTACATGTTTTCTTTTCAGTTTGTCAATTAGCCAGATCATTAATTATGTACATAGTGTGGATATGTATTTAAAAAGGCAACTTTAATGCATCAGACACAACATCTTAAAAAATGTGTTACATCCATGCAACATGGATGATGAAAGGAAAGAGAATAGCCTAGCTATATGTGACCCTGTAAAGCGGAGTCGTTTCGGTAAAATTAATTAAATTAAGTTATTGTGCTCACGTGAACGGCCATAAACTAAGCTTTCCAACGATATGTATATCGAGGGTATTACACAAACTATCGCTAAGATAACAGCATCCAAAGTTGACATGGTTCTCCTGTCACGATATGCCAGAAGAGGAGAAATCACCTTTTTAAGCAGCGCGTGCACAACGGGAATGACAGCAAATGTGTTGAATCTTCGCCGGGTTTAACAGTCAAAACGTATGTTTTTCCGTGAAATGCGTTCACGATATGAAACTGTAGACTGTATACAGTCGAATGAGGCGAAAACGTGAAATTCAACATTTTAACCCGGAAGTTTGTTATTGTTGATTTTCTCAAAATAACGTTGTGCGCAAAACGACTGATTTCGCTATGAATGGTCACATATACAGTATAGATACTGTGAATCCAACCATCCTACAATGGTGAAAATCTTTAACTGTTCAGTGCATAATCATTTCATCATCAATCAGTACCAACACATGAAATCAGTGTAGCACCCCTACTCTACTTAAAGGTTGGGTACGGAATTCGCAAAACGGCCGGCAGATTTTGAATACATACAACCTCAAGTCCCGCCCTCCATGCACCAACGAAAATTATGCGCGAGAGCGAGCCAGTCTAAATGAAATGCCAGCCTGGCGTCTACAGCACTATGAGCTCTAGTCTCCATACAATCACCCACATCAACTTCCCCAATTACATTCTTTATTCACCTCCAAAGGGTTGTAGGTAATAGTTCCACAAATCAGACAAGGTAGATGATTTTATAGCCTACATTATGGTAAAAGCACTTTGTCTACCAGCCCTTTCGTTCGGAAATTCTAAAACAACGATGCATTTTAATACACCAAAATAACATTTGATATAGCCTAGGCTACCTTACATCTTTCAGTAGCCATAGGTGTGTATATTTGAACAGAATCTGGTTTGGTTCTTACCAGGGCGTTTATCTTCTGAAATATCCGAGTTTAGTGCTGGCCCGCTGGTTCGCCTATTCCACTGTAGCTCCAAGCAGTTAAGTTTCGATTTCATGTTTACAACACTCTTCGAGTCACGGTAAAATGTCATTTTTGCTACATAGCTTATTTATTGTGTGGGTGATTGAGTTTCCGTAGGTATCCGCTGCCTTAGTATGTATAGAAATGAAGTGACACATACAATTTGAGGGGAACATTATGGGACGTGTAGCAGGCCTAGTTACTTTCGTTTCAGCACTGACTCGCGGTCAACAGCTTTCGTGCTATGTGCACGAAAGGGTCGCGCGTGCGGGGGGGAGGGGGAGGAGGAGGAGGAAGAGGAAGACCGTTAGATTGACAAATGAGCTGTGAAATTATGGTATGGGGTTTAGAATTCTATTGGCTGGAGTTTTTCGAGCCCTGCCCGTTCCGCAGATGATTGACATGTTTAATTTCCATTTCAGTACTTCCAACTCAGTGGCTGTAAGTGGGTTAGGAATAGGATTTCAAGTGATTTTGCAAAAATGACCAAAAAAGCTCATTCCATACCCTACCTTTAATAAAGATTACTTTAAAGTAAAAGGAAGTGCCTCTAAGGGTTATTGTTATGTTTAGGTAATTTCTAGGTTCAGCATTAAGGGGGGAGAAAATGGACAATACAATGTAAACTGGTATAAATAAATAATGCACATTTATTAAATACAAGTATACCTGTTCTCTAAGAGAAAAGGAAATCAATAGTTAAAAACTCAAATGTTCAAAACATCGCATTAGTGAACGCCTATATTTTGTGGGTTACTCTTCAGAGGCCACTACCCAAAAACAGACGTCAATTCTCCCTTAAAAGCTTAAAAATGCAACTGGTCCATGAATTGTGTGATGGTTAAAGCAGCACGAAAAGAAAAGCTAAGAGGCAGCCAGGCGCAGAAGTGGGAAGGGTCGTAACACCTAACTTGAAAGCAGGCCATTCCCTATACTGTAAATTTGAGGGACGCAAACGAGACTGTGTGGTGTGTATTCGGATTCAAAAGAGGGCAAAATCGGGGAGATGTGTTAAAACATCATTTGGGTGCTCCACATGCTGTGTGTCCCTTTGTAAAGCAGGATCATGCTTTCATGAATTTCATGGAATGTTGTAGTCAGTAGAGTCAGAGTGCATGTCTCATTTCATCTCTTTCTTGTTAGATCTCTCTCACACTCACTCACATACTTTGTTGGTTTGAGAAAATCTGTTATCTTGATTTAGTCACTGACATTCTGTCAATATACAGTATGTTATTAATGATACTTGTGTTGGCAAACAAATAAATATTTAATTATTTGAATACTTTAAGAAGATGTAAAATGTAATATACAAGTATATGTCTGAGTTAGTCCAAATTACACCTGGCTATAAAAATGACATTTAGCGAGTCAAGCATATGTTAATATCAGTAGATATTAAGATACATACAGTATTTGATATCAAAATTAAAATACAACTCCTGCTTTTGAAAACAAAAATAAACTTGTAATTGTAATTTCTGCTTTGTTATCTTAATATAAGTAAATTTGCAGAGTGACATAAAATATTTCATAGAATTTCTTTGTTGTTCTCAGTAAACAGCTGCAATATTCTAGAATTCTATTGGGGTATTGAGGGTTAACATATGGGCTACGTGCACAATGGACGGAGCGAACATTCGATTCCATTCGGGGTTGGCAGATCACTTTCCGGTTAACTGTGCGTTCAGACCAAGAGCGACTTGAGCTTCCAAAATCGCTCTGGACGCCCTGTAAAGGACGCCGTGGGAAGCTTGGATCAGCTTGGATTCTTTGGCCGCTCTGACGTAGTAGCATTCTATGTTCGTTGCTGGTCGTTTGGTCGCTGAACTGCGTCATACCTCATTACCATAAAGTTAAACCATTTTCAACTTTCTCTAGTCGCTCAAGACGCCCAAAACGCGACGCCGACGGATTGGTCGCTGCTGGCAGCTGAGAGAAGCCGGCTTCCATTGAAAATTAATGACTTCCGGAATCTTTGGAAGCTCAAGTCGCCGGCGGTGTGAACGCACAGTAAGAGCCTGTCGATTGGCAGCCGCCGCTAACAGTTCTTACTTTTCACTTTCCCGATGTCTTGCAGATTTACCGGGGCAGTGAGCGTCAGTGACGTCCACAGGATCGTAGGTGCCCTATCCTGCACCCCGAAGAGTAAGAGGGACAAGGGATTTAAAATGTACATTTCCTCGTACATTCACAACTATGAGGGTAAGTATCTGATAACTGCTAACGTTAGCGCTTGACTAACTGTGCGTTCACACCGCCGACGACTTGAGCTTCCAAAATCGCTCTGGACGCCCTGTAAAGGACACCGTGGGAAGCTTGGATTCTTTGGCCGCTCTGACGTAGTAGCATTCTATGTTCGTTGCTGATCGTTTGGTCGCTGAACTGCGTCATAGCCCATTACCATAAAGTTAAACCATTTTCAACTTTCTCTAGTCGCTCAAGACGCCCAAAACGCGACGCCAACGGATTGGTCGCTGCTGCCAGCTGAGAGAAGCCGGCTTCCATTGAAAATGAATGACTTCCGGAATCTTTGGAAGCTCAAGTCGCCGGTGGTGTGAACGCACAGTAACGCTACCTAGTAAAAGTACCAGCTAGTATTTGCGACGATGTTTGCTTGTTATCAAATACTAATGTTGTTATTAATAAAAACAAATTATATCAGTTTCCATAAAAGATCAGGATTCAGGAGAGGTGGGCGTCTGGGCAATGTACTACAGATCGCTGAGGGAAAAAAAAGAAAAAACAAAACAGCTTGAGTGTATGCTACAGTAGTTATGGATAAGATAAGATGAGATAAGAAGATAATGTAATAATAAGTTAAGAGTTCGCCTATCAGCCAAATAATCCAGCGTTTTTCTTATGTCCCAGGGATCATCAATGTGTACTGTAGTGCTATGTTTACTGTAGCTTAGCTAGCTGCCACAGGTTCACTGTGCATTGCTTGTCCTCACTGGGTTTTTGCTTGCATTTGTTAATGTTAGCAGGTGGGGAATCAGCTAGGGTAAAGTTTAGTGAATTGATGATGGTGACTAGAAAATAGATGCAAATGTAAGCAGATTAAAAGGTAAGTTTACCTAGCTGGTCCCCACTGGGTGAAGGTTTTCTTGCTCATTGTTTTGATCCTTCAATTAAGCTACAGTCTGGAGTGAAAGGTAGCCTACTTTGAAAGGTTGTATTACTGTGCTGAATATTATGGCATATCATTTTCAGCACATTAATCAAACACATAACTTAGAATATTATCCTATCTCCTAACTTCAAAATGTTAGATAGAGGATTCAACATCAGGAGTGGTCTGCTGGTCTAAATAAATTAGTCACAATGCAAGACTGTATCTTAAAAGAATCTGTAAGCAATGAAGTTCAAGCTCAAAGTTTGTTGTCATGTACTCATAAATAAGCATTTATAAGTATTGAAAAAGAATGACTGACCAGCCTATGATAATTTGTGACTCACTATGACATTCTGACATTGCAGGTGGTGCTTAAAGACAGCAAGCCACAGATGTTCTTGCATTGCTGGAGCTGTGCTGTGCAACCACTGTGTTGCTCTTTTGTATCAGTCAGCTCACTACTAGCAGCTGAAGGTACCTGTAGTCCCCCCTACGCTAAGCTGTACAGAGGGAGAACAGCAGTGGCACAAACCTAGGACTTTGGTAAGTCAACCAAAAACATATAACTTATTACTGTTTTGAAATAATGTTGTTTTACTGGAGATGTGCTTAAAGTATGTCCTGCAAACACTACAGGGTATAAAACCAAGCCCAGTGGACAAAATGTCTGTGCTGTCTGCTAAACCGAAGAGCTGAACAACAGACCTCGGTTGTTCAGCTCTTCGGTTTAGCAGACAGCACAGACATTTTGTGCAAGGTAAGGTAAAAGCAATATTGTAACAATACATGGGTATTTTGATTTCAGGTCTATAAGCCATTGAGCATTTCCACTTATACACGCTTTACACTTCACTTCACAGGAGCACACTCTACAAAGGCCTCAGTGGGGGGGGATCTACCTGATCTTTCTGTGCTTTGGGTGAGTTTACCCTCTTATTTAACCAGTCTTACCATTTGTAATGTTGTGTGGAGCCAGTGATTAAATTGGGCCGGGGCTCTCCGGGGCTGAGCCCCGGCACATAAGCTCATGCGGTATTAGACTATGACACATGATCACAACTCATAAGCAACGAACCTTTTTCACGCTTTTCAGTTCTGATTAAACAATATATTTTTAACAATTGACAAAAAACGTCTAGTTTTCCTGATAGCAAGACGACCTCTCAAAGCTCAGTAGGGCATTCGCGATCAGAGATTCTAGAACACTAACACTTCTCTTCTACTACGTTCGCGACTTATTTGATACTTGCTCCTCAGCGAGTAGTTGAGGCTAGTGGTGCGTGCGGCACGTTTATCTGTGCTGCCCACTGCGTTCTATGCAACTGTACCTGGAAAGAGCTTGCTAACTAAAGTCATAGTGCTCACTAAAATCATAAAGGAACACTGCAAAACACTCATCTCTTATATGATCCCAGAACGATTTTCTTCGACTTGTTAGTGTTTTGAACATGTATTTTATCTAATGACACAGAAAGCATAAAGAATTGCATCCAAATATCCTTGTCATGCACTATGCAACTTTGTTTCACTCGCGTAAAACCGTGAGAATGAAGGCTAATCACCCTCACGTATTTCTTAAAGCGACAGGCACTCAATTGCACACACCACTAATGTGCAATCAATTAGAGACCTACACACCCCATTAAAGATATGACTAAGTGTAATAGTCTTGAAATCAGTACACAAATGACAAAACATTTTTAGCTACTAGTAATTATGTGTGCATGTGTGTCTGTTTGTGGAGGGATCAATATTTACACCAACATATTGAACATTTCTCCACATGCTGATTTTTCACCTTAACATTGTGACAAGATTTTAAATATTATGGCTCAACCTACCTCTGTAAAGTCAGCTAACAACCCATTAAAATGCACTAGAATGTAGCAAATAACATGTATGATAGTAAAAAAATTCAGGGGGAGGACCCCCAGACCCCCACAGAATTTTCTTCAAAACAATATACACAATAATAAACAATAACAAATGGGGGGCAATATGGTATGGTTATCAAATTAGAGGGTATTTTACAAATGTATATTTGGGCAGGCCGGAGGCGGGTACGGGGCAGAGCCCCCCCACATAACCAATCCCAATTTAACCCCTGTGTGGAGCTGTACAAAATGTGGCAGATACTGTGTGCATAGAACTACAATCTTGCCCTAGTTGATGTTGTTGAGTTGTATTGCTTTTTTTTATCCCACCACCACCCCCCCTCTTCGGGGGACATCTTTTTTTTTTTTTAGTTACAGCTTTTTTGTTTCAAGGGGGGTTCATACATCAAATAGGAAACAAAACAAAAAAACAAAAACAAAACAACAACAGCAACAACAAACTGTTGGACATATGGGACAGGCTGACAAGAGACAGACAAGAGACAAAACACAGCGATAGACAAGAGACAAGACACATTGACAGACGAGAGACAAAGACAGGAGACTAGGGACAAGAAGTGTTTGTGCAGTGCTTGGACAGGGTGGATATGTAATTACTGTTGGTGATGCTGTTGTTAATCAGAAGGGATATATGTGGTTACAGATTATGTTAGTTGGGTTTGGTAAAGGTTATAAATGGTTTCCATATTTCTTCAAGAGAAGAAATATGGAAACCATTTATAACCTTTACCAAACCCGTTGAGTTGTATTGCTAAACTATACGCTAGTCCATCCCAAGGTGACTGAGGCATATGCCGACTTCTCCAGAGCAGAGTTGCCAATGTAGCATGAACATCAGCTGTGAGGTTCTGTCACAGTAAATCTGTTCCGGCCAGGGAAGAAGTTCCGGATGACGTGACAATACCGTTCTAATCAGCTGTTCGGCAGCGTTGCTACGCTGGTCACTAAGAACGCTATCTGGTGAGGGCTCGCGCATAAGAACGCTATCTGGTGAGGGCTCGCGTATAGAGCTCACCAGTCCCGCCCCTCCTCTGAGAGAGGTGCTTGCCCGGAAGTAAATTTCTCATTAATTTCTCCCATTGACTTCTGGAAAAATCAGGATATAAAGAGTTTTAGACCATGCCTTAGGCTAACCAGCTACGATGTGACTCATAAGCATATAACTTATAATTTCGAGTGAAAAAATGAACAGAAAATGTAAAAAAAGCGAAAGGTACAAGACTGTGTACATATCTTAAATTCCGAGTTAGAGAACTCAAATCCCGTGATGCTTTGCAAACGTACACACATTTCCAACATTTGCAGCCTAACGATAGTTTAACATGGTTCCATATTAATCTGAGAAAAGAAGATGATTACTTCCTACCGTTTCCATTGAGTAAATTCAAGATGAGAAAACCGTTCTTTTTTGGAAGACCACACATCGGTCCTGACAGCCCTGCAGCCATTTTAAGTTTTGAAGTTCCAGCAAGACGATAGCTGGACGATAGGCCCAGGAAAAGTTGAGTACAGTTTGTTTGGGATTGCCATGGCAACGGCGATCTCTACCAATCAAAGGCTCTGCTTTCACCAGTTTTACACGTTAGGGTGTCGGGTAGTGTAGTACTCTCTCGTTAAATTGTGAATAAAACATTGTTTTCTCAAAACAAGGTTGATGCCCCATTAACTTTTGACATACTGTATATGAGCAGGTATAATCGCTTATAGTCACATCGTAGCTGGTTTTAAGTCTACCATGGACGGTTACGATTTTATGGCTTATTCTCCAGTTGTCAATGGAGAAATTGTATTGGATTTTTACTTCCGGGCAAGGCTGTGGGCGGGACTGTGGAGCTCTATTAACGTGCAGTACCATAGACTGTATATGCAGTACATCTTGTCACTGCATCATTCCACCTCACACCAGCGAGAGCACGACCTGACTTTCCATTGGGATACACACATCTACCGCCACAGGCCCTCTAATAACCCTTTTTTGCATTTTTTGTGATAATTTACATTAGTTTTAGTATTATTCATTAGCTATTAGAGTTAGAGTTGTTTAGTTTCATAGTGTTTTGTAGCATTAGCCAGCCAGCCCCAATTTAATTACATTTTGTGTTGACGTTAGCTGTCAGTAACTTACAAAGCATTACTTGTTAGCCCATTATTTTTATTTAAAGCATTTTTTGTGATTGTAATAGTGACTGTTAGTAATAGTGATTGTTAAGATGGTGTTATTACAAGATTTTTTTTTTTTTTTTTTTTATCTTTCTAGCAAAGATAAGTACCGTCAAGGAGTCACTGAGTCCTCCAAGAGAGCCATTAGAAAAGCAGCAAAGAATTTCTCTATTCAAGGTAGAATATGGCGACACAATAGTGCCAAAAAACACTCTCTCGATAAATATACATTCGAGCGTATTATATTATTTCGCGCTCGTAAAAATTAACTGCGAGCGCAAATTATCTCCGCGCACGCGCGCAGTCAGAGGAAACTTCTCTCCGAGCGAGGAAAAAACTTATCTGAGCGAGGAGAAATCTGACTAGCGGGCCAAACCGGCTACCGCCGTTCATTCCGACATACCAGCACTCCGACATTGACGTCCAATTGTCGTAGTGGAGGCATGTCTCTTTATGGGAGAAAGTTCCACCACTCCGACATTTTTTTTTTTTCATGGTCGCAGTGGCGGTATTTAACTTTTTTTTCAAACAACGTGCCATTCCGACATGAGGTCATTAACCCTCTAACCGCCCAAGGCGCCGTACGGCGACAAGCGTCATCACTGAATAAAACAGGCGACAGACGCGAGTAGAGTGTAAAATCGCAAATGTACTCCTTACCACTAGATGGCAGACACCCAGGGCTTTCATTCAAGCCTACATTTACGTCATGTTCCAATGAAAAATGTTCGAGGAAACAGAGCTGAAAGTGTGGCTGTCTCGTAGAGTTGTACACTGAACGCGGAAGCTGTTTTCACCATTGAAATACATTGTTTGCGATAGTTTGAAGCGAGAAAATGGCGAGAAAAATGTTCTCGACCGAGCAAGTACTGCAGCAGCTAGGAGTATATGCCGATTCTGACTCTGAAGGTGAACATTTACCTTTAGGGAATGACGATCGTGCAGACACTAGTGACAGTGATACCGGCGATGCTGCCATGCTTGCTGATGAGAGTGAACGTGACCACCAAGCACAACACGATGTTTCGTTTGTTTCTTTGCCCAACAGAGGTGGGGGTAACGGGTAAACGTGGCCGTAGTGTTAGTAGGAGGGCAGGTGGACGTGGGAGAGGCAGCAGGGCTGGGACTTCACGTGGGAGAGGCAACAGGGGAAGGCAAAATAGCGCTAGTACTAGTACACGTGATGGAGGCTTCACGGGTGGGCAAACTAGCGATGGTTGGATTCATTTGGGGAATGAGGAGGTGTTTCACGATTGGATCAAACCATTTGATGAGCCTATTGGATATCTAGGAGACAGAAATGTATCTAATGATAACCCTCTAGATTTTCTCTCCCTGTTTCTCACTGACGATTTCTGGAGCCTAATCACAATAGAAACGAACAGGTATGCCAATCAGTTCATAGACTCACAGCAGCTGAAGCCTCATTCTAGATTTCATGGGTGGCATGATGTCTCTGTCCCTGAAATGAAGGCTTTCCTGGCACTACATTTGTGCATGGGTCTGGTTGAGAAATCAGCTATAGAGGATTACTGGGCAGAATTTTGGCCAACATACACACCTGGCTTTGGAAAGGTTATGGCAAGGAACAGGTTTGAAATGATCCTGTCTTTCCTTCATTTTGCAAATAATAGTGAGTATGTTGGGCAGGGTCAACCAGGTTATGACAGACTGTTCAAGGTGCGTCCTATAATAAACTTGATCATTCCTCGCTTTTCTGCTGTATATGGTCCACTCAAGGAACTCTCTCTAGATGAGATGACAATTGCGTTCAAGGGAAGGTCAACCTTGAGGCAGTACAACCCCAACAAGCCAGATAAGTACGGCTACAAGGCATTTGTATTGAGTGAGGCCAAATCAGGATATGTGTTGCAATGGTCCATGTACACCGGGCACAACTCTGACGACGATGTTGATCATTTAGGTGCCACCCATCTCATTGTTCGTCAGCTGATGGCCCCATACACAGGGAAAGGGCATGCTGTGTACATGGACAGTTACTACACATCACCTGCCATTGCAAAAGAATTAGCAGGGAATGACACAGGATTATGTGGGACAGTGAGCAGCAACAGGCGAGGTATGCCAAGGTGCCTGAAACCATCTGAGTTGCCTATGAAAAAAGGAGATGACCCTGTGTTCATGAGACAAGACAAGCTGTTAGCTTGTGCATGGCATGACACAAAGCGTCTTACTATGCTGTCATCTCTGCATGGGAACTCCTGTGTTCAAAAAAGAATAAGAACAAAACACACAGCAACAGGTTTCCGAGACATAAACAGACCTGTGTGTGTGGACAGGTACAACAGCTTTATGGGAGGAGTTGACACATCTGATCAGAGGATGAAAACATACCTCTTTCCACACCGCTCTAGGAAGTGGTACAACCGCATTTTCAATGCGGTTCTAAGCATCAGCATGGTCAACTCCCACATAATTTACAGCAGGTGTACTCCTGCTCCACACAAGCCACTGAAGGCCTTCATCCAGGATGTAATCACTGCTTTGCTTGAGGGGTATTCAAAGAGGGAAAGCAATAAAGGAGGAAGGCCTTCAGCACAGGGGGTAGAGATGCCATTGAGGCTAACTGAACGCCACTGGCTCCAAGATGCTGTTGACCGCCCAGATTGTGCAGTTTGCTCCGATCGCACCCGCCCTAAAGGTCGCCGTCAGACGAGGTATAGGTGCAGTCAGTGTGGGATAGGTCTGTGTGCTGTGCCTTGCAATGAGCGGTACCACACTCTAAAAAACTACAAACAATGTCACCTGGATACATAAATTAGGCTCCTGCAACCAAAATACTTTTACTTTTCTTGTTTACCTGTTCATTGTTATGTGGCTAAAATTACAAAAAAAAAAAAAAGTTCAAATATGTTTTGAAAGTTGCGTAATTCACTGCATATATCCGCCGGCGCCGCCAAGTGTTATTTTGATGACATTATGTAAATAGAATGAAGTATAAATAAACTTTGGGTCATGCTCAATATTTGTTCATATGCATTAGATTAGGCCCTTATATCTAATCACTTTCAGGCCACAGCCTCTTGAAATCTTGATATCAAAATCATCATTGTTAGAAAAAAACAAAACAAAACAAAAAAAAACCCTGTTATGGTACAGCAGTAGGTATAGTTCACTACTGTTGATTTACTTGTTCCTGTATCCTTGTGCAGTTGTTCTGCAGAGAAAAATAACAAAAAAAAACACACAAAAATATGTTCGATGTCTGCTAGATTCCATAACCATAACATCCAGTATACTGAAAGTTGCGGAGTTCAATAAGGTCGCCGCCCAGTTATGTCATAATTATGCAAATTAGATGAGTACATTTACTCCTCTCATAAACTTTGGGTCATGTTCAATATTTTTCTAATTTACATTTCCCCTGCATTTCTAATCACTTTCAAGCCACAGCCTTTTGAAATCTTGATGTCAAATTCATCAATGTTTGAAAAAAAAAAAAAAAAACCCTCTCCGTTATGGTACAGCAATAAGTATAGTTATAGTTCACTATTGTTGGTTTACTTGTTCAGTTTACTTGTTCAGTTGTTCTGTAGATAAAATAACAAAAAAAAAAAAAAACCATATGTTCAATGTCTGCTAAATTCCATAACCATAACCATAACATCCAGTATTTACTAAAAGTTGCAGAATTCAATATGGCCGCCACCTAGTGATGTCATAATATGCAAATTAGATGAGTAAATTTACTCCTCTCATAAACTTTGGGTCATGTTCAATATTTTTCTAATTTACATTTTCCCTGCATTTCTAATCACTTTCAAGCCACAGCCTTTTGAAATCTTGATGTCAAATTCATCAATGTTTGAAAAAAAAAAAAAACCCCTCTCCGTTATGGCACAGCAATAAGTATAGTTATAGTTCACTACTGTTGGTTTACTTGTTCCAGTTTACTTGTTCAGTTGTTCTGTAGATGAAATAACAAAAAAAAACCAAAAAAATGTGTTCAATGTCTGCTAAATTCCATAACCATAACCATAACATCCAGTATTTACTAAAAGTTGCGGAATTCAATATGGCCGCCACCCAGTGATGTCATAATATGCAAATTAGATGAGTAAATTTACTCCTCTCATAAACTTTGGGTCATGCTCATTATTTGTCTCATTTACATTTTCTCTGTATTTCTAATCACTTTCAAGCCACAGCCTTTTGAAAAAATGATGTAAAAATCCAGCATTTTCTTAAAAAAACCCTGGCGGTTAAAGGGTTAATAGGCTATTAATGTCATAACTATATCCAATTGTGTAAAATAATAAAGATTCACATTTAAAATGTCATTGTGAAGACTTCTTGATATGGTTATGTGTCTGTTGCGTGCACAACTCGGGGAAGTGAAAGCAGTTTTCTTCTCTGTCTCATTATTCGCGGACTAAGTGGAGCTAAATTAAGTTATTATTTTGCTGTCACTTCGTCTGTTTTATGGCATAGAAGGTTGTATTTGGTATCTGTGGATAGCGCTAGCTCTCCTCTTTTATCTGACATGCAAGCCGTATCTTTTTAACACGGTTTCACGAGTAAATCAAACGAAAGTATAGCGGTAGCCGAAGCTATATGATTCTTATTTGTTTGTCACTTCGTCTGTTTCTATAGGCTAACACAAAAGGATCGATGTGTTTGGTATCAATGGAAAGCTCTGTTTCTCCTCTTTCATTTGATATGCATGTTATGGCTGTGCGATGCCTGGTCCCGGAGTAATTCAAGCGAGAGCAGTGGCTGCGTGGGTGAACGCAGAGCAATATAGACTGTAATATAGCCTACTTTCATTTAAATTAATGATTTTATTTTTATTTTCATACTTGATCGTACAGACATGTGTCTAGTCTCGTTGGAAAGGTTCTGAGCTCTTTCATGCAATATAGGTCTCATCTCGCTGTGACTAATAATAGCAGAGCAATGTAACAGAGAAGAATGGGTGTGTTTTTTGACGCACTTTGCGTCCGTCGGGCTCATAGGGTCCGTTAAATTGACGTGGAAAAAAATAAGATTTGTAAACTGTCGGAATGGGGGTACTAAAATGTGTCGGATTGGCAGCATGTCGGAATAACACCATGTCTGAATAGCGGCATGTCGGACGAAAGGGATGTCGGACTGGCAGGATGTCGGACTGCCGACATGTAACCGGGCCAAACCGTCACTCTGCTCTCTCGAAGTTGACTTCTGCTCGCTCAAAGAAAAGTTTCTGCTCCCCTGTGTTTCTACTTGGAAGCGGAACCAGGATTGGTACTGGCTCTTCTGTGATTGGCCTTTTCTGAAGAGCGAGATTTAATTGACAGCCCTCCTCGCAGTCAGTATGTAATTGATGTTTTACTTACGGTCAACGGTGCTTACCAGGTGAACAGAGGTGTTAATGGTTTCTAAAAGTTTGAGCGATCTTTTACAAAGATCTTGTACACAGCAGTCAAAAATTCTCATGGATATAAATTGCTCCACAAACAGTGAAGGTAACGTTGATGTTAGCTAGCTAGCTGCTATCGATAGATAGCTAACGTCTGATCCAAAAACACCATGTAAATGCACTTCGTTAAAGCTAAGGACACTGGATTTTATTTTAAAATTGTTGCGTGGATAGTTGCTTTCAATGTTCAAGACCTGAGCGATTTTGAGCATGTTACAGAGTAAATAATAACAAATGCACTAAACAAGCATGAGCCATCTTCCCAGTGTAGTGTACTTACACAAAAGGCCAAGCCAGAACACTGTAATTTAAATCCCTCATGTATCCTTCACATGACCATCATTTGCATGATATCCAAAAGTAGCAAATTGTTGCAACACTATGAAAGAAATATTTTCCCCTGCTCCAAGAGTTCAAGTTTTTTTTTAAATTCCACCCAACAAGACTGCATTGATATAAACATTACTTTAAAGGGATCCACCCCAGAACCTGTTAAAAATCCAAACAATCAGGCAGCTGTGGATTGAAATGTACCAAAGGTTGGTGTCAGTAGCTACGTTTACATGCACCCTTTCTAATCCGATTCAGGCCCAATCGGAATGAAATTCCTTCATGTAAACAAGACAATCGGAATGAAAATCGCCGATCTGATTGAAATTTGGGTCGGATTGAAAGAGGTGGAACGGACCCGTCCGGTAGTAAAATAGTTGTCATGTATACACTGGATCGGATCGTTCCCTGCTACTCTTCCCTTCTGCGCATGTTCAGAAAAGGAGACGCAATATTTCTCTTATCAAAAAAGCCACCATGGTGTAGGCAGAGAGGGTTAAAGATAGTAATGAAAGATCTTTGGTTGTAAACATAGCACTGGGCGTGAGGTTGATCATATGTTTCTTTTAGGTCTATGGTTTAAACAGTGACGGATAACATGGCATCGGAAGAATAGGCTATTTAGTTTCGTGACACTTTCAAAACAACAACAAAATCTGACAGCATCTTTGAAGTTTAGGAAGTAGGCCTACTAGGCTGCAGGCAGTTGGATAGCCTACGCTAACTGGCAGCTGCGTAGGCTTTGGTAAAAGCAACGACTGAAATGCAGTGATGAAGTCTCGTTTTCTGAAAGCCAAATGTTAACAGGTAGGCTATGTTTCGGAGGCGAAACGGCTATTGAAGCTAGGCCTACGACTACAGTGGAGACAGATATTTTGCGATGTCTGAAAGAACAGTGTGGAAGCTAGGTAGACGGCAAGGACCTATTGATTGAATGCATTTCCGTACAAGTTTGAATTTGTGTTGCTGGGACTTGTTAAACAACATCTGAGGCGCAAAACAACTAGCTGTTTAGTCAGACGTTTTGATGGTTTGCTACCCCGTCAGATTACAAGATAATCAGCTATATTTTTGGCTTTGGAATACTTCTGTATGACCGTGCATGAAGACCGTGCATGAAGTTAGCATTTGCTGACCGACTTGCTGTGCAGTGTGAAAGCGGCCAGTGAGTGTGTTAGGAGGACGCAATTTTTGTTTATATTTTCGTCGTTTTAGTCATTCTAATTATAAGGAAACGAAACTCTAGGCCTACTGATGTTGCTTTTGAACAGAAGAAAGCAGAGGCAGAGGATTGGAAGTAGGGAATATCTCACGCCTCAAACGTCATAGGCTATAAGCTCTCGTCCATCTCGGGGGAACAAAACTGCAAGCAGGCTATGTGCGCGTGAAGCTGACATGTAAACGCGCGCATCCAAAATACTCCTTGCCATGTAAACATCCACCGATCCGATTGACCGATCCGATTGGTCATTCCGATGGTTGCATGTAAACGTAGCTAGTGTGAAGGAAGAACATATTTTATTGTATGCGGAAACAAAAAAATGGACATCATGGAAGTACAAAAACACAAAGAAACACATGAACATCCAAAACACAATGTACAAACTACTATAAACCAACTAGAATGCATTTCCCCAGTGGGAAAGTGCGAAGTGTGCTTGCTCCGACGCGCCGCGACAGCGCCCCGGCAGGAGACACGACCGCTCGCCCTCAGGTCAAAGCGCCAAAGTTTGGCCAAGACGCGAAGCCGCTTCGAGTTTGCCGGTGTTGCCCTCGATTGCCGAATTCTTACACTGACGTGACGGGTTGCCTAGGTTCACCAGTGGTATGTCCCAGAGCACCTCCAATGTAAAAATGTAGATGTCATCCCAAACACGTAAAGAGATATGAGCCAAAATGCATTTTTGGTAATTGCGGCGCCCCCTAGTGGCCAAATTACACCAAATTTACCGAGACTACTTTGGATGGTGTCCAAAATCATCCCGCCAAATATGGTCTTGACACCTCAAAGCGTTTCCGAGATTTGACCTCACTTCCTGTTTGGAGGCTTCGTCATCGAATTTGATTGGCTGCCACGGGCGAACGCTTTGATGTATGGAAATGAAATGTACACCTCTAAGGTCTGTAGACCTTATGTTGAATTAAGAATGAGTTGTTCACGTGTAGCCAGCATGAAACACGTAACCACTGAAGGAAGGAGGGAGCCTAAGGAACTAGGCATGTTTCTAGAACAAATACGAGTAATGTTAGGAGTATAGCTATTCTGTTTTGCGGGAACATCCGCAGTTTACTCACTGTTGAATAGGGTTGGGCACCGAAACACGGTACTATTATGGAACCGGTGCCGACGCAAACGGTAGTAACCATACCGAATAACAACGTGAAATTTTTTTTTTTAAATACGATGCATCACTGCACGTCAAGCGCCATATCTAACTTCTTGCTCTGATAGCACCACATCCAGATACAGTTAGCCAACATAAACACTAGATGCAGCACGTAGATTAGTGGACAGTGTTTGAGAGCTCACGTGAGCCCATGTCAAGTAGCTCTTGTCAAAATCTCGCAGTACACAAAAGGCTGTGAAACAACATCAACAGTATAGCGCCACTCGGCCTCCGGCCTCGAGGCTACGGCCGAACAACACCCGTGGGAATATCTAGCAACAACCCACACTCCCACTCGTGCTATATTGCTTAAATATGTATATACTGTATGGGCAATTCCATGCAAAACTGTCAAGTCCATAACCCCACACAGCATCATACTATGATGTGGATGATGATTTCTTAAAAGTTTACCATTTCGCTCTTCTTGTTTGTACAACATATTCGATGACATTGTTAACATAATCATTTGCATTATATAAATGTAACCCCCTTTTCCACTCTTATGTCTCAACATATACTGGAGTCACATTCATAAACATAAACAGGATCCTAGGTTCTCAATTTACTGGACTCACTGTCTACCATAAATGAGTTTTTAACTGGTTTTTTTTTTCTCCCTCTTTTTGTACTCACATACTGAAGTTTATGCAATAACCTGATCAATTTGGTTGTCTATTTTAATGTTACCGAAATCTGTCCTCTCCGGTTGCTGGTGTGGAGAGGCGCTTCTTTGTGGGAGGGTCCTCCGGGAAAACCCCAAAGTATTCCATCTTAAGGCTGGCTTACGTTGCACGATTTTGACCTGTTTTAACAGTCGGCGACTACATTTCCAAAATCGGGCGGCAATCTTGGGAGTTGTACTAGAATCGCAGCGCGCTCCCGTCATCTAAATCGTTTAGTGTAAGGTGCCAATCTTAGCGGTTTTAAGTCCGTCGGAGGCAGTCTTTTTCTAGTTTTGCCGTTACGACAATATCAAACATGTTTGATATTATCGGAAGTCTTTTCAGTCGTGGCTCATGCAAATAGTGACGTGAACATTAAAAACCAATAGTGACCTCGGTCGACGAACACGAAAACGGAAGGGGCAAAATAGGCGACAGCTGTAGCCTGTATGATTATTTGTTATTTCATTTCTTATAATTTATTAGTCGGCTATTCTACGTGACAGAACAACTCTATATCTGTTAGTGATGTCACACTATCAAACAATGCTGCAGAAACGCGAAAAAAATACTTTGATATGAGTAGCCTATCACGTGAGTTCCTGTTGATGATGACGTATAGCCTAGTGCACGATGGAAATAATTTGAAGGAATCTAGCAGCAGTCTTGTAAATAGTGCCCACAGTCTTTGCAAAATCCTAATCTGAGACTGGCCTGTGACTAGTCTGTGACTAAAAACTCAATGAATTGTCTTTAGATGTGAGAGGGTCTGAGACTGTAGTCTTTCAAAAATCTTTTCCAAATCTTTGCAAAGTCTGGCAATGTAAGGTAGGCTTTACCTGACAAACTTATTATCACAGGTGTCTTAGATTGATTTCAATTATCTAAAGAGCTCTGATACACAATACCATCCATGAGTTTAATTGAAACACAAACCAATTAAATGTCTATGACACTTAAATCCAGTTTGCATAACATTTTGTTCGCTGTATCTATTGCAGAACCATTGGTGAAATATTTGCACTCGGCATCGTACAGGGTGGGCCACCTCCACATTTTTTAATGCTGTGGTGCTATAACTCCATTTCCACGGGTCAACTGGACTATGGGGCTCTAGATGAAGGCGATGTGACGGACTCTGAACTCCAGCAACTAATGCAACAGGTAGGATTTAATGTAAGGGTAGCAATTCACAGCTCAGTCACGGTTACTGATTAACCTTTAGATGCCATTGTGGTTCGGGAGCAATGCTGAACTTGTATGTTGTCGACTATGGGTACGTGCGTGTTTATAGTCCTATATCCTATAAAAAAGAGGATATAGACATCACAATATGGTTTTGTGTATTCAAAGATCCGGGCAGCTGATGACACCTCTGAATTGGACATGGACAAAATTGGCGAGTTGTGGCTGGTTAGCACGAGACGTTTCCCTGTGCAGTATTCTGTTAAATGATCTGATATTAAGTGCTAACTCTCTGAACTCTTCCATTTCTGCACCCATTTTGCTGAATTGTAACAGGCTACACATCTGACTGTAGTGATGGAGGTGACAGAATGAATTCTAGTTGCAAATGCTTTACAGAGATTTTACCTGTAAGATTTGGCTTTGATTTTGATAAGGTTCTCACTTTGCCTCTCATTTTTAACAGACATGCATTCCCTCCTCACATGATTTACAATATGGATGAAACAGGTGTTTATTACAGTACAAAAGCCACAGCAGGTAACCTACAGTACACATGCAGGGTTTCCCCCAGAAAATTTGTCAGTTAAGGTGGTGTCTGTCCAGGGGAAGGGGGCGTCGCCGTAGCGTCCCTGCCGCATCGCCGCCACTGCCCTACGATGGGAAGGGGGGGGGGGGGTTAAGACCCTTGGTTTACGACCGAGTCTTTTAGGAAGCAAGTCTGAGTCGAAACCGAGTCTTAAAGGAGTCAAGGCCGCATCAAGACCAACCAAAGAAAGGGGTTTTCATAATTTACATCACCAAGGATCATATAACAGTTCAATTCCCAAAGGGTAGAGAGGGGATTGTTGGCTACAGGAGCAGTCTAGCACACACTTGTCTAAATAACTTTTTTTCTGATTTTCTTGAAGACAAGGAGGTCAGCTGAAGTAAAAATTTAGTAGGCTGTCAGCATTTCATTAATGTTGAAAATGTTGAATTTTGACACAAATGACAGCAATATACCTGGATTTCACATTCATTGTATCAGATTTAATTGTATCAGCAACCAATTAAACATCATTAACACAATTTAGACAATATTATACCTTAAAAGTGTAAGTTTACAACTCCAATACAGCGCCTTTTGTATCTTTCAAAACCTTTACACTGCTCAGCATAGCACCATAGGATATATTTTAAAGCCAGTCAATATTATAATATTCTATTAAAACCAAGAATATTTGTAATGGTGGATATTTTAGAATATACCATGAAATAAAGATGAAACTGTATGAAAATGTAACATTGCGACTGTATGGTAAAGTTAGTGAATTGTGATTTAGTAGCCTAAAGCTGCAATTCTTTGATTGAAGCTGTATATTGTGCGTGCCTGTTGCTCAAGAGAGCCGGAACGTTTTTAATGCTTTTTAAAACATAATTAGCGAGATCGTACCGCATTGAACGCTAATATTTTGTCACTAGCAACCAAATCTGTCATCTGTCAAATAGCCTACAGTTGCATGTTCAGCTCTGAACAAAAACATTCAGGAGTTATTTCAGCAAAACCGAACCCGTCCCGCCCGGTCGGGATGAATGAAACTGGCATGGGAGACAAGAAATTACAGTTGAAGTTTAAACTAGCCTGTGTAAACCTCAGACAATTTCAGTATTTTACAACACGTGAATGAATAGCCGTCACAAGTTGTTGTTAGCTGTAGGCTAGATGGCACAAGTGTTTGTCACAACAAATTACAAGATGCAGTGGGCTATGCATTCATAGTAGACGAGTGATAAAAAAAAAAAAAGATAAAGCGCTCAAAAGTGTTATGCCATTCATCTCATACATTTGGTAGATTCACCGGAGAACCATTCCTGTGAGAGTCGTCAAATCTAGCTAGGTTTAGGCTATTTGTGTTCGCAGTCACTCTGAGATATGCGTGGCAGTGGCACCTGATATCAAATACTCATGCTGAATGAGCGCGTCGCCTGTGCGCATAGGCCAACTCGATTAGAAAAAGTTTCTTTTTTTTATGCGTTCTACAGAGAAGGGAGACTAGCGGCTACGGTTTGGAATGACAGGGAGAAAACATGACAGAGTAATACGGCGAATATCACTATACATGATATATTTATTTATTTATTTATTGAAGACGCTAGTTAAGGCGGCAGCCCTGTGTTGTTAAGGCGGCCGCCTTAGCAGGAAAGCGCTGCGGGAAACCCTGACATGGACACTAGAGCAGTCCCAACCTGCATGTTCCGGGGACCCTAAAAGGGTCCGCCAGAGATTGCAGGGGGTCCGCACATTGTTGCCTGGGCTGAGGTTGTGAGATTACCAAAATTATATTTGCACACAGTGGCCCTCATTTATCAAACGAGCGTACGACCAAAAACAGGCGTAAAACAGGCGTACGCTTGTTTCCACGCAAAGTATGGCATTTATCAATGTGAACGTGATCGGTGGCTACGCTCAAATCTCACGTCTAGTCTGAACTCGTGTACGCAAGTTTTTCAGGCGGCATGCATCGCGCAGCAATCGGCGGTGCATTAGAAAGTTGAATTGATGGACTATCTCGGACATAACACCTTTCCTGAACATGTGCAGCCTATTTTCTGTAATGAAGCATATTATATTGACACATGTCATGGCTTAGAATATCCATAGGCGATGATTACTTTCTCTTTGGCAAACGCAACATTCATGAATTAGGCCTAGGCATATATATTTTAAAAGGGCAAATTTCAGTGTAGTACGGTTTTGTAATGAATGTATCTATAGTATGATGCGTTCTCTCTGCGAAAATAAAGTCTGTTGCGCTCAAATCGCTTTAGTTTCCCGCCTTCCTTGATGACAGCTTCTAGCTGGACGTCACTGTGGCTCGAGATCACGATCTTTTTTGGACGTATAATGCACCTTCATGTCGTAAATTCTAGGGGCGAGGCCATTAAAATGAGCATAATATAGGGGCGTGATATTTAAATCACGCTTGTTTCCAGCCACCACATTTATCAACAAACATTCATTCTTACGCTGGAATTGGAGTGATACGAAAGTTTGATGAATCACACGTGAGCCCCGTCGTAAGATGATTTCTGCGCTCAGATATACGCTGGTTTCTACGCTCTGTTGATAAATGAGGGCCAGTAAATGTATAAAATCCCAATAACACACCCAGTTGGATAATCAGAACTCTGTATACCAGTAATCCAAATAATAATAATAATAAAAATACCCATTTAAATGCAGCTTTCATGCAGCTATTTATTACTCTGACCTCTGAACTTGCGTAAGTAATCCTCGGGTCAGGCTAGGTTAGGCTTTGGTAATTAATTCCTGGACCCCGATTGTTGAATAAAACAATGTCTTGTGTGGGTATGAGGGTAGGGGACCTGGCATGTCTTAGACAGGCAAGGGGGCCTTCAAGGAAAAAAGGTTGGGAAACACTGCACTAGAGGGCATATTAAAGTGCTACATATTAAAAATGCTGCTGGGAATGCCACACCCACCATGTTTGGCTTCCCCAAAGTCAAGATTAAGACTGTTTCATAGGAGGACCTCCAGGAGCCAAAGGTACCTCCACCAGAACGGGATGGATAAATGAAGACACCTGGTCTTGATCTTTGATCACCTACAACAGCACACTGACTGCACCCCTGATCGTCCCATGCTGCTAATACTGGATAATCTTGAAGCTCACATCTTACTCAAGGCAATAGAAATACCCAAGAGCAACAGTGTTGTTCTGCTCCCACCCCACACATCCCATCACAAGCAGCCTCTCAACGTGACTGTGTATGGCCCGTTCAAGACCCAATACTGCTGTGCTCTTGATGGGTGGATGAGATCTAAGCCTGGCAAAACAGTCTCCATCTACCAGACTGTTTGTCTATGGGGACTATTTCCAGATACTGCGCACGACACCACTGTGCCCATGGTACGTTTGCAAGTTGCCTTGATTATTACGCCAGATGAGAGTTCCATTTCAAATCAAATGTGAAAATTACCGGAAATCTTAGGGTGTTTTCACACTTGGTCCCTTTCAGCCATCTAAACGAACTGAGATCGATGACTCAGCATTTTTTGCGCATATGTGAACACTCCAACCGTCTCGAGATCTCGCGAGACATTTCTGTGATTCAGACGGTGTTGCGGTCTCGAATTGATTCCACGTATATACAGACTATTCCAAAGTTTACAGACTGATTGGTGCTTCGTTTTATGTGTAGACACCTAGAGCAAGCTGCTGACGAGGTTTGCCGCTGTTTTGAGCAATGTTAGTGGTTTAAAAATGCGATTTTGAAAGCGCATGGCTGAAAGCCCAATGCTGACCCACTGTTTGCGATTTTGGGCTGTAGGTCCTGCCAGTGCTAGCTCTGTACTGCGTGATGAGCGAAAATTACTTCCTCCACGGCTTAGTTGATGTATTTTCATTCAGAAAATAGCTTTATTTTCATTTTCCGCCAAACTTACACTTTAAACTGTATATACCATTGCAAGTTCATTGGAGTATAAACTACCCACTTTAACTAATGTCACTAATGTTATTCAGGTAGTTGTCACTTCAAAGAAATTACACTGCTCCGTTTAAAATGTTACCTTAGCTAAGCGGCTAGCTAGCTAGCTAGCTAGAAACCAGACAGTAACCGGCAGCAGCATAGTCTGATATTAAGTTATTTTCTTAACAAACAGATCCATACACTAAAAATTACACTAGGCTTGAAATGATTGGAACAACTTACAGATCATGACAAAATTGTCCAAAATGCAGTCAACAAATCCAGAAAGCCATACCCAGCTAACAATTTCTGGTTAGGATACGTTTTTAGAACGTTTTTTTCCTGGTTAGGAAAACGTTGCCTGAAAGTTGCGAAAGTTGCCACAAGGTTCCCCAGGAAAGTTTTCTTGACGAAAATACGTTTTTTTCTGGTTGTTTATTTTGGTTAGCAGAACGTTCTCCTACCCTTTAGGGAACTTACCTATATTTGGTTGCATTAACGTTCCCCTAACCTCCCAGCAACAAAGTGTAAGGGGGAAAAGAATATGTAGAATTATCGTGACATCGAGGCATGGCTCCGCTGTACACTTGCCGTCTGCGGCGACAGCCTATCTGCAACCTGGGAGAGCGAACGTCTCTGATGACTAAGGCAATTGCTGTGTTCGAAATTTTGTGCTAAGTACTACATACTGCATACTGGTCAAGTATACACTGTGTACTGCACACTACGCCCCCCACCCCAGTACGCAGTACGTCACCAGCAGCACAGCATACTAAATCACTGTTTGAAATGGGTGGTAAGTACTAGTCGCATACTGATACTGACGTGAACCTAGCGAGCAGTATGCAGTGTGTGAAAAATTAGATTTTACCAGTATGCAAAAGTTCCCAGGATGTTGTACTAATGGTGGCAAAATCCTCAGTGTACCAATGATGCTCACTACTCAGATACTGCATCCCATAATGCATAGCGATTATTTCCAGTTTCAGAAAAATTCAACAACGCTGGCAGACAGCGAAAGGACAAGCCTATGGCAAACCGGAGGCGAAGAATACAAATGTGATTATTGTTTGGGTGTTTTGGTATGGAACGTTTCGTGGCTTCTGTTATTGTGGAAGTTTTAGTAGCAGGCTACTTGTGTTCATGTGCAAGTGAAATAGCCCAGCTTATCCAAAGTTAACATGAACTAGCTGGCGCTCAATGGAAATGAATGATATTAGAAAGTTAAGTCGCTAAGCATGAAGCTTGTCTAGCTCTTGTTAACGTCGTTATTAACATTTACCAGTGTTCGCTTAATTATTAGTTATCGTTCTTGGTGTGAACGACCCTCTCCTTAGTGTTCTGTATAACTGTCAGAACTCTATTCATAAGTTTAGTCAGCACCGCAACAAAGCGTTTAGCCTACCAACTTTGTCAGCATAAATTGGTCGACTAGTCTGTGACCTTTACCATCGCTAGCGTATCTGATGCACCTGTGGAAAACAGCTGATGGATTAGTAAAATCAAGTGGGCAAGCTTACGGTGACGTTGGTCATTTTAACGCAATGCCGCAATGCATTCTAGAGAGCTCAACGTAGATGTTAATCAATACCATGTTATAGTTAGGCTATATGTTCTGTTCTGAGTAGCCTATTTAGAGGTAGACTTGGAGAAACTGTCTAAACTAATCAATTTAAAGTGAGCGCAATTACGTCTGATATTTTGGGGAGTTCTTCACGTTTATCCCGTTAGTGACACAAGCTCAGGCTATTTGTGTTCGTTGCTAAACGAAGCGAATCTAAATGTGGAGTAGCATGTTCCTCCAGTCTAGTTGTGTCCTGATATAGGCTTTTTATACAGTGATGCATCTACAGCCTACAGCACGCACCGCCACCTACTTGCAAGAAAAACGTCTGATATTGGCAATTAGTCGAACTAGTCCTCATTCATTTGTATAAGACTGCAGTGGGAAACGAGTTAAGCTGAAATGCATTAATCATTGCATTTCAATTCTAGCGTTCTTGGAAATTCAGAACATCACAAGTTTGCTTTTGTTTATGTAAAGCACGTTGCATGAAATGGGCTATAAATAAACTTGACTTGACATGGCAGGAGGATTGTTCTGTTTACTTATCAAATCAGCCAGCTTTTGGGCTACACTGGAGTCTGGACATCTGGAGAAAGCATAGCCTACCCATGAAGAATCTCTGTGTGATGTTTCATATATAATATGTTTATGGATAAATGAAATCACCTAAGCTTATTAATCCAGACTCAATTTCGGATATAATGGAATTTAAATAATAGAAAAGAATACAATGAATTGATACAAAAGTTATAAGAGTTAGGCTAAGAGGATGCACCCCATACAGAAAAATAACATATTGACATATATGCAGCTTGAATATATTCCAGTATAAGGGCATCTATGTTAAATACATATATTTACATCTATGTTAAATACATATATTTACATCTATGTTAAATACATATATTTACATATATGTATCAATATATGTCAACATATAAGTACATGTTTGAAATTGGCCACTTTCTTATATTTTCTGCATATAATTAAATATATTTAAATATATTGCACTAAGAAGAATGATCACATGACCCTTGATGAAAGTTGTGATCACATGACCTATATATTTCAGACTTATATTTCTCACATATATTCTGATATATTGTTCAAATATAGGGCATATTCTACTATGGTTTCATGTTTTCTGCATTTACAATTGTTTTCACTATAGTATTTACTTAAAATTAACCATAGTATCATTATAAAGAGGAAGAAACACACAACTCTTCTGTTTTCTTTTGTTGAATTTATTTAAAAATGGCCATTTTTGTTTTTGTACTGATATCACAGTTCTGCAAGTTTGGCATTAATTGCATGGCCCAGCAATCTTGAGGGAGTGCCTGAATCTCTTCTAGGTGGCCTATGGAAAAGACAGAACATATACAAATAGAACATGCAAAATATTAGTGACAACCACAGATGCTAAAGTACAGAATCACAATAATTGGAGAGAAATACAAAGCCAGTTGGAGAGAAAGACATACGTTATGTAAAATAAAATAAATTCATCCATTATAGTCTTTTTTCTATTATTTACTTACAGCAATACCTTTTTACATTTAAGTTTAGTTTGACTTTGTTATAAGTGAAAATCAGCTCTATTGACAAATCTTGCAAGATAATTTAGTTTATCTTACAAAAGTGGTATTTCCACAAAACAAGAAACTTTTATTTGCAGGATTCGCCAATAGAAGTAGATTTTCACTTATAACAAGGTCAAATAAGTGTACATCAAGTGCAAAAATGTCTAAAGATGTATTGATATATGCACATAATAGATCAAATAAACACGCAATTGGGAACAAAATGATTCATACCCCTGGAATTATTTATTTAATGTTGATTTTCCCTTAACCAATGTTTGTTCTGACTGAAAATGACATTGCCACATGCCAAAAGGTTGTAAGACCATGTGCTAGAAACATGGAACTTTTTTTACATTTTGATGATAAATGGCATGTGGCAGTGTCATGTTCAGTCAGAACAAACATATTGGTCAAGAGGAAATCAACATTAAATCGATATTTGCCATGAGCAGTATCCAGGATCCATGACATAACTGCAAGTCAATAAGGCAAAATCATGAGGAAAATCTGCCTGTCTCTATGGGAATTTAACATAGGGGTGTCTTTAAAGGTTGGACTTTTCCTAAATTAAGGCATTGAGATCAATTTCCAAAAGATGATTTCAACTTCAGCATGGGGGTCCAAACTTATGCATATGACTGTAGCCGATATGAATATGAATAATGTTCATAACTGTATATTCACTTAAGGTTATCTCACTTCAAAAAAATATTGCATAGAAATACAAAGTGAGTTGGAGAGAAAGACATACAACAAACTCACCCATTATGGCCTTAACCCTTTAAGGGTCCAGGAACTCCTTTTGCTCCCCCGTCTGCAACTCTTAAGACTTGCCCCCTGAAAAAATTGCACAATCAATTAGATCCTCAAATAGTTTACTACTGAAAAGATCTATGATGGTGAGGTGAAAATGTGAAGCAGTCCACACAGATAGCCTAACATTTTTAAATGAGACAACACAACTAACTCATACACAGGAGAGACATAGAGAATTGCACAGATAAAGCATTCAGTATCGTTCTGAATCAACTGTAACAATCTTAATGCACAAGCAGGCCAGGTAACAGTGTACAATAGTCCAGCTTGGAAATAACCATAATCTGTACAATAAGCTGTGTGGAATCTTGTGTCAGATAAGGTCTGATCTTCCTAATGTTGTAAAGGATAAAAACACAAACACTTACACCAGGTTGAGAGCAGCAGCCATAGTAGCAGGTAGTGCCATCAGGACAGACTGATTTTGCTCTGGACAGTTCATAGAGCCCACTACAAAGTCATAACAAACAGACACATGAAAGGAAGGGTTAAACTAAACATTTACAAACACAAATATATGCACACATACCAATGCTATATGCAATTATGTGTGTGTGTGTGTGTGTCTACCTGGTGAGTGAACTCACTTGCAGGCTTGTAATGGGCTTTGGAAGTGACAATATTCCAGAATAAACCCAGCGGTCTCAGGGCAGCAGTCCTCCACACAAGTAACACACCGCCTGCAAACAGAAGGAACAGAAGGAGGCTAAAATTAATAAGTTGCAAACACAGAGATCTATAGTTCCTGAAATCAGGGGGTGAGATAACGTATAGCAACACTATGTATATTATGCATCAACACTACATGTATTACCTTTAAATAATGTTAACTACCCATGTCCCATGGAAGTTTGCAACGTAACGAAATTAAGTAACGTTAACAACTTTCATACTTCAGCCTGCATGGTAATAGCCACTTTAAATGTACTGTTGGCTAAGCTACTTGCGCCTGATATTTAATTCAAACTAAAGCTGTACATTCATAAAGACATCTCTGACTGAATTATTGCTAGATATATTAACTACCATTCCAGATATTCCTCATAATGAAGTTGGTTACTGTAAAAGTTAACATTAACAGCTAACATCGCTAACGTTAGTGATGTTAGCTCGCTAGCTATATGCTAACTAATTATGATTCTAATCTAACACTATCAAATCATAATCACTTTGGTTAAGATTTCATTATGAAAACAATACATTTCTAATAGATTCCCGTTTTCAATTGGCATACTAAAGTACTGTAATTCTTACCTTGAATATGATGATGACGGCAGAGTTTGTTCAGCTTACATACAGCAAGCTTCATGACAGAAAAGTGACAGTTGAAGTGTGACTTGTGGCTGGAGTTGAAAAGTCAGTTGGGGTGGGGGATGGGAATTGCTGTGTGTGCGCATGCACTTTTAAAAAATCTATTCAGTGAATATATTCAGCACATAGACTTACATGTAAGATATTCACATATATGTTAGTGCTGGGTTCCGCATATACTTGCATCTATTCAGTGAATATATTCAGCACATAGACTTTCATGTAAGATATCCACATATATGTTACAGTGCTTGGTTCCACATATACTTGCATATATACATATTGGTACTATATATGTATTCAATATATTTTAGCCATCTATTTAAACATATGCTGGATGCAGCTGCATATATGTGCATATATTTTTTCCATGGATTTTTCTGTATGGGACAAGCTGTGAAATCAGGTAAGTGCAGTGTTATAAAATTATTGTTGTGCTGCCATCAGAGTGCCAACAATGTTCATAAAACATTTCTCTAGTGTTGATCAGTGGAGAGAGTAGCTACTCTGTGTGTCCTACCGTTTTGATATGTCTTAGGCTACCTCTCTGCAGAGCCAACAAACAAGCAAGGGGAAGAAGGTCTGCAATACTGATGGTCTTTAATCTCGTTCTTCAGCAGGAATTCAGAGTGATTAGACCAATATGCCTAGAGAAACTAACAATATTGTAGCCCACAGTTGTCTTTTCTTATGAAGGCGTATGCAACCATGGTTAATGGATCAAAAAGGTGTCATTATTGGCAAGACTTGGGTTTGCAACTAAGTGAAATGTGAAATTAAGTAAATGTAACTGTGCTACACTGACAATTGATAATCCCATAATGACCACTGTATGACAGTTACCTTACAAATGACACTAAACATTAAACAAAATACTTTCAATTTAATGATTAAAATGTCTGAACTTTAACATCAAGAAAAACAACAAGTGCACATTCTCTCAGAATGACCCCAGTGGACAATATTGCTAACTGAATGGCAACACTATTCTATCTATTGTCCGTCTCCTCTTTGGAGATGTGGATCTGAAGAACGACTTCTGTCAATGCCCTTGTGGACACACTTGAAGTGGACTGTGATGGAGGCTGGGGGAGAGACTGGAGGTTGTCATCATTCAGTATGGTTATCCAGTGCCACCTCCTACAGTGTTGTTGCAGAAGCCTTCGATGTTCCCAAGACCACTGTGCATGACGTTGTGCCAGTCCTAGAGATAGAGGTTACATCTTTTACCATCTTAGACACTTTCTTATAAACACTCATTTAAAATCAAATATTAGTAAGGAGAAAATTATTTTCTGCCATTACCATTTTATTTTGCATCGTTAGGCTATACCAGAGCCCTAGACATTCTCTGGTTATACCCAAATCCGGCTATGATATCACTTATCAAAGAGCAGTAGGCTTAAACTGGGAACTGTTTTGAACCAGGTGCTCATTTCTCAGTAGATACCAAAGCAACTTAGCTATCAAAGATTTTCACATTACACTTTTGTAAATTAAACGTATTTTTTAAAAGTACGAATAGAGTTCTGTCAGTTATAACTGACAGAACACTTAGGAGATAAGGGCCGTTCACACCAAGAACGATAACCATAACGATAACTAGGCTATAAATAAACATTGCTCTCGTTAATGTGAATGACGACGTTACCTAGAGGCTAGAAAATCGTCATGCTACTTAGCGACTTGGCAAGCTAACAGGTTTCTACCATTCATTTCCATTGAGCGCCAGTTAGTTTACGTTAGCTTTGGTTAAGTTGGGCTATTTATTCACTTGCACATACACAAATACAGCTCTACAGTAATACAACTTCCACAATAACAGAAGCCACGAAACATTCCATACCAAAACACCCAGCTAATACTCACATTTGTGCTCTTCATCTCCGGTTTTTGCCATACTTGTCCCTTCGCTGTCCGCCATTGTTACTGAAATTTTCTGAAGCTGGAAATAATCGCTATGCATTATGGGATGCAGTATCCCATCAGTATAACATCCGGGAAACTTTTGTGTACTGGTAATATTACATTTTCCAAACACTGCATACTATTTGCTACTTCACGTCATTATCAGTATGTGACTAGTATTTAGCACGCAGTTTCGAACACAGCCATTGACAATATACCACACGCATGCTACTTCACTTACCATTAGCTGCTTGCTGAACTGCGACGAATACGGCTCGTTACCTCAATATGTGTCAGCTAAGTATTTAAATGCGGTTAGGTCTAATACTTTCTTGTCTACGGTGTCTTTTCCTATAATAAACAATTAGTCAGATCAAAACATAAGCAGAGCAGGCGCTAGCCTAACACTGTTTCAACATTCAAAACTGGCTGTTTTTATTGCATCGTATGCCATTAAAAGTCCTCGGTTCAGAATTATGATGGATTTTGGTTTATTTTGTTTTAAATTGGGACTGGGAATTGTGGGATAGGCTGAGTGAACAGCACAGTAACAGGCTATAACTTGGACTACGTGTTAATATAAAACAATTCTCCCCCGGGAACATTGTGCTGTTTAAGATGCAGTCTCAACGTTTGAGAAAGAATTCATTGGAGTACTCATCATCATATTTTCATAACAAATAAAGCTTTAAAAACATGAATGCATTTAAGGTGCCACTCTAATCAATTATGGATTAATCCAACACTATTCGTCAGATTAGTTAGCATGAAATCGCTGTGTGCCTGCCTGGGACTATGGCTAGCTAGCTCTTCCACCCGGTTTACCCTGTACAGTGTTTTTTAAAAGCCTGTTGGACTTAATGGAACAAGTGCATGGAGAACGATGTGAAGAATGTGATCGATACCATACAGCCAGTAGCCTACGTGAGTAACTTTATCTCTGTGTTATCCAAATGTCTTAAAGTTAGCGAGGTTGAGTCTGCTAAAACACCAACACCCCAGAACTCACGGACCCGAGATGGAAGTTTCTCAACCTAGCTTCATCTCGCGCTGGCCCCTTTAGCTGACGGGCTGGCTCTGGTCGGCCGAATATCAATCCAACAGAGGGGGGAAGAATAGAATAGGGCTATATGTCGATTGCAACAAATTATTCCGACTTTGCAGTGTGGCTGCTGGCCGTGTTCAATTGGAAACTCATAGAAACTCGGGGCGATTTTCATCAACAATAATCAACCCCACGCACATAACCAGAGAATACCGATATGGTTATACAAATAAGATACCAAAAAACAACTAAGTAGCAACTTTGTGTGAAAAGAGAAATGCAACCAGAATATAACGTTTTTTTCTTTAGTTGTAATAACGTTCGGGAAGCTTTGATAACCTGGAGCTAACGTTCTCTCCAGGGTATTAGAAGGTTACTGATAAACTAACCACAGGAGAACCAGCGGCTAACGTTATTTGCTTGCTGGGATTCAACCAAAATATAACGTTTCTTTTTTTAGTTGTAAAAACGTTAGGGGAACGTTATTTGTTTTGACAACCTGGAGATAACGTTCTCTAAACGTTATTAGTAGGTTGCTGAAAAACGAACCATAGGGGAACCAAAAGCTAACGTTAGTGAAAGTTAGCAGAACGTTAATTGTTTGCTGGGTAATGACCAATTTATTAATAACATTCCACAAGTCTCCCATTGACATTAATGCAGCGAGGGCTTACTCTGGTCTGCATAGGGGGATTCCCTCCCAACCCCATTGAAATAATAGAATGCGGAAATGGTCGAACGTTGGGGCCTCTCGCTCCGCTTTAACCCTCTCTGATTCAGTGCTGTAGGGGTCTGACAGCTCTAGAGGACCTAGTGTGAACAGAAAGAGGACTGAGGTCCCAACAAAGCTGAACTGGACCAGGAAGAGAACCCAGTCCTCTTTCTCATAAACTCACAGTGTGAACACAAAAAGAACTGAGTTCTTTTTCCGTTGGTCCACTTTTTGGTCCACTTAAAGAGGACTGAGTTTGGTTCTTTTAAAGGGGACCAGGTGTGAAAACACCCTTAGTCACTTTTAAGCATGATGCTAGCAGGCGAGAAGCTCTAATCCGATTCAATAGAGCTCGTCAGTCCTGCCCCTCCTCCGAGAGAGCTGCTTGCCCGGAAGTAAATTTCTCATTCATTTCTCCCATTGACTTCTGGAAAAATCCGGATATTAAGAGTTTTAGACGGGGGTCATCCCTATGTTCCCCGGTTTTCCCCAAAACGGTCCTATGTTCCCCGGGTTCAATACATACCGGGGAACATAGGACCCTTTTTGGGAAAACCGGGGAACTAGGACCCTTTCTGAAATTAAGGGGGAAAAGGGTCCTATGTTCCCCAGTCCCATACAAAGTGGGGAACATAGGACCTGGGGAACACGCTCCCGTTTTAGACCATGCCTTAGGCTAACCAGCTACGATGTGACTCATAAGCATATAACTTATAATTTCGAGTGAAAAAATGAACAGAAAATGTAAAAAAAGTGAAAGGTATCTTAAATTCCGAGTTAGAGAACTCAAATCCCGTGATGCTTTGCAAACGTACACACATTTCCAACATTTGCAGCCTAACGATAGTTTAACATGGTTCCATATTAATCTGAGAAAAGAAGATGATTACTTCCTACCGTTTACATTGAGTAAATTCAACCTTCAAGATGAGAAAATTAGCCGGTTTCAGACCGTCGGGCCTGCTTACGCCAGGCTAATTTCGGGCCCTGTACACACGTATAGTAGCCGGGTATCTGCTAAAAAAAAATTCTACGTTTGGACCTGTCTAACCGGAGATCTGCGTTTTCAAACATCAGAATATGCGCCAAAAACATCAACAGATCTGATCTGCCCCCCCCGAAAACGAGGTAATGTGGAAATTATTTAATTTAAAAAAAAAGGTAAAGGTACAGGACTGTACATATTTTAAATTCCGAGTGAAAGAACCACTATCCTGGTAGTAAACCAGACCCTGGATTAAGGGTCTGGCCACGAATAATGAAAAGGGCCCAACTCGAGGGGCAGCACCAAGCATGCATTTGAAAATCTCACTGCACACAATTCGCCCTTTTCACGCTAATGTCAGACACTTTTCGCTTTGAAGCTTTGCTGGGTATCAGTACATCGGGCGTAGGCTAAGCTATGGTGATACGGTTACAGTTCTTGAGGTAATATTAATATTTCACGTGTATTTATTATCTTCATTTTCCTTGTTGTCGTTGGCGATCATTGCCATCACGTAGCTGCCTTGATTTGAGAGTAAAGTCAGTAGCCTAATCCTTAATATATAGCAGCAACTTCAGCTAGCTTCATCGAAGATCAAGTTGGTTTGTAATTGGATATTCGACAGAGATTCAAAATAAGGAACGGTCTTTCATTGAGTATCCGAATATCCAATATCAAACTAACTTGACCTTCGGTGCTGACATGTTAGTTAGCTGAAGTTGCTGCTATGTATAGCAGGGGTCTCCTAACGTTAGGACTAACGTTACGTTCAGTTATTGTTTGCAATCATTGCTCTCGTTGCTGCCTTGATTTGAGAGTAAATTAAATGACGTTATGACTGCATATTACTGCTACCGGACGAACTGATACCCAGCTGCTGACATCGCGTGAAAATGGCTAATTTGATAACACTACGACCAATGTTTACTCTGACTGATTCTGGACTTTGACGCAATTGGATCCTTTTCAAACATACACACATTTCGAACATGTGTAGCGTAACGATAGTTTAACATGGTTCCATATTAATCTGAGACAAGAAGATGATTACTTCCTACTGTTTCCATTGAGTAAATTCAACCTTTAAGATGAGAAAATTAGCCGGCTTCAGACCGTCGGGCCAGCCTGGGCCAGGCTAATTTTGGGCCAAACTGGTGCTAATTCTCGATGTCAGGTTCCAACGTCACAGCCCTCCGGCCATATTGAAATGGGAGAAACCGAATCGTCTCCGCCATAGGAACCCATTCAATGTAGCGTCAAAAGGTATTAGTCAAACTTTTAATTAAAGAGACCCTATGCAACTTTTTCATAGTCATAAAATAGCTCAGAAATCGTTGTTTTGCTTGACTGACCAATTTCATCGAAAACAGTAAGATTTCTTCTCGCCCCCAGTGTCCCTATCCGCTATTGCAACCTTGCAGTTTCTGCAGGAGACGATCGCTCCTTGTTTACATCTGGAAGTCTGAGACGCGTAAGGAACAAGAAGAACAACGCTTGCAATGTATATATTTATATATAGTCTATGTATAAATATGCACGCTAAAGCTGTCGGGGAAGCTCTGCAGAGAAATATGCAAGCATAAAACGAGCGAAAACGAAACCGAAACCAGAAATGAAATCGCCAATCCTGCATAGTTCCTCTTTAACATGTCATTTTTATACTTTGAGTCATTATCTGGAGAGACTATCGAATTTGGTCGGGTTGGATTATACGAGATGCTCGTACGAGGTACCTGAAGACCGGTTGAACTTCACTAAAAAATGTATGGATTCCTATGGCGCCGCATGGCGGAGATGCATTGTTCTGCCCCATTTCATATGGCTGTGGCCAAGAACGATCGTTGTGTGTTCGATTTGTGTATGTATAAGGCCTTAGGCTGCGTTCAGACTGCCAGCCAAAATCCGATTTTTAGCCCATTCAGATTTGTATCGGATGTCACTTTTGAAGTCTGAACAGTGACAGGTCACATGAAATCCAATTTTTGCGAAACGGTTGCAAACCACATCCAGGAAGTAGTTTCATATCGCATTCTCATCGGATATGGACAGATGCGCCTCAGTCTGAACAGCTCCCAACACTCAGATTGGATTTGACTGTCCGTGACGTGACTTTACGTGCGTGACCGCCCACCTATTTCGAGTTGTGGAGCAACGTTAAGGCTATGTCTTTTGGCCATGTTTATTAAACGTGACTTACAGTAACAATGTTCAATGCTAAATAGAGCATTATACAGTCTCTGCTCTGTTTAAATGGAAGTTGCAAGAATCCACATTGTTCTATTAAATGCCGTTACATGATTGAACAGTTTGAAGCGGAGCTTGCCACTGATTGGTTTCGGTTTCTGTCGCGCAAATGCGCACACGTATGCATGCATTCAATGAACACTCACCTAGTTGTATTGTTCTATGTTTAATCAAACCAAATTAGTAAGTATTTCTTCCTGATGACAGAAATGTTTGTTTTCGTTGCTACAGCAACCTGTCAGATCTGTTACTAATGTGACCCAGTCTGGACAGAGCCATATCCGATTCGGACACTTGCTGAAGGCAGTGTGAACAGTCAGCCCTAAAAATCGGATATGAGAAGGAACCAGATTTGAATCAGATTCGTCTGCAGTCTGAACGCGGCCTTAGTCACTCCAGATACTGACTCAAAGTATAAAAATGACGTGTTAATTAAAAGTTTGATTAATACAATTGGATACATTGGATTCCTATGGCGGAGACGATTTGTTTTCCCCCCATTTCAATATGGTGGAGGGCTGTGACGTAGGAACCTGACATCGAGAATAGCCCGGGTCCATAACCCTCACCTTTGCCTTCAGACTGTCAGGCCATTAGCTTCTCCGCATTACACCTCGACACGCCCTCGCTTGTGAAAACGTCACCATTACCACATCTTTTCAATCAGGATAAGCAGAAAGTCACGTATCTCTTTCCTGTGCTGTGCTATTGAAGTCAGTCACCACTTATATTGTCTGTTTACGTGTATGTCACTTAATATTCATTTCTGTACAAACCAAGACGGTGGATTCCTAATAAACGCATGGCACAGGCAACATACGTGTATCTAAATGAGTTATGAAACATAAATGACATTTTACCGTGACTCGAAGAGCAGTAAACATTTGTAAGGCTGTGTGTACAATTCATAGACAGTAAAATCCGCATGGAGCTCCAGTGGAATTTTAGTATCACAATGATGCCGTGAGTTCACAGCCTAGCACCAAACTCTGAGCGAAGAGTAGGCTAAAGAAAATATTTTGAAGGCTCCTGTTAAGAACCAAACGGGACTCTATTCAAATTCACAAATCTATGGCTACTGGAAAATGTAATATTCATTTATTAAATGTTATTTTGAAGTATTAAAAAACATGGTTGTTTTAGAAATTCCAAACGAAAGGGGCTGGAATTTGAGTCTATCAATAGCAGAAAACATTCTAGCAGGAATAGCCTCAATTAGTGGGACACACTTTTATTACTGTGCTACATGGTGATCTCTGGATGGATTTAGCCTACTGACAGGCAAATATCTCAAACATGGACGTAACCGCGCCTCTAATTTCGATGTGCAATGTTTGTCGACTCCACCTTCACCTTGACACCGACTGTAGTCCCGATTTGGCCTGTAGTTAGGACCGCGCCAAGAGGTGTGAAAACGATTAGCCCTGGCACGGCCTGGCTAGCTCGGCTTTGGCCCGACGGTCTGAAAGGGGCTATTTTTCAGATGGCCAAGCATCGGTTCTGACTGCCTGTCATCCATCTTGATTTGACATTCCTAACGAGACTACAGGCGCAGGAAAAGTTGACAGGTTTTGTTTGAGATTTGCTGAAGACTGCGGGGTGATTGGGCGGAAATCAGTCAACCCAATCTGGCAACACTGGCTGGAACTGGTCTCCTATTTAGCATCAGAAACGCCATACTGTCTACACTCTCCAAATGTTCGCCTGCCCCCTTGGCTTTCATCAGCTTTTACATGTTAGGATGTTGGGTAGTGTAGTACTCGTTAAATCGCGAATAAAACATTTTTTTCTCTAAATAAGGTTGATGTCCCGTTAAAGAGAAACTATGCAGGATTGGCGATTTCATTTTAAGTTTCGGTTTCGTTTTTCATTTTCTTTAATTTTCGCTCGTTTTATGCTTGCATATTTCTCTGCAGAGCTTCCCCGACAGCTTTAGCGTGTATATTTATACATATATAGGCTATATATAAATATATAAATTGCAAGCGTGGTTCTTCTTGTTCTTTATGCGTCTCAGCCTTCCAGATGTAAACAGGGAACGATCGTCTCCTGAACAAACTGCAAGGTTGTAATAGCAGATAGGGACACTGGGGGCGGGAGGAAATATTACTGTTTTCGATAAAACTGGTCAGTCAAGCAAAACAATGATCTCTAAGCGATTTTATGACTATGAAAAAGTTGCATAGGGTCTCTTTCATAGTCATGTGTTTTGCTTGACTGACCAGTTTTATTGAAAACAGTAATATTTCCTCCCGCCCCTAGTAGGGGGATCCTCTTGTTGATGCAGATGTTGTGAAGAACTGTGCATGCTGCAATCACCATGCAGACATTTTCCGGGTACATCGCATCTCCCCATGTAGACAGTGGAACTTACTCCTCCAGCCTTGAAGGTGTTGCTCAGCTGGCTTTCCCATTGGATCCTTGCATCGTGGGTTGTCCCAGGCCACCTTACCACCAAGTTGAAAATCTTGTTATTGGCATCACAAGCAATTTGTACGTTGATGGGGTGATATCCTTTTCTGTTGACATATAGATATTCGTGCTCCGATGGTGCCTGGATGCAGACATGGGTCCCATCAATGCAACCCACGATACCGGGTATGCCAGAGGCCTGGCGAAATCGCTGCTTCATAATGGCAGTCTCTGCTTCAGTAGGGAGGTGAGCATATCACAAAGATGGCGGCTCAGTGCCAAGGACACCCTGCGAGTTACGCCAAAGATCCTTAAGGCGTAGCAAGATACGTCGTCGTAGTTCATGTCTATGGGCGCAAAACGGGGATCACTTCCTCTGCAGAAAGAGGCGCGTCATTGCGTGTCAGACGTATTCATGGGTTTCATCAGGTCCCTTTCCACAGGTGTACAAAATCAAGCACTCGATTATCAATGCTTGATGATGTTCCAAAATAATCTTGCTGCTCTTTCAAGCCCTCTACATTTATTAGTTCTAATATGGAAGTAACACACACAAAGCATACATTTCAAGGAATTGAATAAAAACATCAATGGAATAATGGAAATATGTCGCTGCTCTCATTAAGTTACCCCAGCGCCATCTGATCGTCGTTAGCACAAATCAGGATTTGGTTCAGCTGGCTGGCTAATGTGTTGTCAAGGTAGAGCGTACGTAGCAACCGGCCAATAAGCAGAATAAACAAGAGGGGCACACCTGATATAAAGTCGATTTTCTCCAGACGGGAATGCTCAAAAATGCTAAAAATGTACCTGAAGTGGTCAGAAGGGGTTGAGGGTCATGAAACCGTGCCCAAAATTCACATTCCTAACTCTAGAGAATGGAGATTTTAGCTTATAGCTGAAATTCTGATCTATGTCCATAGACTTCAATGGAACAGTTGCTGCCTCTGCTCTGCATAAAGGGGGATTTTGACCCCCCCCTCTTGCGATTCGGGTTCCAGGAAGTGGCTTCTCATGAAGTATCTTGCTCCGCCCCTTAATGATCTTTGGTTACGCAACAGGCAGTTGATTTGTGGACTCCAACCATGGTGTTTTTGAAAGCAACGTTTGCGTAAAATCGCAGTGTTATTAGTACTTGTAAAGTTAGTGTTAGGGATGCATTGTGATCGGAAACTAATTGCAGATCTGGCAAAAGTTCCCGAATCAGTGAAAAGATATCTCTTCTTGTGAATCGAAATCTCTCAATAAGATCCTCGTCATTATAAATATCGAGCGGGTTACTTCTGACCCTAATTATTCTCTCTCGCCTGAAAGCTCTCTCATTAGTGGGCTTGCTGCAAGGCAAGCCCATCTATTGTTATCCCTCGGCCGTTTTTTTTTAAGACGCCTCTTCTCCTAGAGCGTTTGAGCTATCGATGCAGTTCAAACACTAAAAAATCAGGCCCGATCCGGTGTAGGTTGCTTGCTCATGTCGGATGGCTGCCGGTTGTCGTTTATCTGGTATTCCCGTTTTTAGACCCTTGTAGTTTCCGCCTTGCTACACCAGAGGCGTTTCCCCATTGAAATGAATGGGGTTTTCGGTCCCATTGAAATGAATGGGGAAATTATTTTTTTGGTATTTATTTTTTGCAGCCTTATTTTTTAAGCATTGTTGACATAATACACGTCATTAGCTAAATCAATCAACCTGGTTAGCATAGCTAGCATGGTTAGCATTAATCATCATAGATATATATATTGACGAGAAATCATCAGCGAAGTTAGCTAATCAACTTGGTTAGCATTGTTAGCATAATTAACATTTCCCCCATAACTGCTAGAAATCATCAGCCAAGTTTGCTGATCAACCTGGTTAGCATTGTTAGCACAGTTAGCATTTTTGCAAGCCCACTCTTGCAGGTCCTCGGACATGCACATTTGTAGTTATACTTGCGACTTCTTGACTTGGAAGTCAGCTTTCCTGATCTGAATGATCCACTTTTTTCTAAGATCCTCTTCCACTGTAAATTAATGTTAACTTACTGTCAAGTTGTATCTTGCCGACACAACGCTTTATGGTTAGGTTTAGGTTGTGGTTATGGGTGTGGTTGTAGGTGTACAGTCAGTGGGCGTATTACACTTTATGTGCTCTGTCCTGCTACCATTTCTTCCTTTATGGATCTCCAACTCCAGGGAGTTTTTTCTCGCCCCTGTTACTCATGGGCTCTCTCTCTCTCTAATGTTTAACACTTTGTGAAGCGCCATGAGACATGTGCAATGTTTGAGTGGTCTGTAAGTTGAATTAAATTATAGTCAATTTATAATGTCTAGATTGCTCTAGTAAATAAACCAGTCAACTCCAGTAGTCAATTACAGGTTCTATCAAATGTGACAACTTGCATATCATGGTACATACAAATTGAACACAAATACAGAAATTTTTCAGTAAATATTTATTTAAATCAAATTTCTTTCTTTTTTTAAATTTTTAAACTGCTGAAGGAAAAGGAGGAATCGCTCCTCCTTCTCTCTCCTCTATTCTCTCTCTCGCTGCTCCCTCTCCTCTGCCTCTCCTCCATCTCCTGCATCTTGCTCTCTCCGTCTCGTCTCTCTCTCTCCTCCAGTAGCTCCATCAAATAGCTTAATCCAGTGCCTGCAACTTTTCGTTTGCGAGGAGCAGCAGAGGGTGGGGAAACCACAGCAGCACCCTGGCTGGATGAGGCAATCAGGCAACGTGGACTTATTGACGGCCTCCTGCCGATTGCCTCGTCCATGGAGGCATACCACTTCCAGGATGCCGCTGTCGCCTCAACACCCTCTGTGCTCACTCCAGTTGAGGGAGACCGTAGTTCCTATGAAACATTCACAAGGAGTATGATTTTCACCACACTGTTTCACGCTGTGTAACGCACATAGCTGTACATATCTGTCTATGTGTTTCATACTGCTATTATATTGCACATATTTGTACATGTCGCTCATACATTGTTTATACATATTCTTATTTAAATCTGCTTTAACAGATGCATTTGCATTTGTACTCTCCACAAGGACAATAAAGTTCAATCTAATCTTAAAAATATTAGTTATGTACAGTAATACACATAACCCTGTTGAATTACACACAACTTACTTTATACGTCATTTTGAGGTTCTCCCACTTCCTTTTCACCGAAGTGGGAGACACCTTCCCTCCTAAGGAGGATTCCTGAATGAAAAGTCTGCAGGGGAAACAGCCATAACAACAAAAACTATTAGTGGACACATCAGACACACCTAACAACAGAATTACTTCGTTACTGCAGTTTCAAAAACACAACTATATTTGTACGTACTCAAAACCTTTGACGCCAGCGTTTCGTTTTCCGGTGAACAGATCCTCCTTCTCTGTCCGTCACTTTATAAGCCATGTATCCTCGTCCGTCCCTGCGGCATCGGGGGGGAAAACAACTCCGGTTTTACTACAACATTGCCGTTTACATGTAGGCTAATCGTTTTCTTAGCAGGAATGCACACAATATTACCCTCGATACACACAGCACAGCTGTCTCTAAAATAACAAATTTACCTCAGATCACTTTACAGCATTAGTGTTAACGTTAATCAGTGTCAGAACTCGAAAATAACGCTCTACCACCACCACCACTGCCTTGCCAACAAGAGACCAGCAAACCCCTCTGCCTCTTCATCTGCCATTCAGATCAACTCGTCCAACACTCCTTCAGCATCTGGGACCCAGCCAACACAGCTTCAACACCTACTGGTTGTGAACCTACGTCATAGCGCCTCAACATACTGGCTATTAGTGAACACTACAGCTCCTGCTTCTGGTAATGCCTCCCAAACACCATCTGGCATCTAACCATCTCAGCCCCTGCAACACCTGGTTGCCTCCCAAAAGCTTGCATGTTGAACTTACCGGTTCTGTTTGTTTAGTTTATGACCAATGGTAAGAGAGGAGGGGCTGGCAAGGTTTTTGGAGTGATTTTGTGCACTCTTCTGGGTGTTTTGGATAGCTGCACTTCTGGTACAGGTTCATCTTCCTCGGACGGAGATGCTGATGAGGGTGATCTGAGCCGTGATGGCCTACACATTTTAGTTAACCATAATTAATTAGCATTAATTTAAAATGAATTATTGTCATTGGTCTTACATTTTCCTTTTTCAATATTTATTTTGGTCTTGTTCCATGTCAGTGTTAAGGTCTGATGTAACACATGACATTGTCCATTTTGTCCATGGTTTATTACTTCAACATCAATGAGCCAATCTCTCCAATGGCATGTGGTTTTCGACTCCATCTCTAGTGCCTTGGTCCCTGGTGGTGAGTACTTGACTCTAAACGGTGCAGTGACGTCAGCAGCGAGTAAAGACTTTATACACACACACCACACACCACCACAACACAACAGGGCAAGAGACTATTTCCTGCTTGTAACCTACTCACTGTTGTAAAGCAGCATGTCTGCCAACAACAAAGAAGTCAATGGCAGACTTCAGTAGGGCGTCTCTTTGACGCAGTGTGGAGACGCTTCTCCATGCTCCAACAATGGCATTCTCTTCTACCTCTTCAATTGCAGTGTTTGCCTCTTGGACAGTCCTTGGATCGTTGATCTAAAACAGTTATGAGTGCCATATTAGATAACCTAACCGAGTGAGTACTGGCTGATTGTTATTGGTGTACTTTGCCAAAAGTCACTTTAAAAAGCTTTTCCTGAAAAGATACATCGCTCACTTCTTCCAGTGATGCCGGAAGAGAAGGAATGCCACAAAACTGGCTGAAAAATCTGTGGGAAAAGAAGCCTGGTGCTACACCTCCATGGACGACACACATAGCTATCATTCGTCCAATGTGAAAATATCTAGTAGAAAATCGCTTGTTTAACACTAGAAGCGCCGCGCCGTTCTGACCCACTTATACCTAGAAGCGCCGCGCCCCGGTCATTTGACCGCTTTGACGACCTACTAGAAGCGCCGTGCTGTTGTGAACTACTTAAAGCGCGGCGAGGCGGTCAAATGACCGCTGAGTCCTTAGACTGGGAGGCTTTTACTTACACATAATGATCGCTAGATGGCGCTTCGTGCACGAATGAAATCGTTTGGTCATAAATTCAGTTTGCACTAAGCCATGTGTCATTCGTGTCAGACCGTGTTGTTGATAATCTGTGGTTGTTTGTTTCATTATGACATACAGCACGTTTGAGTTATCTGTTCATGTATTTGTGTTGATTTGTGTTGTTTGAGGTAAAAACTTTGGAAGAGTTCTTGAACAAACCTTAAGCAAACTTGACTTTCAACTAAAATGCTCTAAAAGTGAATGTGGCTAGTTCTAATTCACTCCCCAAATTCACTTCTATTAATTTAATAGGTAGCCTATGTTCGCGCCGCCGAAAATGATCGGACCTAGTCACCTGGAACAAAGAGCCTAACAGTCTGGTTTCAATTACACAGTAGCCAGGATTTCATGCCGCATTTTACAGGCTACCGTGGCTACTTTCTAAAACAACTTTCATTCATTTAGGGAGAAGCATCTTATAGGAGGGTCTAGGCTAGCTACCTCGGAGGGAGGGAGATAGAGAGAGCTATGCTGAGCAGGCATAGGCGTGAGAAGTAGCATAGGCCTAATTTAAAATAATGAGTGAATGATATTCTCCGTTTTGCGAATGTGTAGGCTATGTTTGCGATGTCTGCTGAAAAAAAGCTATAGGCCTATTGAACTACAATTTAAGCTAACTTCTATGTGAATTCGAGATTCAGCATTGACACACACATTTTCACGTAATTGATAAGCAGGGCTGTAGCTCACTGGTTAGAGCTTCGGCTTAAGGACCGAAGGGGTGTTGGTTCGATTCCCAATCTATTCATGACGGAAGTCTTTTTGAACAAGGCATCAATAAAGTAGGCTATATTCTATTCTTTTCTATTCACATAACTACACGCACGCTGGCGAATTCGAACATTCTGAAATGCGCATATACGATGAAACATTGCGCATTCTTCCACGAGTTGCCTAAACAGTCAGCCTACAGACTAGTAGGCAGGGACAGATAGATGGGGTGGGGGTGGGGAGGCAGTTATGCCTCGGTGATGTCTGTAGCCTAGCCTAGACGAGTGTATGGGGGAGGGGGGATGATCGGTTTCAAATAGGCTGCAATGGATAGTGTTATAGACCCCGAAGCCATTTGCTTTGAGAACGGCTGGCTGATGAAGTTGTTGGCTAGCTAGCTGGCTCAGCCAAAACCTTAATGCAGCCGCCACAGTTTTCATGACTGATAATGGCTTTAGTTGCCACTTCATGTCTACAGATGTGTATATTGTATTAGATATCAACACACAATGTTATTGTATTGTTTTGGACAACGTTCTGCACGTTTCACTTCAATGTAGACTGCATGCGTTCATTGCGTTGTGAACGCGCAGCAATCTCTGGAAAGGAAACGGTGGAAGTCGCAGCAGTAGCCTAATAGCCTATCACGTTCAATGCTGTAAATCCATCTGTTCCAGAATATTTGGTTCATATCATCAATCTTTGGTTTTGGTGTTTGTGCAACCGGGCCCTGACGATTTAACAAAAGTCTGAGTAACGTAGGAATTAGGAAAGTATGTAGGCCTAAGGTGAGATCAAAATCAGGCTAGAAGTAGTTCTACTTTGTTTCCTTCTTTTCCCCATGTCATTTTCATTGGTCGTCAACTCACTGTGAGTCCTGTGTATCGTAGCAACGAGCACAATACTGATGTGGTGTGTCCAGTGGGAAAATCTCATGCAGGCCTAGTTTCTAAGCTATCGTTTATTTTTTCGCGTGTCACTATGATATAATTATTTTTAGATGCAAAAAGTCTAACTGGCTTAGTCAAAGTTTGTCAGATGGCGGCAGAAAATGATTGGCTGGCGAAATTATTTTTCGTAATGGTAGGCCTAAACATCTATTGTGATTCATCCGTTTATTTCAGATAGGTTGTTATTAAAAACCATTAACAAAAAATAATTGTTCATCGACGTTGAAAAACGGTCAGTAAATTCAATCAAAGATTCTGTAATTCGCTCCTGCCAAGATGTGAACACGGGTCTCCGACGTTGCAGACAGGAGTGTTACCGCTGCGCCACTTGACATTATACGAAGATTGCGTTAGGATAGGTCCTTGACTTGACGTAACTCAGTCAGTCCAGCAAATATGTAAGAAAATGCTTATACATTAGTCTGAGCTTTAAAAGATAGCCTACAAATAGAAGATAAGATATACAACTATGAATGTACGTAGGCATACGCGCCCTACGTACATAAATAGGCTACGACGAAAATATGTTTTACACATGTAGGCCTGTCGCAACGTTTTCAAAACAAACTCGCATTTTACCACTGTAAATAGCCTCCATAGACTATGCCATGTAAATGAAAAATAGTTATTAAAATAAAGCACATATATGATACATATTGCACATATATAAACGATATGTTTTATGGTAAAATATTATTCTCATGCCCGACTGACAGGAAATCCTTGCGACATCTGCTGTGAGAAAAGAGAATAGCAGCCTGGACAAAAATGGCCGAACGCGAGACAACATAGGGTGCCTTCCATGTAACGATTTATATGGCTTCCTTCCTCCCTCGATCCTCGCCCCGGTCATAGCCCCTCCTACTAATGAATTTTGCGAAGGAAACGACGAAGGAATGAGCGGAGGATGGAGGAACGAAGCTTGATGAACTGCGCAAATGAGACGTCCTCGACTGCATACACACCATTTAGCACGTGCGACGTCAGTGTAATAGGGCGGATCCAAAAGACGCGCCGACATCTGTGTGCATGCAACTGGTCAGCTCTTCTGCTGATAAAAAAGGACATTTACAACATTGTGTTTTGAACTCAACACATAACGCATAATTTAAAATCACTAGGTCCGACATGATGCTTTTTTGTGCAGATACACAAAATGTTTCAATGGCAAATGTTGATAAGGACGTTCAAATAATGAACTTATTGTTCGTTAGGCTACATTTATGTTTCTTCATGAGCCCCTAACATAATCCCACTATAGCTTTTAGCATCAACTTCACACGCCATAAATAACAGACAACATTTCTATATTTCTATATTTTTAAACGTTATACAGGATACGTCATCCATGCGTAGCCACAGAACGCCCATCTCCGAAATAACACTTCCGCGTGGGATGGTCTTATGTTTCCTCTCGTATCGGGATTGCCACCTCCCTCCTCTGTCCTCGGTCTTGCCTCCTCTGGTTGCAATTACATGAATGAGATGTCCTCGTGCCCTCGACTGTGAGCGATTTCCGGTGAACGAGGATCGAGGGAGGAAGGAAGCCATATAAATCGTTACATGGAATGCACCCATAGTGTTGTCACATAAGTGAGCGCAAAATAGCTCTAAACTAGCTTGTACCGGTGTGCTTTTGATCATGTAAAAATTCTGGGTGACAAAACACGCGTATTTAGGAAAAGTCGTGAACGTAGGGTCCTGGAATTTAATCGAGTGAAAAGATTTATTTTTTTTGTAATCGCTGCGGTCAAATGACCGCAGCCCGGCAGTTCTAGGTATATCTAGGTCAAACCCACACGGCGCTTCTAGGAATACGCGTCAGCGGTCAAATGACCGGCGCTTGGCGCTTCTAGTGTTAATGTCTTTAAAAAAGTAATTTAAATTAACCGCTGCATCCTAAAGATTGGCTGTTATTTCCTACATTAAGAAAACGTGAATGGTGGAGGTGCATGGAAATCGCCCAACTTTTTTGTTTAAGCCCATGTAAGCCTATGAGGACAGTTCACCTATCAAAATAAACCACACACAATTAAGTAGTATTAATGCGCATTTTCCCGCTGGTCCAAACCCGGTCTCATGGTTTGTCGTGATGCCATAACGAAAATGAATCTATTGAAACGTGCTGTGTTCACGAAAAGGGCCCTTTTCGTGCAAGGACAACGATACCCCATGTATTTTAATGAGCATTGCTTGTCGTGATGCCTGACACTATGTATTTGAATCAGAATCGGCTTTATTGTCCAGGTTTGTGCAAACAAACAAGGAATTTGACAGTTTTTAGCTCTCAAAGTAGCCTACAACACTCAAAATAAAACAGAAATTAATAATAATATCAAAAATATAGAACAGTAGCCTGAGAATAGAACGAAGGGCAGTAGACTAAGGCTGTAGCCCATATCTGAATAAATACAGTACATTTACAAATAAATAGACACTATGGGTGGGATAGAGTAGGCTAATGCAATTGTCCGGCGGGGGAATGCAGCGGGGAATGTCATAGTTGGCCATAGTTTGTTCACCCCTGAGTTAAAGTTATATTAAACTTCAATTTCTATACTGTTGTCCATGCATGTAGATGTTTTCAGGGAAATTACAGTGACTCAACCATTAATGGTGCATGCACATAGGTTTACCCTATTACACAGGATAGGGTCAACTGTACACACCATTATCAGGGCCTCGTCCAGCATGGCTGAGGCATTGTGATTCCTCTTCACATTGATCCGCCATTGCTCCTTCCTTTCGTCCAGTTTCATGAGCCTTTTGGCCAGCATCTGTGTTTTTTGGGCTGGGCTGTCCCACAGGCAATGTATACCTTTGTGGCGCAAGGCATTACTTGAGGACAGCTGTAACATTTTTATTTTATTAGCACCCATCTGATGAAAAAAAAAAAAAAAAACATAATAGAAGTTACATAACTTTCTCTGTGTTTCTGTACATTCATACACACATATTGATCTGATGGACTGTATCTGTGCTTCAGTACATTCATAAATACACACAAACACACCCTCATACTCCTTTTTCCTTATGCCAGCCCCCACTGGAAACTTCACGAAAAACCTAAATTTCCATCACCTCTCAGTCCCCCTTAACCATACCTTTTCTGAAAGCATGTAAGTTGAGACATGTCCCACCCTCACCATCACTTACCTATGTCCTGAATATTGTATTGGGTATTATCAATAAGTGTACAGCTAATTCTTTAAGGACTGTGACCACAGGAGGGTGAGGTGAGTGGGACCTGTCCCAACTTATGTTTTAAAAAAATATAAATAAATAAAATAACAGCATGATATACATAGACTGGGGTGGGACATATTAAAATGCTTAGTTTGAATCATGAGGGTATACGTTTTCTGCAAATATATGATGTATGAGGTCTTATCTGTGAGAGCCAGGCCATTGACTTTTGTACACTGTAGTGACCATTATGTTGTTGCACATATCTCTCCTGTAATTCATACCACTCTAATAAACCCTGTAGTTCCTGTTGAGGAGTGAATTATTTTCCAAGTTCCTTCTAGAATTCAATGCAAACAATCTATAGTTTCAGTGTTCTGTATACAGTCTGTGGGGAAAATCTCGGAGGGTAATTGTCTCATCATAATGCGGAACTCTCAGTTCACCGAACATTCTAATCACATATTTGTGACCGTACCCCTCAACAGGTTAAGAGGAGACTATGCCATTTAAAATTATATCGTCAGGGCCAGGGGTGTGACCTTGACAACTTCCTGATTCTGTCTTGTGGCCACCATTAGGAAAAACTACGATTCATCCCACCTTCAGGCTTCAGCTCTGTGAATGGTCCAACTCCAGACTATACATTTTATGTAGAAGAACAATAATTCAGAAGTTCGGTATGCTAACAATGTTAGTGCTCTTCGGCATCAAACTGAATCAGTTATTTGGACGTTTTCCTCCGATTTAGTATTAAACATTTTTTGGGGAGCACTCACATTTAAAACTCACTTGGATAATTGATCTAGTTGTTGTGCAAAATGTTCATGATTGTTTTTGGGTTAAATTTGTTGTCGTTCTGAGTTATAGTTATAGTCTTCATGTGAGTCAATTTCGTTAGATTTGTATTTTATCAGGGGTCAATGTCATCTGGAAGAGCACAAGAAGATGTTTTCAGCCCTTACAAGAGGACACATCATGTGCTTGGAACTTGTGCACAATGGAATAAGAAGAGTTGTTGATGTATTAATTACAGTTTATTTGAACTTGACAAAGGACCGGAGGGAGAGGGTGTTGGATCAAATTGGGCTCCACAGTGGCAACATGTACTGTAGACCCATCCCAAGAAGGGTAAAGGTCTACAATTTTAGTGAAGCTCTGTGCAGAGCAGAAAAGATCCTTGTTACCAAAATGTAGTATACTGATCACACTCAATAAGTATGAATACTGAATAGTACCGCTATTCATACGTTTTTGGCTGGGGGAATATAAAATGGAACGTCATCTGAACCTACTGCCTTGGGAATAGGTTCAGTTCCATTTTAAGATGTGTGATCTTTCAAGCGCCTCCAGCCAGACATCCACTGTCCCCTGTGCCTCTGTGACTGTGTCTGTGTACATCTTAAACTTCTTAATGTGTGCACGGTAAAAACTTGTGCACACATCACAGTATGCCCGCCCATTTTTGGGGCACAAATACGTGGCATCACTGGCATCACAAAATACAAATTTACCAGTCAAACGGCACCTGTGTAATAGGTGCCATCCTGAAACATGACAAGAGAAATCCCATGGGTGATTGCAACATGCATGTACTGATATACAGAAGTAGTTGTCACAGTTTGGTAAACTTTAGTGACGGGAAAATACATGTTACAAAACGGTGGTATTGCAGGATGCAGAATGTCTCGGGGATGCATGATAAAGTTTTGGAACACTGATATACACAATATACTGTATCTATAAGATGTTTTGGTTACTCACATTGACAAAGAAATTAATATATTTATCATTATGAACTTCATTTGTGTGCGTCAAAGTTATAATCCACACTTTCATATGTGTGTTCAAAGTTGCTATTCACAGTTTCACACGGGAACCTCACAGGAACGCTATGCACCTGCAGATAAGAAACTGGGCATGAGCGAGAGGAGGATTTTAGGGAGGTTTCGACCAAGGTCATGCTGACTTGTTTTGCTCTCTGCTTTTCTTTAATAAAAGAGCCTCTTTGCGTCCAAGAGCTCAGAGACTGTTTCGGAGAGGTAAAGCACCTCCTCTCTATGTCTCTCCTCTTGGCGCCAGAGTATACTGAAAATTATACTACTTGTCTGTGGTTCTTGTGTCTATAATATTGGGAAGATTTTCCTAACATTCTTTGGTCCTTCGAAGCCGGTTGTCAATATATCCTTTCTGGAACTGATCGTCGGAAGTTGAAGACTGCAGCAGCCCGCGGACTACAACCGTGGAAAAGCCCCGTACGGTGAATTCCGTGCAGGCCAGCCGACGGCGACCAGCTCCTAGACTGGATTGACGACTTCCGAACTACAGAGCAGAACCATAACAGTGTGAGTATAATTTCATAGGCCTAATAGTCTTGGACTATTTCTAGAAAAGGGAAAAGTCGCATTAAGTTGCCATTCCCAAGGGAAAAGTCGCATTAAGTTGCCGTTCTCTTAATACAGCTGTAAAAAAGATAAACTTTCCAGGGGGGTTCGAGTCCCGCCTGAGGTTTATCTAAAAAGGGGGGTTAGAGTCCCACCTTAAAAATAGGGGGTTAGAGTCCCGCCTGAACTATCAAATAGGGGTTCGAGTCCACTATATTGATAATAGAGGGAAAGAAAGAGTCCTGAACTATCAAATAGGGGTTAGAGTCCACTATATTGATAATAGAGGGAAAGAAGGAGTGTGACTGAGAAGTGTGTGTGTGAAGGGATTGTCTGTGAGTTAAAACGAACAACAGAGCCTGTGAGAGATAAAACACCCAGGGGAAGCCGGACTAAGGTCTAGAAGCTCGCTTCCCAGGCTTCTTGTTTGCCCTAAGAGGACGACACAGAACAACCTCTTATTTGTGCAAAATGGGGAATACTCAAGATAAAGAACAACTTTTGAAAGGCGATGCCAAATTCATAGCTAGAGTCCATCCAGGAACTGAAAATTGGCTATTACGATGGAAAAATAAATTCCAATTTGCAAACTAAAACCAAAATTATCATCATGCCATGCAGAAGTGCACCTGTATGACGATGATGATGATTACGGTAAAACTCCAAATTGGCCCCCACCGCCGCCTCCGGTGGAGGCATTTCCAATGGTAGAACTGCCCAATCCAACATTTAAGCCAGACGTGGCTGAGGGTCAAAATAATCCACGGTTAATGTATGTCTATAGGACATGGACACAGGACGACGTAAAATTCCATCTCATAAAGCCCAAATTGAAGAATTTTGCGATGAAATGAAAAACATAATAGCGGTGTACCACCTGAATGGTTTCGAGGTCGAAAGGATGTTCAGTTTTAAAATGGGCTCTGATTGGAGCCGTGTTAAAGACAACTTTGTAGCCCATCAGGCTGGTACAGCGTATGCGCCTGGTTCTCTGGATTTAAATCAACAAGTCCAAAGCCTAGAGAATAAATGTAAAGACGTGTTTAAAAAACATTGCAATTACACCAAAATACACGCTACCACACAGAAAGATGATGAAGATGTCTGGGAGTTTAGAGACGGATTTGAAAAAGTTTTTAAAGCCTATAACGGCCTGAAGTCACGGAGTGCAGAAGATAAGATAATTTATGGACAGCAATTAAAACAAGCATTACTCCAAAGTTTTAGACCAGAGATAAAAGACTGGATAGAGAAACATTTTGTTTCTTTCAGAACTGCAGAACTGCCAGATTTTATGGAACATGCTAAACATGCAGAGAAAACAGTGAAAAATAAAAAGAAAGTAAGAGAAAAGAAAGACTCAGAGAAAGTAGGGGAAGCATTTGTGATGGCATTACAAGGCAGAAATGGGTCAGAACAGAGAGATTATGAAAATGAAGGTGATGATAGCAACAACTGTTTCAGGTGTGGGGGTCGCGGGCATTGGTCTCGTGACTGCGCCACCGAGGATGAGAAAGAACAAAGATACGATAGTGACCAGTATGTAAGTGGAGAAGGAGAAGAGCTAGAAATGTGTAAGGAATGTTTAGACTAGAGCTGATGTGTGTTTAAATGACTAAGAAAGTGGTAGCCTACATATTTAAACTGAACATTTAAATTAGATATTTAAATTCTGCTGAAGTTGTGTTTTTTCACCCATTCACTGTGAAAATCCCACATGCCGTCTCCCAACTGCTGTTACAAACTAACATGACATTCTTATCTCGTATGACAGTATTGTTATCACAACCGCACATTAAATATGGTGTAAACAAAGCAGCTTATGCAGTGACTAACTGCTAAATTAGAAGTTAAACTTTTGTCTGCCACATGCTCTGCACAGGTAGCCGAATTGACTGGGCTGACCAGAGCATGTGAGCTTTTTGCCAAAAAGAAAGTGACACACAGACAGCCAATATGCCTTTGCTGTGTCTTACATTGCTGAAATCAATGTACAAATGGGTAGCAATTTTGAGTCATGGGCAGAGCCATGTCTCAACAGGAGGGATGTGTGAACTAGTAGACAAACACTATAACGTATAGATTTACAAACTACTCACAAAATGTTTGTTGTCAGTGCATCATATGTACTGTATTGATGTAGGAGTAGTGGAGCAACTAATTAAAACACTGTGTTCAAAGGAATATGTAGACACGGATACTGCTCCCTCTCTCTCTGTTTTTCCACAGAATCCCAGAGTGAAACCAGAAGATTGGGTGTTCATCAAAGTCATAAAGAAAAAGTGCTGGTCTGACTCGCGTTGGGAAGGACCCCACCGAATCATCCTATCTACACCCACTGCAGTGAAGGTGGAGGGCCGGACCGCTGGACGCATCTCTCTCACTGTAAGGTTCCAGTCAACCGCTGAGGAGGGGAAGCCCGACTCCAAAGGGGATTAGAGGTTTAGAATCTAGTCGTCTCAACGTCGGTGAAGATTTTGGATCCTCCTAAGCTTAGTGACGATGCCTTGAGATAACAGACTTTTAGTGTGGAGGATGGTCCTTGGAGCGGCTATCACTCTCACCTTGCTGACACTTTTGTTAAGGACTGAACAAAGACTTTTTTTCTTGAAAGACAAAGGAAGCCGGAAAAAAGAGATTGATTTTGTCAGAGGATGTGCATACCTACATCACACATGTGTATCACTTAATTTCATGGTATTGTTACGCTCAAATGCTGGCTGATTTGAATAATGTGTCTGATTGCCATGTGTGTTCTCTGATGCCAATATCTGTTTATCATTCCCATTTAACAGCCGTACAATTCCTCATGGACAGAGCTTGTGTATAGGTGAAGGGAAGTCTGGCAAAGATGACTTATAATTCATCCCACATGACAATACATAAAAATGGTATTAACATGATCTGTGAACCTTGTGCAGGGACACACCCTTTGAAGTACATAAAGTGTAGTGTAACATTGACCCCTTACTGTATGCCACTGTTAAACCTAGAACAAGATTCCCACTGTGTTTTTTTCAGAGATGGTTCTGTGCCGGTGGGGAGTTTGCCTCTCTACAGGTGTTATCAGTGAAGTTTAGAATGTAGCCCTACATTTTGTAGAATTAAGCTTTGATTATTTGAGGACTAGCCCTCATTGCATATAGCCCATCAAAATGTTGATGTGAATTTGCTTGCTTGATTGTTGTGATAATATGGGGCTGGGAAAAACATATGTGTAGTAGAAGGTGAGTTTTTCTCCTTTTGCTTGTGTAAACAAGTGCCGCTGCTATAGCAGGGTAATGGAAGAATTTTTCCTTCAACGGTTTTCTCCTCAAATTAAGATCAATCATGACTGAGGTTTTCCGGTAAGGTTTTCGCTTCCATCAAAAGGTTTGAAACTTGCTATTCGAGTTGGTAATAATTACTACACGCTTTGATTTGATTTATGGTTGAATCTACAGTATGTAGCAATGGAACAAATGATTGTGAAGTTTACTAATGATAAACAGGAGGGAAATGACAAAGAAATTAATATATTTATCATTATGAACTTCATTTGTGTGCGTCAAAGTTATAATCCACACTTTCATATGTGTGTTCAAAGTTGCTATTCACAGTTTCACACGGGAACCTCACAGGAACGCTATGCACCTGCAGATAAGAAACTGGGCATGAGCGAGAGGAGGATTTTAGGGAGGTTTCGACCAAGGTCATGCTGACTTGTTTTGCTCTCTGCTTTTCTTTAATAAAAGAGCCTCTTTGCGTCCAAGAGCTCAGAGACTGTTTCGGAGAGGTAAAGCACCTCCTCTCTATGTCTCTCCTCTTGGCGCCAGAGTATACTGAAAATTATACTACTTGTCTGTGGTTCTTGTGTCTATAATATTGGGAAGATTTTCCTAACACACATCCTCTGTAGCATAGGCGTGATCACTTGGGAAGGCTTCCTCAAATGACAAAAGGAGATCCCTGAGGGCCTCCACATGGACACATGAGCCCAGCAAGTCAATAAATTCTTTGGGAAAAAAGAAACAAGGATACAAGGAAATTCTATTGTGACAAGCATATGGTTGAAATTGTGTCTGTTTCTCAGACTTTTTGGACATAAATGGAGGGGATACAAATGCATAATGGCTGGGTAGCTAAGGCTGCAAACACACAGAGGTTTCATTATATTACTGCACTGACAAGATGCTTAAAAAGTCCCTCCTGATACAGCTATGAAAATGTTGTTCACTGTACCTTGGTGAGTCAGGTGGCGCTTGTCTTGTATCATGAGTAACCATATGTCAATATCCGTCCATCAGAGAATGGAATAGGATGTTTGTGAATAAGGACATACTTTAAACCATAGTTAAAATTCTATAGTGATATTGAAGAAACAAAGTGGGACATAACTGAACTCATAACATCCAGAGGGTTCAGTACGCTTGTAGAAAAAAATTAGGTAGATGGCAAACAGGTGGATTTATGACTTAATGGCAAATCAATCTCCACATCTGGCCCACAGACAAACAGAAGCCTCAACTGTGAAGAATGAAACTTTTTTTAGTTTATCACGCCAGAAATATTTACCGATGGTGAGTATGAAGGGACGAAGTAAATGGTGGCTGATTGGTTGCACACCATGATCATCCCATCTGTTAGTAGCCTTCCCTTATACAGGTCCAATCAGATATTGCATCAAACTTGGAATGAAAAAAAAAAAAAAAAATCTACATCCAAGATGTCTTTCATAGGCATTGTATTCATTGTAATGAGAAGTGAATATTTTGAGAGAAAGTCCATTTCCCCGTGAACTCCGCTGAGGAGCAGCTTCATGTCTGACTTCAGCTGACTAAGGGAATAGGCACTTATACACATGCCTAATACCTCGAAACACCAGCTCGTTACTGACTAGATTTTTTGAAGTCACCATAAGTAGCTTCAGGCAGAATACTTCTTAATGTGTCTTCACTTACCTGTGGAGGTTCAGTACAGTTGTGCAATCTGCTGACACCTCATTGCTCACTGCTGCAAGGATATCCTCTGGTTCTGCAATGAGAGGTGACTCTTCTGACTCCTCATCACTCACTGCAGCACAGATATCAGTAGAAGATTGTTTTTTTATTGACCTGGAAAACATCTGGATGGAAAGTCAGTCCCTGGAAGACTAGAACTTGAACACTGGACCCTGGACCGTTTGCCTGACAGCGGTTGCCTTGACTGGAACAGCTAAGAAACACATACACTGACATTGAACACTACACTACACAACCCGGGTATTTCCTTTATTTTGGACATTTGAGTTTTTATTATTTATTTGATACTTTGCATTTTTTTAGAGCTCTTATTATTTTGTGTTTTTTTTTTTATTTATTTCCATTTCTCTCTTCTTTTATATATAATAAATCTGTGTTATTTAATTACTACTTTACATCTTGTCTATTGTCAATCCCCCCAACCATACCCAGAACTGGCCTAAACCATCACTAATGGTAACGGCACCCCTTGTAACTTCTAAAGGTGTATTTTTATTAAATAGAGCAGAAGGGGGCTACATAATGTTTTAGCATCAAATGTATAGCAACAAAAGATTTGCTGCCGCTAGGGTGCGCCTACATTTCTAGGCTAGAGATGTTTGTGACAGCAATTAAATGTTCCCATGTTTCAGCCTATAATGAGGAACCTCATGTATTCATGTGTAGGTTAACTGAATCAAGAAATGGAATTATGTTCTTGACTGATCCTAAGGAAAGTGATACGCAATATTTCTCTGATCTCTGGAAATATTGAAACCACCAAATAGTGGAAGTCAGTTATATGTATTTTAAGAGACCTAACCCATCATAGTAGTAAAAAATCTCATTTTACATCTGACCTTAAAACAAGATTCTATGCATTCGAAGTGAATGAAAATGTGCATATTGTCTTTCCCATGTTGAAAATGCATTGACCATTCCAACAGACAATAGACTGAATGGACTAAATCCAGTAAAAAGCTGTTCATCACTAAATTCATCCAAATTTGTGGCAGCTAAAAAATCCTGAGTGACCCTTTGAGCTTCGGATAAACGCACGTGCAGGTGCGTCACAAGCTACTGCCGACAGGCCGACTGAAACAGAAACACCCTGGTAACAAAAGCCATCTCTCTCCAGAAGACGTACGTCACTAACAAAGTCTGTCAGATAATCAAGGGTTGTAGGTTTGTGATTGCCAAAGTAAATTCCTATAACAAAAGGTTCCTTATTTGTTTGTACACGATTTTCGAAACACTCAATTAGTCCTAAAATTGTCCAGAACTGGGCATTTGCACTTTTGTAGAGGGGCAGGCCATCAATGTTCACTTGTATTGTTAAAGACAAAGGATTGTTGTTTTTAGAAAGATGAGACGAAATGGCATCATTAAAACCAAAATGATGGTAAGTACCACCTGAAACGCTTTTAACATCATAAGTGGTTTTTGTTTTCAGTAATGTTCTTGGATCTTTTGGCAACCCATGAATTTTGCCAGACAGAATGGATAGTAGATCTGCTAAAGCAGCATGGCTGATCCTTCTCCTAAAGCAGCATGGCTGATCGCCGCCCCCCCCCCCCCCCCCCCCCCCCCCTAGCTATTCTTCTTCGTTTGCTCCAGTAACTGGACATTGTGCCACAAATGTTGCCTATTAAATTAAATTAAATTCCCAAATTACCTTACAGTGTACATACTGTTGTTGGTCACCTATAAAGAGAGAGAAAAAAAACATTTTAATGTTCTTCACAAGACACAGCTGCATCAACATACACTCTCACTCTCTCTCTCTCTCTCTCTCTCTCTCTCTCTCTCTCTCTCTCTCTCTCTCTCTCACACACACACACACACACACACACACACACACACACACACACACACACACACACACACACATGCTATCTAGCGCCTGAAGTACAAACACTTCTAAAGGATATTTCCACTTAATTTTCAGACAAACCAAGCTAGGGACCACATGTACAGACTCTATAAATACTAACCATGATGTCCGTTTTATTAATTCAGATGCTGTTACATGCTAACTAGCGCCTAAAGTAAACACTTCTAAAGGATATTTCCACTTAATTTTCGGGCAAACCAAGCTAGAACAGAATTACGCTCTAAATACAGTTTTTAAAATGAAAATAGTAGAGATATAGAGAAGAGATGTTTTACTTACCTAGTCCTAAGCCTGCTACTGGTGGTTTGAGTCTTAACGGTTGACTTTAAGGCTGGCGTCCGACCGTTGCTGTCAGCAAAATGGGTAGCGGTCCTCCAGCGGTCCGAGGGTGGCAAGCCACCACCATCGCCACCAGAGCGCCCTCGCGCACCACCGCAGGGCGCCACTCACAGCCCGCGGCGCCAGGTTATTTGTGTTTGGCAGCGGTCCGATGGCGGACCACAGTTGGCGTACCACCGGCGGCTGGCCATCTAGACGCCACCAGTGGTCCTCTATATACATGCTAGCTGGGACAACCTGACTGCTAGTCAGCCACGCACCTGCTTACGCCACAAACCAACCTGGAACGTGAAGTGCACTAGACTTAAACCATTAAAACATGCCAACTCATTAAATCATGATTGTAGCAAGTTAACATGATTGATCATTTTATCTGGCTACCGAGTTATCTTGCTACCATTGCCCAAGCCATTTAGTTATGACCTTCTAAGTTGGCTATCATGGTAAGTTTAACAAACGTTTCACTGTCTGCTCGTCAGACTGTCTATGGCCACAGTCTAGGCTATCTGTACTAGCCTACATTGTGGAAACATATTGCTGATCTAAAAAGATATCAATATAAAAGCAACGGAGGGCGAGGGTCGAACCCACAGATAAGCATACAGCATAACCCACAAGCAACCCGTTACGCAGTAACCACGCAGTAATCGCTGTTGGCCACAGGGTGAAAAATATAGGCTACTTAAACATCTATCAAAGCCATGTTTAGCCTACATGTCAGCAACATTATCGTTAATAGCCTATACCCTATAAGCTTACGTGTATATTGAGTTTTTACTATCCTTTTGCGTAAAGTTGAATGGACACTTTTCCTGCCCAGTGCGTTTCAATCATGAACTGAATTCTTAAAGGGATAGGCTAGTCTACTGTAGGTTGGACAAAAGGATACACAATTAAACACATTTTTTTATGTGTTTAATGCGTTCATGTATCTCTGTTACAGACAGGTGGCCACCGCCTAACCGTTGAAACGTTTGTAAACTATTAACCATGATAGCCAACTTAGAAGGTCATCTAAATGGCTTGGGCAACGGTAGCAAGATAACTCTGTAGCCAGATAACATGGTCAGTCAGTCATGTTAACTTGCTACAATCATGATAACATGAGTTGACATGTTTTAATGGTTTAAGTCTAGTGCACTTCACATTTTATTCACGGTTGGTTTGTGGCGTAAAAAGGTGCGTGACTGACCTGTAGTCAGATTGTTTACTTTGAGTAGCCTAGCGTTCATACCCACATGGAGTTTTAAGGTAATATTTTTGGTGGCATATTCATGACCCAGTGCATATAGCCTATACAGCCAATTTTGGCATGTATAGATGTCATGCATATTTGTATTTGTTCGTCTCCAGTTTATCAGAAAGTTGACAAGTCAAGGTGCCACATCTGTCGAAGAAAGGTCATGAATCGTAGAACGTCATCAACGAAGCCAGTTGACACAGGAGCCTGTTGCCATGTAACACCGTTACCAAGGAGTCTTCTACCTCTTCACCATTATGACGTAACATATTGGCGCCCAGGCTCATACTTAACAGGATAGACCTCATATCGATATAGGTTTTCAGCGCATACAGTTGTGTTTATGTCAACCAGAAATTATATCTTCATGATTAATTATGCCGCATAGGCCATTGTCGGAACCAATACCTTCATCAGGTGAGCTGTTGTGGTTTATGTGTGTGTGTGTGTGTGTGTGTGTGTGTGTGTGTGTGTGTGTGTGTGTAGGCTATAACCAAAAAGAAAGAGGGTGCGAGTACAGGTAAACATTATTCGTTAGCCTCGCAAGAAGCCCATTTTTAAGTTCTCAAGCCGTGTTGTTTTTTTCAGGTAAGAGAAAGGTGGGAAGAAGCCGCCGGGTTGCCAGCACCTGCAGCAGGAGGGATGTCCTCCCTTCCAGCTTCTCCAGGGAGCCCACTGCTGCACCCTCCACCACTCTGTCCACCCAGCATGGACACAACAGGCCGGAGAGTGACCGCAGACAGCAGCCAACCCAGGGCCCACCATCACCTGCACCAGCTGCAGCCCCCACTGGCAAAAGCAGGAGAAAGAGGGACTACAGTGCTTCGGGTACCCCAAACATTGCCATCATGGCCTCAGGTGTGGGTAGCTCAGAGCGTCCTTCGGAGCACGGAGGTCACAGCAAAGTGTCCAAGTGTCCAAGAGCAGGAGGTGTTTGTGATTTCTGGGAGGGGCCATCTTCCACTGACCGGAACTCCACATCAGGGACAGCACCACTGCAAATATGCCAGGTCAGCGGTTCGGACAAGGCAGAGGCCAGCAAAACACCTAAAGCCACACAAAAGAGGAAGATGGGTTCCTTAGTCAAGGGGGCATCTAATGAGAACGCCAGCACAGCAAACCCATCTGCGCTGAAAAAGAGACGTTCTGAGCCTGCCACGGACAAGACACCAAGAGAACCCTTCGACCCATCCCTCCTTCAAGGTTTACAAATTTAAGACAAAAATATATTGATAGACCTTTTATTCATCACTTCCTGGAATAATTACATGGTAGAAATACCTTATCACTTGATATTACAAACTGACTTACAGCTGTTGATTTAATTGCAGTGATCTTTGAATCACGCTACGCAGTTGGAGAACTGCTCGGTAAAGGAGGTTTTGGACGTGTTTATGCAGGAACCAGAATGTCTGATGGATTACAAGTGAGTCTTTTAACTTCTTGGTATTAGTATTATTTTTACTATTGTTGTGTAGATATGTGTATATGTTAAATATCAAATAAAGATATTCACTTCATGGTCTTACTAAACATATTCCTGCTCTTATATCAGTTTTCTTTTCTCAGTCAAAAGTCAATGAAATATTTATCTTACTTCATGTAGGTTGCCATTAAGGTCGTCGCCAGGGCCTATGCAGCTGAATATATTACCATGGTAGGTATTTACTTTAATGGAAACTGTTACATTTAGTTAAACCTATCATCCATATGCATCTGAAATGGCATACTCCTAATCTATGAAATACTTCAGGCATGTCATCAGTGTGATCATTCCAGTTCCAACTCCAGTTGTAATTCTTATGTCCCTCAACTCCTCCCTCTCAGCCTGACAGCGGCGTGAGCCTCCCTCTGGAGGTGGCTCTCATGACCATCGTGTCCCAGCCCCCTGAGTGCCCCAACATCGTCAACCTCCTGGAGTGGTTTGAGGGACCCACCTACTTCATTTTTGTCTTGGAGCGCCCCGTGCCCTGCATTGATCTATTTAACTACTGCCAGAGACTCCCTCAGTGTCGCCTCAGTGAGAACCAAGCGAAGCACATCATGCGTCAGGTGGTGCTTGCTGCGAAACACTGCCGTGACCGTGGTGTTCTGCATCGTGACATCAAGCCAGAGAACCTCTTGGTGAAAACTGACGACGTGACTGTCAAACTGATTGACTTTGGCTGTGGAGACCTCTTGACAGAGAGCCCCTATAACACATTTTCTGGTATGGTGCACATTACACTTTCACTTGTGAAGGAAATTTGTGTCCGATCAGATTGACTTTTCGACATGTTTGTATCCAAGGCTCTGACCTCACTATTTTCTATGGCAGGCACAAAAGGATATATCCCACCTGAGTGGTGGTTACAGAAAAGCTACCAGGGCCAGCCAGCAACCGTTTGGTCCTTGGGTGTGCTGCTCTATAACCTCCTCTGTGGCAAGCTGCCATTTGTGGGCGAGGGCGGGATAGTCTTTGGAGCCCTGCAGTTCAGCAGGGGACTATCCAGTGGTGAGTGAATGCAAGAGCTTTTAAGCTCTCTACAGTTCATAGTAATTTTTTATCCTTAGACAACCTTCCCCCAAAGAGGATATGCAAAAAGAAGCCTAGTTAAATAATACTGACACACAGAGTTAACAAGACTTTGTTTTGCTCTCCTGTCCAATCCTGAACTGTGCAGAATGCCGTAATCTCATTCACCTGTGTTTGAGGAAAGACCCAACCAAACGGCCAGTCCTGGAGGAAATCCTCCAGCACAAGTGGTTCTCCACAGAGTAGGGTTAGGTTACAGCATGGAGAGAGAGGAGGAAACTGTAAGACTGATCGACAGTGAATATCAATGTTATACGCAACACCGATGAAAACCTTTGTTATTTTATTTTGACCAGCTGTGTATATAAACGTGTAATCTAATATCTTTTTCCACAATATGATTGACTGATGAATATCATCTCCACAGGAACTGACATTGGGGTCTATTAGGTCCGCAAGTGTGCAGGGGCATCTAGTCTCAGAAGGGTTGGTCGATTGAGATTGTGAGGTGTCTCACTGAGCTCTCCTAACCCTGCTGGGTTCATAATCCACCATGAAGCAGTCCCCCTGTAGACGGAGCAGGCAGCGTCTACCATCTCATATCTGGTGGGTTCCGATGGCAATTTATACAAAAGAACACTTGTATAAGTGTACTCACAAATTGGCATGAAAGGTCAGACACAAGCATAAGAATTACAAATTGTTTTCTTCTCAAAGGCCTGCTCCAGAGAACACCCCCCATTGATGACCAGGTTCAGCAGGGCTGGTTGAATGTTACTTTCTCAGCCTGACTGTTGGCTGCACACCCAGCCAGTATGCCTGAGTCCTACAAGTACCACGGACAGGGCCTGTTGTGGGAAGCACTTTTCATTTCAGTAAAAGGTAAGAAGTTACTGTAATTTGCTTGTACACTGAACAGCTTTGCAAAATACTTAAGACTGAGGTAGGACATCCATTAAATGTTAATTATTGTTTTGAACCAGGGCTGTTCCCGAAAGGCGTTCATCTGAGTCTACTGTTTCCAGCCTCCATCTCCACTGTACCCAGCCATCTCATGTTAACAATTGAATCATTTTCATAAAATGATGAAATGTCATTAAAAAATTAGCATACAACTGAATGTGTTTCCTTTTCAGTTTGTCCATTAGGCAGATCATTCATTGTGTACATAGTGGGGATATGTGTTAAAAAGGCAACCTTAATGCATCAGACACAACTGTTTGGCATCTTAAAAAATTACATCCATGCAACATGGCATAATGAAAGGAGAGAAAATGTCTATACAGTAGATCCATCCACCCTACAATGGTAAATAAATGGTCTTTACCTTTTCAGTGCACAATCATTTAAACAAACTGTTCTACTGACAGCCCTCTCTAAAGAATTGTATTATTGGAACCATGAAATCAAACATTCACATTATAGTACAAACATATTTTACAACAAACAAGATTAGTGGGCTTTCAACTGTCACAAACTGAAGAACTCTTCTTGTTTGTACCCTGCCTTCACATAACTCACAAGTGAGTAGACTGCTATATTCATACAGTTCACTGTGTACCTAGGAAACACAACTGCTCGACACCAGTCAATAATTCACTGAAATAATTAGCCCTACAGTAGCGCAATTTGAACAATTAAAAAAGTAGCACCACAAACAAGCAATCAACATGTCATCAACAAGATCTAGGGACTTTCAATTGAGAAATAGAGGAAATGTTGTTAACTGTGTATTCAATACTATCTAGAGAGTGCTGTGCAGTCATGGCTCAATGCACCTAATAACCCAGAGAGTCTTTGAGTATTTAGTTTTTATGTAATGTGTCACCCCCTGTCTGACTGCCAGTGTCCACACCGGTCAGAGAGGCTCTGTCCACTGGGCGAGGGGGGTGTTTCTTTTCCTGGCCCTGCATCTCCGGGCGGCCTCTCTCCACATGGCTCTCTTCTGCCTCTGGATCTGTTCGGGAAGCTCACAGATCGACTTCCTCTTCTTCAGGTATCTGAAAAAACACAAACACATCATTTACAGTCAACGGTGGATAACAACTTCCTTAGTTAAGTTGACTAAAGCACAGTAAGGCATAAGGTAAGTGAAGGCTTTGATATACAAAAAATGCAAGCAACATTTTATTGCCTCCTCTATTGGCCCACATTGCCCAACACTAAGACTACCATAGGTCAGAGTCACAAAAACTGAGCAGTCACAAAAACGGCCTGCTCTGTACCTGCGTCTGTCTTTCTCCAAGTAGGCTTGGAGCTTCTCTGGGTCAGAATGGATCCTCTCCCTATAACGCCGTTGCCTCTCACGGTCATCAATCCTCTCTATAGTAAAGGACAGACAAGCCGACACACAAACACATCAAACATACCAAATATAATCACTCCCCTTGAACCTGTAAAAAATACTTTTAACATACTTTAGACATACTTTTAACCCTTGAGACTGAGGACAGTCTTCTGTCTTCTGTCAGTCGAGCACCGCGGTAACTAAGTCTACTTCTGGTTCCAAGCGCACCGTCTCTGAAATGAGTGAAGCGGGATTTTTCTTGGGTCTCTCTCTCCAGAACACATGAGGGAGAACTGCCCTCTTGGTCCGTGCACGCGTTCTCCTCCTTCACCTCAAACTTGATGTAAACCGTGTCTGTATTAGGAGGCTCCTCTTTGACCACAAGGGAATTCATCATGTCTGTGTGGTTTTCTGAGAACCCTGATGGCGTGAACACTGGTCCATTGTGTCCATGACGTTCCGAAGCACCTGCAGCAGAGTCTTGCGGTAGTGCAGTTGCCTCCCCAGTCCGAAATTCAAACTGGTTGTCAATACTATCATCTATCACAGAGGTGAGAGAACAGAGAACATTTAGGGAGAAATTAGTCTGAGGAAAGCAAAATACAAGCCATAAAAACAAATAACTGGTCAGTGAATTTTTTTTTTTGTGTGTTGCTATATTGCAATCTCAAACTGTGACTTTGAAACAGGCATAATTGCAAGAAAGGAGATGGACCTGCTTCGTGTGGATGTAGCTGATGATATTCTGGGCTCACTGACAGTGGTGAGAGGATGCCAGTCGCATCTTTTGCCCTGCTCTTTGCTTTGGCTAATTTCCATCTCCCTCTAATTGTCCTCTGCTCGCTCACGCTGCACTCATGCACGAGTTTCTTCTTCCCCAGCTCCCTGTCTCTCTTCCATTTCCTCCTCTCCCATTCGAGGTAATTTGCCCTTCTCTCGGGATTTGCATCTCGACGGGCTCGATAGCGCCTTTGCTTTTCAGCTGCACTTAATGGCTCTCTACTATCTGCAAGTGTAAAGTTGATAGATAGATAGATAAATAGATAGAAAAGTGGCATGTATTCTAACTCAACAGTGAGGCTAGGCAAAGTAAGGTGCATGGATGCATGGCAAGATTGCTGGCTCTGGGTGGACACTTACTTTTGGACTGTTCTTCACTGCTTTGGGGTGTTGACGAGGCTTCATTCACGACTCCATCTTCAATTTCCACACTCCATCTACTGTCTGGCACATGTGCGTCAATACTTGCATTGCATCTCACACTTCCTTCTTCACTTTGTTGTTTTTGCTGAGACCCCACAAGCTGGCGTAGAAACGCGAGTTCTTCTTCTGCTTTATAGAGCTCCACTTTGAGTTGTGCATTCTCTTTTTCCTTTTCCGTAACTTTTCTTTGACAGTCCTGAAATCGGCTTCTGCTAATGTCATTTATCACTTCTACCACGCTAAGAACAGCTGTTCTTAGTGCTGTCTCAATGGCACGGGCTTCCTCTTCACTTCGTATTAGACAAATTTGATAATCTGAATTCATTTTGATATCTTCCCTATAACACTTCTATTTTCTATTTCGTCCAAGTAGTATCTTATGGTTATTACATAGTCATTAAAGCTCTACATGCATGCTAACTATTATGACAGTCAGTTGTCAAGTTCCTCCATGAAAACAATTTCTTCTTCATCGAGTGTGAGAGATTGGAACGTCATGTGGTACGTTATCGCCACCTATTGGCACACACCGACTGTGGTGGAAAGCTTTGGATGTCGCTCTGCAGCACAAATAAATACATAAATAAATAAAAGCTCAGGCTGAAAATCTGTACATTTATCTCTCCTGCTCCCTGTCCACGTTTGCTGGGTCCAATCACAAGCAAAAGGCACATCCGGATCCTTGGTCTGATTGGTTGAAGGACTATCTAAATTCCAACCATGCCCATTGATCACGCCTCTGCAGTAGGTCTAGACATAAAGTGCAGACTCCCCAGACTAATGTTCAATCTTAAAAGATGTGTTAGGCCTATCTCTGGTTATTTTCAGAGCCCTAGATAGTGACCAGCAATGTGTTATGTTTTTCTTTACGTCTTGTAGGCCTATGTCAGTGTTTCCTCAAGAATTGTGACGAGGCTACAGTTTGGAATCCTGAGGATAAATTTGGTTGCTGAAGCCTGATATCCATTATCAACCATTTTTCTCCTCAATCTATTTTTTGTTATCTCACCATATTTCTTCTAAGGGAACTTTATTCTGAAATGTCATTTCAGTTGAGTCTTCCTATTGATTTTTTTTTTAATTCTAAGACAGATCCATATAAAAAACAATTGTCTCATCAAATTATACATTTATTTGAATTATCAGCTGTCACCTTTTTCATGATAAAAACATGCACATCACTGTCAAATTCCAATGACACCTAAATACAGATTCAAATACAAATTCACCTCAGCACCTCTGAAGAATGTTTCTAGACCACAGCCCATACCAGAGCAATGACAAGAAAATTAAATTTAAAAAAAAAACTCTGTGTTGAAGTCCTTATGTGCGATCACTGTCCCACCAACAAACTCTGTTCTGGTGTCATGGGCCAGTTGACCTGCCCCGCCTGGTGAAGTGCCTCCCTTCACAACAACCCCCCACCATGAGTGACCACTTTGAAGAGAACGTCTACTACTACGTTCCCCTATTGTCTTAAAGGCCATCCTTGCCCCTAAACAGATATCCAGCCTGTCAGAGCCTTGGCCAGAGACTTCTTAGCCCGGCTTCTCCTGGCCGCCTCCCTGGACCTGTAAAGAACATTACTGAATCAGCCTCAATGTAAAGACAAAATAATAATCATTTTTCTCATAATAATCATAATTGCCATTTTGAAGTTTAATCATTTTAGTTGGTAGTTTAAAGATGTTGAACACAATAAAACAGTAAAAGCTGCTGTTTATGTAAATGACAGAAACAATATGGCTGCGTTGATGTTGTGTGCACGTCATGTCAAGGCATCACCATGTACTGTTGATGGTGTACTGTATGCTGGTAGGGCATACCTGTGCCGCTCCTTCTCCAGGTACGCTTGCCACCTCACAGGGTCCGCCTGAAGCCTCTGCCTGCAGCGTCGCTGCCTTTCTCTATCTAACAACCTGTACAAAGTCAACAATTCACTTTGTGTATTCAACTGAGTGAAAACACTGACAAGCAAAGCACTTTGTTCTGTAACTGCAGGTACGGGCAAACCAGTAGGATTCCCAAACAATTCCCTCGTTCACCAGAAGTCATTGTTCCTCAGTAACTTCAGTAACCATTTCAAATAAATACAAATGACCAGCACACTTTGGCACCACACAAACCATCTCAGCACAAGGAAGCTACTAGCACATCGAAAGGAACCCTTGATGTTCCATTGCAGCAACACGCTATCACAATGCATTCCCTCCACGGCACTGTACCTTTGTCTTTCCCTCTCTGCGTAGGCCTGCTGCTGGTCAGGCTCAGCACGCATCCTCTCCCTCCGTCGCCGCTGCCTCTCTCTGTCCATGAACCTGGACATGGTTATAGGGAATGGCTTTAAGTTCATTATGTACTACATCAGAATCAAATCAGCTTTATTGGCCAGGTTTGCGTAACAAACAAGGAATTTGACTCCGGTTAATCTTTGCACTCAAGTTCAACACTCAACAATAACATAACAAAACATGCCCCTGAATGCACAGTAGAAATGGCTGAGCTTTGTAACACAACTAATAATGTACGTGTGTCTATGTACATGAGTGTGCATAAGTGTTTATGTGTGTGTCTGTTTGTTCATTCTGATGTGTGAACACGTATCATATTGTGGCACGAGGAAGCAGCGGTAACACCTGTACAGGTTCTATTCTCAAACCCACCATTGTGAGATTGTGTCACTTTGGATAAAAGTATCTACTAAATACCAATCAACTTTAACTTTATTTAAGGGTTACTTGTTCTACTGCAGTCTATTCCACTGCTTTCTACCTTCGTCTTTCCTTTACATCATCAGACTGCTTCACAGGGTTGGAGCGGATTCGTTCTCTGTAGCGCCGCTGTCTCTCTCGGTCCATCAATCTTTCTGAAACAGATACGTTCAGAGATAGTTACATAAATTAAATCATAATAGAACAGTACAAAATAAATACCATCAGACATATTATTTTTCTCAGTGCAATGACACAAAATGTGATGCATTTCAGCAAAAAAAAAAAAAGAATACAAGCAGTACAAGGACATACTTTTAGACCTTGAATGTGAGCACAGGTCCCCATTTTGTTGTACAAAATAATAGTTGACATCCTGTGACCCAAAGAAACCAGCTCTGTGTTGGGTAGAGAATAAGTGTTCCGGAGTCTCTTTTTCCGTAACACGCAACAGATAGCTGACTGGATTCATCTCTTTTATCTGCTGCCTGGTGTCAACAATATCAGGAGTTGGCTTTTTCATCACCATGTCATCCATGTGCCCCATGTTGCCTGTTTCTGTGTCTGAATTCTGTGACATGGCTTGGAAGGAGTAGTTGTTTGGATGAGAGTGATCCTCGGCAGATGGCCCAGTTTGATATTCTGTGTTACTCAAGCCATGGCTCTGGGATTCTGTTGTCATTTGCTCTGGTAAAGAAATTACCATATTTTTCCTGCGTTGGTACCTGAAAGGACATATTAGACGAATATGCACAATCAATGACAAAGTGTGTGGAATTATGCAACACCCCTAACCTGCTGTCTAATAAATGCTCTGAATATCGCATAGAGATACAGCATTAGTGCTGCCACTAACGACTAATTTTCTAACGATTAATCTTTCGACTAATTTTTCGATTAGTCGACTAATCTAAACGACTATTTTTTTTTTTTTTAATCAAGTTTTCGTTATTTTGTTGTGTCCATTTTATCCTTAACTCAACTGAATGGCCAACACATGACATATAGCCATAGATTTAGATATGCTCATATCAATATCAGCCTACTTTTGTAGCGTTAATAACATTACAGCCGTTAGAGACGGAAGACCAAAAATAAATAGGGGGTCAAAAGCAGAACGATTAGTCGACTAAAAAAATTGGCGTCGACTCATTTTCATAATCGATTAGTTTGATTATGTCGATTAATCGCGGCAGCACTATACAGCATGCATCAATGAATGTACATAATACAATGCTGTCACCAGCAGGGAAAGTTATCCTGTGTTGTACCTTTGTCTTTCCCTCTCCCGGTAGGCCTGCTGTTTCTCAGGGTCAGCACGGACTCTCTCTCTATGGCGCCGCTGCCTCTCTCTGTCCATCAGCCGTTCTGGAACCAAAACAGCTACCCATTAAATTTTACAACTTAACTCGAAATGACATGAGCAAACAAACAACAACATCTGCCAAATCCCATAACCATAACATTAGTTGGTCAATAACTAAAAGTGGGTATAAACTTGCTTTTAAGACTGGACAGTGAGTACAGTCTCCCATCTTTCTGAATGAAGTGGTTCTTGGCATCCTCTGACCCGGAGATGCTGTCTCCATGTTGGGTGGGGCACTGATGCTCACAAGACACTTCCTCTGATACATTCCACAGGGAACTGCTGTCTTGTGCACTACAGAGCATCTTCTCGTTCAACTGGTGCTTTTTATGTGGTGGGTTGCTGTTGTGAGTCTCCTTCTTCACCACCGGGAGGTCCACATGAGCCCTGATGCCAGTGTCCATGTCAAAGGTTAATGTGAAAAGGCCAAGCAGTCCAGGTTGGTTTGATACCCACAGTTATAAATTGCTGGGTCTCCCTGATGCTTGCTTGCTGTGTTCTGTCTGGAAGGTAGACTTTGGAGACTGTGGATAAAACAGAACCTATGTGACACAGACCAAGCTGACTTCAACCAGATTAATGAAGACAAGTCAAGCATTCCCACTGTGCTTAAGTTATAAAAAAGGGCAGAATGTGTCAATTGGATGAACACCACTGTCAATCTGGTTGTATAAATCTGTGTGTGTGTGTGTGTGTGTGTGTGTGTGTGTGTGTGTGTGTGTGTGTGTGTGTGTGTGTGTGGGCATTCCACAAATATGGGTAGATAACTTTTCGAGTAAAACATTCCCTCAAGAATGAAAGATTCAGTTCTAGGTTCATCTTATAGTATTCTGGATATAATCATACAGATAGTTAATAGTACTGACCAACCCCTCTGGCTCAATATGACTATAATGAAAATGACATACATTTGGAAATGGCTACACAATCATATTATTCAAGATAGCAACCTAGATGCCAATGTAAGACAGGTGTCGCCATTATTTTGGAAATTACAAATAAAGGAACAGCCATACATTATCGCAATACACAACACAAAAAAATGTAGGCTATTCTGTGACACCGCCATTTTGGGTTCAACTGCCCCAGTTTCAGAGCCTGAAGCCTGATTCACTCTAGGCCCCTGTCATCTGTGTGTGTGTGTGTGTGTGGGCATTCCACAAATATGGGTAGATAACTTTTCGAGTAAAACATTCCCTCAAGAATGAAAGATTCAGTTCTAGGTTCATCTTATAGTATTCTGGCTATAATCATACAGATAGTTAATAGTAGCCTACTGACCAACCCCTCTGGCTCAATATGACTATAATGAAAATGACATACATTTGGAAATGGCTACACAATCATATTATTCAAGATAGCAACCTAGATGCCAATGTAAGACAGGTGTCGCCATTATTTTGGAAATTACAAATAAAGGAACAGCCATACATTATCGCAATACACAACACAAAAAAAAATTTAGGCTATTCTGTGACACCGCCATTTTGGGTTCAACTGCCCCAGTTTCAGAGCCTGAAGCCTGATTCACTCTAGGCCCCTGTCATCTCTGATCAGGTCACTGTCATGTCAAGTCAGATCATGCCACCACACTTCTCAAGCTGGAATGCCAACCAGCCATGCAGCGAATACTAGCCTACTCATTGATTAAAAGATAACTGTTGAATGTTTAGTATTTCTACTGTTTCTCTACCTCTTTCACCGGCAATCATACAAATAAAGTATGGGCTGCAGTCTGCCTACCCTCACTGTCATGTCACACCTCACATCATGACAATTACCAAGCTGCCTGCTGCCATCACTTGATAGACTAGTGACACTCTGACACTCAAAAATTGCAACATAGACATTTTTCTGATAATTAACTTGCAATTAGGAAAATACATGCATCTCTTTCTCCCTCACAGGCTTGTGTTAGATGAAAAAATAATAATGCATACAAATGTGCAGAACCACGAAAACACACGCACATGCCTTATTGATTTTAAGATTCCTAACATGCTAAAAAAAAAAAAAAAAAACAGTGTTCTGGTCCTTCTGTAAAGGTAGGCTACTGTTTGTGTTGATACAAGGTTACAAAAATGTAATAGGCTGTTTTTTAAGCTAACTAAAAAGCTAGCCATCAAATGGTGTACTCTTTCGGATCATCAGTGCACCTTTCAGTCTACACACAAACGTGATAGCACACTAAATACAAATGTAACTATTTATGTTGCCTTGTCACATCTAAATCTCGACGAACACGCTTAAACATACCTTTGCATGCTGCTCCCGAGAAAGCAAAGCATCTTCACGTCCTTGGTGTATCACGAAGCGATGGTGTATCATTCAGAACGTTTAAGGTAGCTATCCTAATTTTCTTGCTATTAAACCCTGTCCTGGTTTACTTGCCCCTCGCCACTCAACACTGCAGCCCTGAGCCCTCGTCAACAATCGTCGCTGAATGTTTCTAGCAAAGCTTTAATGTCACACTTCTCACTCAGTCATCTCGATGCACACGCCACACAACGTTAGCTAGCTAGAGTGGGTCTAGAGCATTTATGGTTATTGGAGACGCTTTGGCAGACGCACTTGTCCAAACTCCAAAGTGACTTACAAAATAACACGATATAAAAGTTAAAATAACAGTGAAACGTTAGTTTAAATGAGAAAGACTATAAGGAGCAATGTCAATGCAATCAATAGCTGAAAATAAATAACTATCCATAATTCATCAGAAAGTTTAATAGTGCATGCTGAACATAACTAGCCTGACGACGTCATACTCAATTCTTATCAGAATATGAGTCTGAAACATAGACTGTAAAAAATATGGACAAAGCGTCTGTGACGTCACCCATAGATTTCTGAAGAACTCAAATGAAGCCGTTTATGGGGGGTATGGGCGGCGCCATCTTGGGAAACGTTGGGAAATCCTAACCACGCCCACATTCTGGACAATCCAATCAAATGGGTGAAAGGGCGGGCTTTGTGCGAAACTGAGCCGAACAGGTGTTCTGTTCTGCTCGGCTTGTTCAGCTAAGCAGCTAATACGTTACGGGACTGGCAAGCTAGGCTACTGCTACGTTTACTGCGAAGCCACCGAAGTCGAAGACTGATTCTAACCCACCTGAATTTGCTGGTAAGTTGAATCGTGTTCATGTATGTCTCTTAAAGGCATGTGTTCAGACATCTTATTATTATGTATCCTGCAAGCTAACCGGGTAAACTCATGTGAATAGTTAGTGCTGCTAACAAGTTAGCCTACTACAAATAATGAACGGAGTTGTGTTTGCACCACCTTCTAGCAGGTGAAATAAGCTAGCTGTTAACGTTACGTTACCCCATTTACAATAAACGATAGAGAAAGTTAGACTCCACTACAGATACATTGATCTTTAGCTTTAGTGATTAACGTTACCCATCTCTGTTCTCATTTTATTATTGGTAATGTAGTTATGAAACGTTGAAACGTATGATCCTGTGACATTGAATGTGGCGGTCATTTCATTGTAACATTAACAATAATTTATGTCAACATCAACTAGCTCGCTTTATTCCGTCAAGTTATTGACAAAATCTTAGTCTAGTATTAGTTGTACATCATTGATGTGTTTATGTTTTAGCAATAATCATGGGTTTCATCAGGTCCCTTTCCACAGGTGTATTAATCAAACACCATGCTGTCTGCATTCATAGTCAAGGTGCTTGATTTTATACACCTGTGGAAAGGGACCTAATGAAAACAATGAATATACAAGGGTGTTGTATTATGGATTATGCAATGAGTAAAACTAAATAACATTTTAGAGCAATGATTTGCACAATATGTAATTTTACTGTCAAAATCACACTCGTGACTACTGGTGATTACAAGTGTTGTTAGTTGACACTTGTGTTGTACTTGTATTGCATTTCATTGTAGGTTACACAGGTATGAATGTAATTAAATGTTTACCTTTCTATTTTGGCAGTACCTAATGTGTGGATCATTGAAGACTGCTATGTTTGCTGTGGAGAGGAGGTGGCAAGGAGGTCCCTGAGCTCTAACCTGGGACTAAATGCAGGTGAAATGGCTTGGCTGGGGTCGACTGAGGTGGCATAGCATCCTTCTCCTTTTGGCCTAGTCCCTGAAGAGTGGATTTTGCCGCAGAGATGAAGCAGAACCTGTGTGATCTCCATCTGCGCCCCCACCATTATCATATCTGCGTCATCGATGGGGATCCACAAACCCCAAGAAGATCGTGTATGGGTGAACAGTGTGATGGCCAGCTTTGTGTTGGGTCTCATGCCTCATCCACACAAATTTGCATTGTTTCTTAGAGACCAGGTTAATCTGTCTACTAGGGGCAATGAATATTTTTAAAATATTGTTGAATGTCTGTATCCAGTTGAATTCAGTAGGCAACCTGCATTTTGATGGCACTGAACTTGCACTCACAAATGGTTATGGAACTTTTCTAAGAGATGCTGTTGATATTGAACATTGGCACTCTACGCTTTTTTTGTCTAGACCTGATGGACTGTTACACCCTTTCCTTTACTTATGTCAAAACCAATGTCTGTTCATTAACAAAATTACTGTTGATGACACTGAAGTTGAAAATAAAAACACAAATGTTTATGGGACTTTTCTGGTCAACTGTGACCAACATTTAACTTGTGTCAAACCAGTTTTGTCTATGCTGTCAAACATTTACGATTAAATTGCAGTGGGAGCAAAAACATCAGTAAAAAAATCAGTAGGTTGAATTAAAGACCCAGATGCGGAAGTGCATTTGCATTTTTACTAATGTCTTGAGCATTACAGGTAAATAACACAATGTTGTAAGCTAGTAAATAGTCAGTATATAGACTGCTTTGCAAACTCAGATGTAAATAAGGTAATCATGAAGGGGTCTGCTGGTGAAATGTCTTTGAAATCAGAAGTTGTCACTGGTCGAGAACTGTTGTTAGGAGCCAGCTCCTCATGTTCAGCACCCACTGGTTCAGCCTGGCTGGATCACCTAAAGACAAACTTGACACAGGCAAGAATGGTAGATTGTTAATCATTGTTATAATCAAATTATTTGAATTACACTCCAATGTGGGACATATCAGTCTGTTCTTGTGTTGCATATATTGATTTGGCAGACGCATGTGTTACAGTACACTTTTGTTTCCTTGTGTCTAACCTTTAACTGACAATGGTATGTTGACTATGTTGCTCGTTATCACAGCTCCCGTGTTCAAAGTATACAGTCAGGTTCATAGCGGTTCACCTCAGCTAGCCGAAAGCAAGCCGTTTAATGTGAGGATTGAGGAATCTTCGGCTTAGGTTAATGTCTTCACAAACGTTTCGATCTTAAATGCAACAACCGAGGTTGTAAATTGACAACAGACTAAGTATTCCCTAAAGGTTTTTTGAAGAAAACACATATGTTACCTTTACACAGTCTGTTTGTTGATTACAGCTAACTCAAGTACTACCTGGGGCTAGTAACATTAACATGAAGCTAACTCACAACAGCGGTTTTCACTACATTTCTTAAATTAATGTTTGTGGGTGCTTCTGCCATTAGGTTTCAACAATAAGCAAATTGGTTCATTACTTCCTTAACGTTACACTTACGTGGGGATTTCCGATAGTAAGCCAGCATGTTTGCGGTAAAACAGAGACATACCACAGACGCTAATTTGTCCTGGCGATTTATGCTAACGTTACTGATGCTAAATAGTGCTAACGTTCACTTAAGCTAGCAGCTACGTGAAATAATAGTGGAATGTCACTTACCGGAAAACTAAAGTGATGTCCTCTTCTGGTGTCGGTTAGTACAGTTAATAGCAGAGAAGCCCATTGTATATCAAATATTTCAATAAAAATGTTCAGAGAGGATACGGTGATGAAGATTCAGGATGAGACGTCCGTCCACTCGGCTGGTAACGTCAACCTCGACATTGGTCAGCTGTCAATCAAGTTGACGACGTCATTGATTTTTTATATCCAAATGCGATCTAAACTAACGAGTTAGAAAAAAATTCACCCCCCTCACAGTTGTCAGGGACCGGGAAACTACCGAAAAATTCAATAAAAGTCCATGGGACCAGGCTTTAAAAACATGAATTTACGCCGTGAAAACGGACATTTTAACATGGGCGTCTATGGAAATTTGCTCTGTTTTGGGACCAGTCCCCAGCGGATTTTCGAGGTATTGCAGTTTTTCGAACTTCCGGGTAGGCTTCATTGTTCAGTTTAGAATGTTGCCGCTTGGTCTGAAACTGCTCCATAGAGCTCCCCAGTCCCGCCCACAGCCTTGTCCGGAAGTAAAAATCCAATACAACTTCTCCATTGCCAATTGGAGAATAAGCCATAACATCGTAACCGTCCATGGTAGACTTAAAACCAGCTACGATGTGACTAAGCGATTATACCTGCTCATATAGATGTCAAAAGTTAATGGGGGCATCAACCTTGTTTTGAGAAAACAATGCTTTATTCACGATTTAACGAGAGAGTACTACACTACCCGACACCCTAACGTGTAAAACTGGTGAAAGCAGAGCCTTTGATTGGTAGAGATCGCCGTTGCCATGGCAATGCCAAACAAACTGTACTCAGCTTTTCCCGCGCCTATCGTCCAGCTTCGTCTCGCTGGAACTTCAAAACTTAAAATGGCTGCAGGGCTGATCAGGACCGATGTGTGGTCTTCCGAAAAATAACGGTTTTCTCATCTTGAAGGTTGAATTTACTCAATGGAAACGGTAGGAAGTAATCATCTTCTTTTCTCAGATTAATATGGAACCATGTTAAACTATCTTTAGGCTGCAAATGTTGGAAATGTGTGTACGTTTGCAAAGCATCCTGGGATTTGAGTTCTCTATCTCGGAATTTAAGATATGTACACAGTCTTGTACCTTTCGCTTTTTTTACATTTTCTGTTAATTTTTTCACTCGAAATTATAAGTTATATGCTTATGAGTCACATCGTAGCTGGTTAGCCTAAGGCATGGTCTAAAACTCTTTATATCCGAATTTTTCCAGAAGTCAATGGGAGAAATGAATGAGAATTTTACTTCCGGACAAGCACCTCTCTCGGAGGAGGGGCGGGACTGGGGAGCTCTATAGAGAGCCGAAGTCCCGCCCCTTCCGTTTGCCTCCATGGGACCTATCTTTGGATTTTTTTTTAATGGCAGTCAATGGAGAAATATAAATTATTTTCTGGTCCCGATTGTCTTGTGCCTTGAATTACCCATATGATGTTTGTCAATTTTAATGACAATTTTTCATGTAAAGACATTTGAAAAGTATGTTGTAACTAGTGAATTACAACACTGTGAAAGATCGTGTTTCCAACGACTACAAACACATCAGTCGCGTTAGTGACGTTAGACCAATTCACAGCCACGGGCGCCAGCAACAGGTCTTATTTGAGCTTCCCCCTTGCCGATGAAAATATCATGAGTCAGAGGATTAAACACACCAGATAAGTTGTATTTCATTCATAGACTGTACAAACACTGCTGTTAAGTGACTTAGCCGGCAGCAAGATGTAACCGTTAACTAGCATAGTAGCTAGCTAACTAGCCAGCCTCTCGTTTGCTAGTTGGTGACGTGCATCGCTTGAGACAAGAGATGTAGTCCACTGAACGGATTCGCACAAAACTTACATAACTTTTAAAGTCTAACGAAAAACAGAACTTTATTAATGTGGAAAATTATCTTTTAAATTCCCACACATCATATGTGAAATGCACGGTCCAACTCGAACGGGACCAAAAAATAATTGTTATCTCTTCATTGACTCCCATGCATTAAAAATCGTAAAATAGGTCCCATAGACCGGAAGTAGAAGGGCGGGACTTCGGCTCTCTATTCAGCTGCGATTATGGGGCGTGATTCAACCGATACAGTGCGGGGGGATAGCTCTGCACTCATTGGATAGACCAAACCAAACAGAACAAGTTATTGGCTGTCAGTATCTGCGAAATCTAAGACAGAAATATGTAGCAGGGTAGGCTATGGAAAACATCCTCCTTCGTTTTTAAAAATAATTCCTTCAAACTGTATGCAATGAACATCGGGGAAGTGTGTCGTTAACCCAACGAGCAAACAGACATTTTTAAACAAACGGGAACAACATCACCCAAACATGCTGTTTTAACTGGGTGAAAGTGAAACTGAAGTTTTCCCACATATCCTCGTTGGTCTAAGTGTTCAGAAATAGTTGTGCGAATCCGTGATAAAACCTCCGTTTCAATAGCTAAGATAAACGAAAGGCCAAACTGCATGAACAAATTATGCATTCATAGCCATAGCGTTTCTGTTGCAATCAAAATCAACCTAAGCGAACATGGTCTCACACCCAACTCGTTGATCGAGGACGCATGCAGCCGTGAACGTCACTGCTGTTCATATGTCAATCATCACGTAAAGCCCGCCCTGTGAAATGTGATTGGTCCGGGCCGAAGTGTATCTCGAATAGTAGCAGCTGAACGGAGCAGTGCCAGACCGAAGTTCCCTGCAGGAAAAGAATGGAGGCGGGGCTAAACTTCGGTCTGGCATCCAGGCTAGAACATAACCTGACTTTCGCCAGATCCTGTAGTTCGCTGTCTGCTTCACACAAGGATCTGGGACTTCTCGATAGGAGATGTATTTCTGAAGGCGGGTCCTTGTAAAACATCCTCGCATGTGATTTGATAAACCACTTGCCTGTTATCTTGAATGACGTGCTAGGCTTCTTCAAACTCTTGCCAAACCCGGTCGGAAGAAGAGTAAAAACATCCTTGCCACCAATAAATGTCTTCAAAACTATTCTCTGTTAATCTTTTCAAGAATGAATACTCGATAGATTCGACAAAACGGTTGAAATAGCAGAATCAATGTCAGCACAAGACTCCTCGCTGCGTGCCGCCATTGTTATTTGAATCAAACACTCGCTTCGGCGCTCCTGATTGGTTGCTTATTTTTTGATCACTGGCCCAGGGGTTTGGATTGCCCTCGCGTCCAGACCCTTGTGTGGAGCTCAGCGAAACGCCTCTGGTGGAGCATGGCGGAACTACAAGGGTCTGGCGAGAGTCAGGCTATGCTGAACATGCCTTTATCCAATCTTGGAGGACTCAAAACTATTGCAGGAACGGAGAGCACTTAAACATGATTTTCTCGAATTTCTTGAATTTCTTGAATTTCCCCTTGGGGATCAAGTAAGTATCTATCTATCTATCTATCTATCTATCTAAACATGTTCTCTAGCCTGCAGCTGCTTGCTAGTGGTAAACGATTAGCCGTCCAGTGGAGGAGTAGCCTAATTAACCCACCCATTCCAAATTGTGTTACTTGTTTGTTCCAAGTTATGGTATAGTCCACCACCAGGATACCCTAAGGCTGCTTATGTGACAGTAGAGTATAATGACTAATAGGCAAGACACACACAATCTTTAACATTTGAACATGAAGAGTATTTGGTCACTGTCTGCTCAAGCCAATTAGCCAAGCCAAGCCAACCTGTTTGTCTTGTGATACCTTCATCTTAAAAGAGATTTCACCTCAGTATGATGACTGCCCTTCATTCACAATAGATCGAGGGACTCACTGAACTAAGCCTGTGTCCCCCACAGCTGACATTCCACAATCACACAGTGCCTGCATGCTGGCCAGGGCCTGTTGACAACATCCTCAAACACGGAAGTTTGGGGACGTGTTAGCTCAGGCCTTTGCTGTGACGTGCCTCACTGGATGGTGGTGGTTGTTTCCTGTCAACTATGATGGACACAGACAAGGTCAGTTTGGTGACTGTTCCTCTTCCTAAGGCATGGGTCACAGCCCTGTTGTTTTCCTAGATTTTACGGCCTTCACCCAGGCGACCGAACCAGGTCAGCAAGGCTTGTGCCACTAATTGGCCGAAACAAATACATGGTTTAACTCACACATATTGTTGCAAATGTGTGTGCACTGCCCTCCCATAATTTGTCATGTCCATTCATTAACTGACTATGGATGTGATACCTGTTAAACAGAACAGGTGTTCCAGTATGAGTTGGTGAGTAAAATATACTTTACGTGAATGAAGTGGGTTGTATGTAAAATGGATGAACATATACATATGAAAAGGCTCTGAAGTGATATAGGAATAAAAAGGATAGGTTAAATAGTCAGCAGGGTTACCAATTTTACTTTCTGATAAAATCTCCTTCTACCCAAGGAGAAATAATGTATCACAGTTACATTTACATTTACCTTTTACAACCTTTTACAAGTGGTAGAGTCATAGACATATGTGTGTTTTGTAAATATTTTCAGAACCATGCCTTCATCCTTTGTTTCCAGATAAACTTGCAGAAGTAGGCTACGGAGTGATAACATGTTTTAACTGCCTGCCCTTCATCTTGTAATATCAGCAATATACCACAAGAGGGTGACAGATATTTACAGACATTTACCAAATGCGTTGAAGTAGACAGTTACCCATTTAAACTGTCAGCCTCTCTTACGACATGTAAATCAATAAGGCTTACTATAAAGGCTTGGAGTGATTTCAGTCTTAATGTAGCTTGTCAACACAGCTATGATTAGCTAGGTATTGATTCATATGGCTGTTGGACTATATTCAGCGAGTCACCTCACCTCACTCAAAATGCTGTTATGAAACTGATGCGAAGCCAGTTTGAGAGTAAAATTTCCACATCTTTGTGGCTGAGGCAGAAAGTCACGCAAGGAACTGGCACAACAGCATTGTCACTTTTCACAGTGCTGTTTCATGACATGTTTGCTGTGGTTGTTTGTGTGAATGCGGGTCTGAGTGTGTGTCCGCATATGTGTGTGTGCACACACCTACCCACTTTTCACAATGCTGTTCTGTGACATGTTTGCAGTCCTCGTGTGATTGTGAGTGTGTGTGTGTGTGTGTGTGTGTGTGTGTAGTGGTGGTGGTGGCAACGGTGTGTGTGTGTGTGTGTGTGTGTGTGTGTGTGTGTGTGTGTGTGTTCGTGTGTATTTTTTTTATCAGCTCTCTCACAGGTCGGCAGGTTTTTATCACTCTTGAGGCTGCTTTGCCAAGTTGTTCGGTGAAGTGACCCGGATCCTAAAGCAAAGTGATGGAGGTGTCTTAGAGAATGGTGGCGGTAGGGGTGAGGGTGAGGGAGGGGGCACAAGGAGAGGAGGTGGCTTTGGATGGGTGGCTGGGAGGGAGGGTGCATTATTGCAGCTGTGCGTGTGCTTGTGTGTCTATGTGTCTGATTAGGGAGGGGAGGGGGGGTAGCAAAGGTTCAGAAGTGTTGGAGCAGAAAATCTCCCCCCTCTCTTTCTCTCTCTCTCTCTCTCCTCTTTCTCCCCTTTCTCTTTCTCTCCCTCTGTCACTGGGCCAGACGTAAAGCAACAGCAATTTGTGCGATTTCACAGTTCACTGGCCACCAAAAAAACTCTGACAGCCTTTTAGAGAGAGAAAGGGGAAAGAGAGAGAAATAGAGAGGCGCTGAAGAATCAGCAGATAGAAAGATGGCATAAGCTCAGTTGTAGAGGGTGAAAACTATAGCAGATTGACAGGGACAAACTGAATTTTCAAGGATGCCGTTTTGGTTTCAAATACAAAAATGAACAGAATTTGCCAAGTAACAGCAAAAAAAGATACTGTAGAAAAGAGGGTCACACTTAACCCCGGACTATCTGCAGATGCTCAGATGATCAATTAACTATCTGTTGACACTCTCTTAACTCCAGTTTATGGTTAAGGTTAGGGGTTGGATTTAGGTAAGGTTGAGTCATTTTACATACTGAACTTGAATCTTAACAGATGGTCTGTTAGGTCACTGTGGGTGGACTGTCCATACAAAGTGTTCCGAAAACAGAATCAGGAAATACAGCAATGTTAGATGACAACATTTTCCTAAAGAGAAGGACGTTAAAACTTAAATCAATATGTTTGAGCTAAAGCTAAAGCCGCTCATGGCTGCATTCCCTTTATCAGTATTCTTGGATAAAAGGACGCCTCGACCAATGAGAAGTTGAAAATAGGAGAGTGGCCTTCCTACTTTTCTGTGGCCACCTTGGATGTGCCTGAGAATTGAAAGCTGCCCTGGAAGAAGAAGAAGAAGAAAAAAAAGCTAAGCACCAAATCTGACCCTGAATGGCACATAATCCTCCCCATTTCTCGGACGGCTCCAGTCCCGATCAATGGGGTTCCGTTTGGGTGGTCATCACGACCCAGCCAAGCGCTCCCTGTGTGGGATGGCAGCAGAGCTTCCCCGCGAGGACCCTGAAAAGAGTTTCCATTGAAGACCGGCAGTCAGCACTGGCAGCAACAGAACCGCTTTTTTTTTTAGCACGTAGAAGGTCAACAGCAGACCCTTAACATTAACTGCATCACGGCACTTTGAAGAGCTCCTCTCAGCACCACGAGGAGGGGAGATGAGGAATGCATGTCAGAGATGGAGCTGTCGCCGTCAGATGCTAGAGGCAGAGAGAGCTAACTCCTTAAGATAAGAAGTGTCACCTGAGTTCTTTGTGCTGCTTGGGTGGGGGGGTGGTGGGGGGGGGCGGACATCTGGGCTGGCTTTGGAGGTCAGGCACAGGACAGGAAGTTGCAGTAATCCCCCCAGCTGTGACTTGAGAGGGATTTCCCCCCACCCGCCTCCGCCTCACTACTCCGAGCCTGTGAGTCCGCACCAATCCCACCGCAAACGGTAGCTGACCGCACAGTTCCCCCGACTCTCTCATCAGAGCAAAGCGAACACGCACAGTACACCCATGCCCGGGCTGCACACCCACACATTTCACTTATGCTGTTATGAAAATGAAAAAGAGGGGTAGAGATTGTTTGGAGAAGCCCAGATGTGTGTTTCCTTTAGCGTGACTTAAAACATGCTTCATCAGGTGACCCACATGAATTGTGGACCTGGGGACATGGAACGTCAGTGATTAAAAGTCTGACCATAGCTGACGCAGCTTCTCGGAGATAACACACACCCCCCCCCACCCCCCCACCCCGCCGCCTCTCCCATAAGGCAATCAGATAATTGATACAAGGAGATATCGGGAAGACTGGCTGGAGTGGGCAGGGGTGAACGGATGGTCAGACGTCCTGATAGCCAGAGAAATGGTAAGCGGGGTGGAGCAGCAGACATCGGCCTTGAGAACTCACTGTGTGGCCCCCCCACGCCCCTCACATGACGGGGGGGAATTAGCATACGGGGCGAGGGGTCAAGTGAAGGTGGCAACCCCGACCAGTCGTCTGGAAAGCCCGGAGTGCACAGGTCACGGAAAAGCCGCTCTATTGCTTGATTGGTTAGACAAATCAAATTAACTACTAGATGTCCCCTGCCCCCTGCTTCAGGAAAAAAAAAAATCACTAATCCATGCTCACCTCTTAAGTAGCTTCAGAAAGTACACTTTTTTTTTTTTTTGATAGTTTCAACCAACATTAATACACTGTAATATCAAACACAACAGGTTTCCTTTTTTAAACACTGCATATAATCTGAACATTATGTTTGGGTGCAATCTGCATGTAATCTCAAGTAATCTCATGTTTTCTGAGATGCATCTGCTTGTCATTTGCACGTAAGGACGTTTGTCTCCATCGTTCTGAAGCAACACATTATTTTTGTGCACCACCACAGCTGTAAGCATGCAAAGGCCTGGAGCTGGAGAGGTCTGGACATTACATGCTACATTGATGTTGGCATCTCTCACCGGAGCTCACTACCTCTGTAATTTTATTTTTATCCCTTACATGGCTTTGACCTTCTTTTCGCCGCCAGCATTCGGTAAGCTGTGATTTATCTGCCAAATCAATTTGTTGGCTTCATTGAAATGTATTTAAGGCTGGGGTCATCGCCGAGGTCAGCGATGGCATCTAATAAATTGAAGGCGGGCGGTGGGCGGCGAGAGGCCAGAGACAGCGAGAGGAGAGGAGGGCGGCTGACTGTTTTAGCTGGATATGAAAAATGCAAAGGTCAGAGAACTTCATATCGAATGATAATGGGACGGCATGAAAACCAAACAATACATGCTATCCTGAGCGACATTAGCTCGGGCAATATCCACTGGTGAAGGCACCCATCACTCATGTTTACAACTTGCTTCATCTCGTCTGAGGTCACTGTGTGTGTGTGTGTGTGTCTGTGATACTGTAGATTGGGTATTGCAGTGCAGTGCAGAGCAAAGCGGAGGTTAGTCGGAACGTTGGATTACTCAACGGAAAGATAAAACAGCCTTTTATTTTCAGTCAAATTAAATCAAATCTTTGCGGTCTTAGCGCTATGTGTATTATAGTTGACCTCATCTGTAGTTTGTTTTGCCTGAGTTAGCACATTCATTCATATCATTTAAGTGAGGAAGATTGTTTTGATACTTAACATACGCTTAGGCAAGTGGTAGATTCGGGTTTCTACCTAAAGTGACTTAAAAGAGAATTAATGTCCATTTCAGACATGGATATAAGCTTGGAAAATGAGAAGTATACCAGCTTCACACAATACATGAATACCCAGTAGGGATGAAATGGAAAGAGGTTTACTGGAACATTGTTAAAATTAAATTGAAAGTAGGTCAGTGAATTTAATGATGTGAATAAAAAACAAATCATCAGTAATGTGTCAAGATCAAAATGCTCCGATATTCTTTTTTGTATCACTGATTCTTCTCATCTTTGTTTCTGGTAATTCTAAACTTTTACATTTTGTAAGACCTCTCATGTAAGTACAGGAGGCAAATCATGACATGATACTAATGGGTTTCACCAGGTCCCTTTCCACAGGTGTATACAATCAAGCACCGATTATGAATGCAGACTGCATGGTGCTTAAATAAGCCACCTGTGAAAAGGAACATGATGAAACCCAAATATAATGAAACATGATGCATAGACTGCAGGTGTAACTGCAAACTTCTAGGTTTGCGAGGAACTGTATTTTCATTAAAAAAAATTTAAAAAAAACAGTGAGTGATACCATCGCTCGGTAAAGCTCTACTTACATGTATACGATACATTTCTGATTATTGTGAAAATAATAGACATTTCTGAATCACAAGTTTGTAAATCATAACATTCATACAGAACCCTCATATCTGCAAGCTGTGTCACTACTTTCAAGGTTGTGAACAACTTGATTCAGGACCCGTGACAGGACACGGTTTCTGGTCAGTGGCCCCGTGCTCTATCCAGGCCAGAGCAACAACAGCGGGCCCAGGGGTTGCCTGGTTCACGCCGATCCCCATTCACATCTCCACAGGAGAAGACCTATGAGTACAAATGACCAACAACACTGACCAGATGTCCAGTGCTCTTCATTAACTGGGTTTAATCACTAATTGGAACAGTGTGTGTGTGTGTGTGTGTGTGTGTGAGAGAGAGAGAGAGAGAGAGGACGTGGGGCGTTGGGCATAATGAAAGGCTTGAAGGTAGGCTAAATAAAGAAGTCACACCAAAGATTTTAACATGTGACCTCTCGCACCTAAACTGATGAACTGAAGCGTCAATTTGTGGAAGAGGTCTCTTTGGTGACAATCATGTAGTCACGATGTGGTTGAAATCAAGGGCCTCAAGAAACGAACAGGATGGAAAATAAGTAGAAATGGTTTTATTATTTGTGTTGGACAAGGGGTTGCAGCTGTGTGGAACTTTTATGTCCGCGCGTGTTTTTTTTTGTTGTTCTCTTTTTTCACTTCAGAAATTGGCCAAATGTGAACCATGTGTGTGTGTTTGAATTAAAATATTACAGAGTTTACAGAGTTCATTAAAAAAAAAAAAAAAAAACACGCGCACACACACAAAAATGCGCAGCTCATTTTTTTTTTAACCTTGAATGCTCTCTGGGTGAAACGCACAAAGAATTAAAAAGCACAAAGAGTATGTGTGTGTGTGTGTGTGTGTGTGTGTGTGAGAGAGAGAGACAGAGACAGAGAGAGAAAGAGTGTAGCAGATGGAGGCAGAGATGGATGGAAGGATGTATAAAGCAGATGTTTATGGGCCATTATTTACAAGCTCTTTAATCTGGACAATTTCCTCGCCCTTGGCAATGGACAGGTCCACGGGCCACACCGCTCCAACTGAACTCCCCGAGTCGGCTTGTGGTCATTCATCTCTCAGTGGGCAGCACATATTAGAGTCACTCGAGTGAAAATCTGTCAGGGTCATTTTTCATCCATCTTTCTCTCTCTCCTCTCTCTCTCTCTCTCCCTCTCCTCTCTCTCTCATTTTATATCTCACTCTGCTTGTATGAGTCTCTTTGCTCTCTCTCTCTCTCTCTGCATCTTTCCGACTCTCACTGTTGCGTACCTTGCAATTTCAATCAGACGGGTTTCAGAGATTCAGCTTGTAACTGAGAAATCACACTTAATTATGCCATCTATCAGATGAATATTAGCTACATTGTTGTCAATATTGATTTTCACTGAGGTTAAAAGCTTGGCAGACCCCAGCTTGAATATGCGTTGCTTAGCAACAGACCCAACTACACTCTCCCCTCCCCTCCCCCCACTTTCACTAAACCCATCCCACCCACACACCCATCCACCGTCAAATCACGTCTCGGCCTACCCCAGACGACCGAAGCCTGGGACTTGATTTCTGCCCCCCCTTCACCCCACCCCACCCCACCCCACCCCTTCTCCTGCCCCACCCCCGCTGTGATTAAATGTAGCCTTTCTCCCTGTCACCCCGACCTTAACCCCAGACCTCGCTGCTCCCGGGTCACTTAACCTTGAACCCAATTACAAGATAAGGTTACTTAAAGGTGACCTGGCGCTCTGCTTCACTCAGCTAATAGGACGGCCACGGGAGCAAAAGGGCCAGCGCAGCTGATACGCTCCTGGCTAATTCGCACCCAGGACAAAGGTCACGGCGGCTGCCATAAAGAAGAGCTTCGATTTCTCATTCGGGATGAAACTCAGCACAACCACCCCCCTAAACACACACGTACATACGTACACACACACACACACACACACACACACACACACACACACACTGCTCCACCTCAGCAGGGATAAATTGCAGACCTTAGCAATGCATTATTCAAATGAGGGAGAGTTTACTGAAGTTATACGCTCCGCAACGTCTCCTCATCCCGGCTGTGATGATACACATAAATGCAGCACCAGCAGCAGCAATACCAGTGCGTCAACCCCACCGAATCGCGTTTATGTTTATGATAAGAATATAAACAGCTAACCTCACAGCAGTAGCCTTGGCCAGAGTAAATGCACTGTCTTTTGTAAGTCCTCTGTCTGCGTAAGCGCCGTCTAGCAGCACTGGCGCACCAAAGCCACATGACTTGGTTGTGAGGATAGAAAGGAGATAGAGGCACAGCAGACCCAAAGCAACCGCTTACAGTGAAGAAGTAATGGGAGCCTTTCACATTTGTGAAGGGACACCAGGAGGCCTTCTCATCAATGTTAACCACATCACTGAGCAGTTTATACACAACCAGTTCACACAAGCAAGGAAATTATTGTGTTTTTTTTTTTTTTTCAAAACTGAATCTCACGGCAAGAAGATGATTGAAGGATAGATCATTGGTGTGCAAGAACATGAACTGACATAAGCTACAGTAATTTGTGAATGGGCTGTTTTGCGAAGAGGCAAAGCCTACTATTCATAGTCACAAAGCAAAACAGACAGGGCTCTCACAGAATATTTCTGTGCGCATGTGTGCACAAAAGTATGTGTTTGTGTGTCTGTCTCTGTATGTGTCAGTCTGTGTGTGCATGTGTATGTGTCCATGCAACTGTGTATGTGTGCGTCTGTGTCTGTGTTTGTGCATATGTGCCCATGGTACTATGTGTTTGTCTGGGTGTGTGTGTGTGTGTGTGTGTGGCTTTGCCTTTGTCTGTGTGTGCATGTATGTGTCCATATTAGTGTGTGTGTGTATGTGTGTGTGTGTGTGTGTGTGTGTGTGTGTGTGTGAGTGAGTGAGTGATTGCTCAAAAAAGTTTAAGACAGACAGACTGAGTGAAAGTGACTCGTAATATTGTAAACTCTGTTATTTGTGATTACTGCCAATGCCTGGTTGGTCATCCTATTCTTTCCATATTTCCCTTCAGCTCATAATAATGGTCCCCTTTAAGTCAACTCTACTAGGTCCCCATCTTTAAGTAAAGTCCCAAATATGGTTTTCAGTATATCAGTATTCATCAGTATTTTTTTATTCTGCATTAAGGTTACATCGCACAAAGACCAATGTACAGTATATGCACATCACGCAATTCCCCCAAACACCCTCTACTCTGTTCTGTTGTGATCTGATAAACACTGCAGAAAAACACCCCCAGGCTTTGCACGGAACAGCAAAAATAATGTGCCGCATTTATGCTTTAAAAGGCCCCATGGAGAGCGTGTTCACCTCCGCGCTATCAGCTGACATGAAAAGGGGCCCTCTCCGCAGCGAAAGCACTTAGCCAAACGATTCAGAAGAATACTTAGAGGAGAAGCCGAGCAGGGGGAGAGAGAAACACGTATTGCGCTTAAACTGCACGCCCATCCACACTACGTCTGCCGTGATCTCTGCCCCTACTGCGAGCTCGGCGGAGAGCGGGAACAATCTGACTGTTGTGCTGGCCGCGGCAGTAAAAATAACACGGCTCCGGTTTTTTTCTTTTTTTTTTTTAATACATCACTGCGTTAGTGCTGCCTGATTGCCCAAGTCTGGAAAAAAAGAGAACTGAGAGAGAGAGAGAGAGAGAGAGAGAAAGAGAGAGAGGGGGGAGAGAGAGTGACTGAGAGAGAGAGAGACGAAGAGGCACAGGGAGCGAGGGAAAAGAGAGAGAGAGAGAGAGAGAGAGAGAGTGGGAGGGAGGGAGGGAGGGAGGGAGAGTGAGAGTGCAGAGCCCTAGTAGCACTGCAGCCTGCTGACCGCCGGTTGAACCTCCCTCTGAACTGAGTGTGAACCCTCAACTTGAGGAGCATCGGTCACAGATCTCCCTGGGAGCTACAAGCCAGGGCAGCGAGCCCTGGGACTGACACACGCTCGTAACACACACTCTCTCTCTCTGTCTCATTCACTCTGTCTTTTACAAACACACACATGCACGCATATACACACACACACACACACACAGCGCATGCATGTGTTGCGTATACATGTACACACTTACACATTGCTTTAGTCACATGACAACTCAACACACACACACACACACACACACAGACTGACATGCACGCATGCAGACACACACACACACACACACACACACATACATACACACAAACCTCTCTTCCTTTCCTTCACACGCGAACATGGATACCGAGACAAACACAGTTAGATACAGTAAGAGTATGCACACACACACACACACACACACACACACACACACACACACACACACACACACACACACACACACACACACACACACACACACACACAGCCCCATGCAGACACACAGGTCGACCCAGGCTGCCCCATACACAGCATAATGTCTCGAGCCAGTGGAGCTGTGCGTGTCGAGTCAGACACGCACACAGCTATGTGCAGTAGGCACGTGACATGCATCAATAGAGAAGGTGCATGCGCAACATCGCACACACACACACACACACACTCATGAAACATGAAGACACACCCACATACATACACACAGATACACATATGCATTCATCCTTTCTCACACAAACACACAAACACACACACACACACACACACACACACTCATTCTGACACCAGCACAGGCGTGAAAAGCCCTTTAACTGTCCCACAGCGCCACAACTGATGGGGCTGACTGACTTGGAAATGCAGCGAGGGGTCAGGGACAGGTCACTGTCGAACATACCATTCCATTCCAGTCCCCGTTTAGCATTCAGCTGCAAATGTCACAAGGGTGGGTGGAAGGGCGTGGGGGGGTGGTGGATGGGTAGGTGGAGAGGGTGGGGTGGGGGGGGGCGACTGCACCGACGTGCTTCATTTCGGAGTCGGGAGCCATTCCGGGGGAATAAAGAAGAGAGCTGGGGTTTTGCCGTGGATGGCTGAGGTCCATCCAGACGATGGTACCCCATGAAGTGGGGCAAATGTGTGCCCCGAGGGTGCGGAAGAACAGCGACGGGGATTACTGCACAGGGTGAAAAATAAAGGGCAAACAGGCGACGTCTGGACTGGCAGTGGCTTGACAACGTGTGAGACACACACACACACACACACACACACACACACACTCACACACACAAACACACACAGGCGAAAAAAAAGCAGCATGGCGGGCGAAGATATCCTCCAGTTAGGACTTCTTTTGTTTTGTTATGAATGATGTATAGATTGATAGATTGATGCACAAAAAAACAATGATGTCCAGCATTACAGTATTTTAGTAGTATTTTTGTTTAACTTTAAACTTATAGATCACACAATCTATTGAAACTATCATCATAATCTATTGAACACAATCATTGTAAACTATTCTAGTGTTCTACCATGTAAATCTTAGAACATAATCCATTGATTGGTTCTCTGTAGTGTTCATGAACAAGAGGCATTTAGTAAAAAGGGCACAATTCTAGAGGGATTATTCCTCCCTGTGTCTGTTGGTGTGCATCTGTCAACAAACAGAGTGCCTCCTCACAGTCAGTTGCCTACACAGATATTTGGCAATGAATTATAGATGAGCTACGATACAGACATACAGCAGAAGACAACTGTAGTACCCCGCCTGTTTGCTTTGGGGTCTCTTTGAATTCACCACTCTATTGAAGGGTTCTTATCAAATGTTCCTCCAAAAAATAGTGGTCAGTGAGTGGTCTGAATAAAATTCCTTCATAGTGATTTGACAAAGAACATGAAGCACTTTGAAGGAAAAGTACATCATCCTAAGAACAAACAAAGATATCTGAGTACCAAACCAGTTCAACTTTCAGTTCAACCTGAGACATTTATAAAAAAAAAAAATATATATATATCTTTAAATGTGCTATACTGTACATGCAGCAGGGCACTGAGTGAGTTTTCGATCAACTTTCGTATGATTCATAATTCAAGATGTTTAAAAGTGCCATTTCACAGCGGAGTGTTCTTACAGTACGATGAATCAATTCACTGAGATTGAGATGGCGTCTACTAAGTGTTTTGGGTAATGGCTAGATTTCTTGAAAAAAAAAAATATGGCGCACTCACGCATGCACACAGACTCACACCACACACACACACACACACACACACACACACACACACGCATGCACGCACGCACGCACGCACGCACGCACGCACACACACAGTCAACCACCCCCACACACACCCCCACACACACACACTCACACACTCCCCTGCACTTCTTTTTCCCTGATATTTTATTAAAATCCCAGCGGAGAGATATGAGCGATGAGGAGCACAAGGGCATGTGTCTTGGTGCCCTGCATTAGTGCAAATGAGGAGACTTCGGAGACCTGAAAACTATACCCTCTGTTCCTCAGGACAGGGGAAGGATTTGCACATCTTAGTGGGGCGGGGGGGAAACGTAGTGCACATGTTGTTGTTGTTGTAATTGTTTTATTGTTGTTTTTGACGAATGTTGTGCCATGTCATGTTTGTACAATTTCCACGTGTTTTCTCCTGGCGGCCTCTTTTCTTCCCTCTGATTGTGCAGGTTGAACAACTACATAACTGTACATAACAGTAAATGTGTATAAATGTCCGATAATAGAGCCATAGTATAAGAGAGGTTTGCCATAGAGCAAGGGGTGCCGCTTGAGGGAGGGGGTGGGGGGTTAGGACAATTCTAAGGCCAAGTCCACACGTACCAAAACGGATCCATCACATCACGTCTCAACACGCTACCTCATATTCCAGGCCTATAGGTGGCGCTGTTTCAGTTGCAGAAATTCACCAAAAACGGAGAGGAAGAGCCGGAGCTTGAACGCTGTATATAAATCTACTGTAGAAGAAACACAAGAAGACGATGAATATGGCTGGTGCAAGGAAACCAGAGTCGTTTGTGTGGACTGACGGTGAAATCGAACTGCTGCTGCCACTCACACTCGACTCGTCGTGCCAATCGAGGGTCGAGGGGTGTGGCAATGAGATCATTGATACACGTTTGTGGCTTCACCCATCCAAACGAACACGCAAGGGCGGTGTTATCGCTTTTTTTCACCCTGTGACCAGGTTTTCAAAAAAGTGCGTCTTCAGGCAATGCGTTTAAAGGATTCGTTTGGACGATCAGCCAAAACGATGCAAAACATCTGCCCCTAAGGGCCCAGCACTGATAGGGGGCCCCCAGAGAGCACCCCCCCCCCCTGATAACACTATATACTGTATCAAAGGGGGATGGGGGTTCAGAATTATTGTCTGTCATAGGGTCCAAATTTTCTAGCAGCGCCCCTGCCGTGGAGGATCCTCCATCTTCACCAAGCCAAGTCTTTTTTTATGCATGCGCGTACTACACTGTGTAGTATTCTTTATGGGAAACATTGCCACAAAAATGCCTCACAAAAACACTGCAGGGTCAGAGGGCCGGATAAACGCTGTGGGAACCACAACCGCCGGTCACATTGTTTGGGGATAACATGCTATATGAGAGCTTATCTTGGCTATATTTGCAAGGGGATTGTTTCCATAATTTACGGTCACAACTGCCAAGACAAATTCCTCGAAAAAGGCTGCAGCGTGCGGAAGGGACAGTCCCGACGACCCATCCAGACAACCCATCAGCTCGTCCTCGTGAAGTGTTTGTGATCTCAGGGGGTTTAACACAGAACTGATCAAAGTGCCTGCAGGGGGGGGGGGGGGGGGGGCTGCTGATCCTGTCATCCTGTGATTGTGTTCTTTCATAGCATGGCCATCTTACCACTGTTTACTTGTGGATCAAGAGCTGGGGACACTGGCTGGCCTGTGAAATTTGGGGCCGTGCTACAGCTGTGTGTGTGTGTGTCATACTGAGCTATTGGGTATAGTGTAACATGATTACAGAGAGCACATGAGGACAGACATGTGGATATATGAGGACAGTGTCCCTGTGGCTCCTGCAGGTAATAGATTCAGTCTCCAGAACACACTTACTACACTGTAGGCATATTAGGCATACTAAGCTATCAACAATTACATTAATTGCCCTCTGTTTTGGTAACTAATTTAGCTATTTGAGTAATTTTTCAAAGAAAAGTACATCTGATTCCAGTTAAAGTTGAATACTTTGCTTTGTTTTGCTGCTGCTCTGAACTTGTGTGGACAAAACAAGGCGTTTGAGGACATAAACTTGGGTCATTGATAGACATTGATAGACGGCTCCAACAGTTAGTTAAAAATAATATCAGTTCCTCGTGCTAAGGCATGTGCAGGTCAAGGATCAAGTCTCTCTTTCTCTCTCTCTCTGTCTCTCCTACTCCCACTACTAACTCTGAACTCTATTACTCTGCACTGTGTTGTAGCACAATCAATAAATCTGACTCTCTCCTTCCATAGTTTTAATGCATAATCGAGAAAAGTTCGGTGACACTTTATTCGGATAGTCAGCCCATAGAGACTTAACAACTATGTGGATTTGTTCATTGTTTTTTTGTTTTTGAACAATTGTCGAACATCACCATTATCAAATCCAACCCCTAACTGTAAACGTAACCATATATTTTGCAGTTACCCATATGAAAAAGAAATAGAAAAAACTTATACTGCCAGCAATGTGTTTTATATACAAAACTTGTATGATTTACTCTTGAAAGTGGCCCCTTTCTCGTTTTCCTCATACAATGTCATACACAGATTTACTAAGGATCTTATAATGGTTTCACTGTCATATAAAAATCTATCAGGATTCAGATAAAAACATGGTAAATTGTGTATGATTTGTCTATTTCTTTTCCATATGGGTTGGAAGCTTGTCCCATGCATATAAGACCATTATAAGATCCTTAGTAAATCTGTAACCTGAAACATATAAAACTTTGTAAACTGTATGGGCTATATGCCTATATATGACATGTATGAGGAAAACGAGAAAGGGGCCACTTTCAAGAGTAAATCATGCAAGTTTTGTATATAAAACACATTGCTGGCAGTATAAGTTTTTTCTATTTCTTTTTCATATGGGCATAGTGTCTGTTGTGATCTGAGCATAGACAGTTCAAAAAGGGTCAATCGTATGCGCTTCTGCAGACATCTAGTGCATCAGCAGGGACTCTGACGACGATGTGGTGAACATCGAAGCGTTAGTCTTTGCTGTACACCGACATTAAAATTTACTTTAAAATTTCAATTTATAGTGAACATCTAAGTTGCTCCGGCGTTCCTCCTTCATTCATCTGTAGATACCATTCAAGTAAAGTGTGACCAAACAAACATTCTAGTGCAACGTCACTGGGCACAGATATTACTGTAAAGGATGTTGGGTGCTCAACAATACTTGGGTGTTTTTGATTACTGTAATGGCTAATTGATGATCATTCTGTGTAGTCACTCTACACTTTCAAAGCAAGCCAAAGGTACACAGTCTCACTGAACAATAAATCATTAGGGCACCCAGCTATGCATACCAAGGCACCCCAGACGCAAGGAGTCACTTTTTCTTACACACAGTAAAAACAAATGGAGTGCCAACTGGGACTGTGTGTGTGTGTGTGTGTGTGTGTGTGTGTGTGTGCACGCACGTGTGTGTGTGTGTGTGCGTGTGTGTGGGTGATGGTGTCCCTGAGGTCCCAACAGGTGCGCCGGGCTCCTGGCGAGGTCCTCCGGTGACAGCTGTGTCACTCCCGTGTGTGTCGGCCCGACCGGAGGCCCCCCTGCCCTGGCGGCTGACGGCAGACTGACAGGTGGTCGGCCATATACCAACACCTCCTCCATCCATCTATCCATCCATCGAGGTCCCCACGCCGAGCCCCCGCGGGTTTGGGTTTCAGCCCCAGGGGGGAGACCGGCCGTCTGCAGTGCCCTGTGGCCTGAGTGGCGGCTGGCTGGCCGCTGACAAAGACAAACACAGATGCCGACTCCAGGGGCCACTTCACCTGTTCGGTTCTGTTGAAAAGTAGTGATTCATGGATGAAACCTCTGCTCTCTTTGGGTTGTTTATGAACCTTTCTTTTTTTTTTTTTGCTGTGCCAGGTATGGGTGACCGTGACATAATGGCTTTAAGACCCCCCACTGTTCAATCAGTGATCGTTACAGCCTTTCTGCTATAGCCCTCTGCCACTGATGTTTGCTGGTATTTTGTTGTTGTATTCTCAGCAGCCATTTGTATTAGATTCCAGGACGTTTGATGGCAAATTCATAGGGCATGTATGATGAATTATGAATGAGTAAGCATACATTTTATAACACACTCACACATTTTACACAAACACACACACACACACACACACACACACACTCAAGCACACAGACACACATAAACACACACACACAAGAACACACTCCCTAATCGCACGTGGAAAAACACTGGGAATCATGCAGCTGCAACACCCCACGCCAATTAACGCGGCTCTGACCTCGCACATCTGGGTCAGTGAATCCGAGAGCAGGAACAAAGGGAACGCCGGGCACAGAATTCCAGTTCCCAATTACTCCGCACCCAGATCCACAGGCAACAATGATGCTGGTGAGAAGTTGGATGGAGCTGCCTAGAGTGGCAAGGGACAAACACAATGGGCCTCTATGGCAGTGGCTGGACAGGATTCAGGACTGCGGTGAAGAATAAACGGGACGCAGGGAGAGAAGCCTTGTTATTGTCTCCTGGGCCGAACCCCCTGATTCAAGACACCTCGCTTTGGCAATGTATCTCTTTCTCTCCCTCTATCCATCTATCTATCTATCTATCTAACTATCTATCCATCTATCCATCATCCATCTATCTATCTATCTACAGTTTCCTTGGTAAATTGCTTAGTCTACAAGCCAGTCCAATAAAAGTCACAACGCATTGCATATACAGTATGTCATCGTCAACAACAAAGTGTAACAATCGCCAGAGGCCTGAGTGTTTAGCACTCTACTGCTACAGTTGTACATGTCCATGTTCAATAGCTGGTCTAATGAAACAGCCGTTGAGAAGAGGTCTCTTTATCCTCTCAGTACTCCTCACTGTGTGTGTCACACATGTATCTGGTGACAAAACAGACAGGAGACACATATGGCGCTCTCACTTCAGACATCTGCAAGTTCAATCGATTCCATATAAAAGGCCAGGGGAGAGAGAGAAAAACAGAGGGGGGAAAAGAAAGCATGATCGAGTATTTGCCTGCAGGTCAGTAAGGCCAGTGGAGTATTTGGTGGCTGCTGCTTCTGTTGTTGTTGTTGTTGTTGTGTAAGTCTCGGGACTGCTTTTCACTGTGTGTTTTACAGTTCAGTGGGAGCTCATCTCCACAGCAATTACCCTGGTCTGACAGGGAGCGGGGAACTCAATACAGAGTGCCTGTGATCTAATACAGCAGATCCATCAGCCCCTGGGTTGAGGCCGCTCTGAAAAAAACACTCTAGGGGGAATAATCGATGGATGTGCCTCTGAACCTTTCATTCTTACATAAAATGCAAGCATGAAAACGGCCAAGTTTGGGATGAAACTTGATCAGAATCAGAAAAAGTTATTATCTTTGAATGAGAGAGTTGTAATTGTTCAGTTTCCATGAGAGACCTACTCTTAATTACTGTAATGATTAGCTCATTTACACTCTCATGACTTTCGGTAAAAGTTCACAGATTCTGGTAAACTGATATAGGATCAGAATAGAGAATTCAACATTGGCTGTACTTTTTGAACAGCACTAGTCACACCAGTTCAAATCAGTTGTTAATGCTAACTATTCAAAATTATGATTTATTATTCGAAATTATTATTTCAGTTATTTAGATAGCCTTAACCTGCAACCAGACAAATGTAACGATTGGCAATACCATCTTTCATTGATCTTCTTACAGTGACATTTTATTTTATATGCATTGCTATTGACCGTTACTGTAATCTGTGTTATTATTGTGAATGGTAAAGTACATGCTGAGTGTTATTGTTCCATGCTAGTGGATGGAGTGAGGGTAAGTGGCTAAGGGCTCTGCTCCTTTTGTGTTCTATTGTTACATTCTGATGTACAGTACTTCATGTTGGACTGAGGGAGATCAAATATCAAACAAAGACTGATTGATGTGGCCATTGGCAAGACTGAGATAAAGTCAAAATAGTACCTCGTAGTCACATGCCTGGCTTGGCTTTTAGTTGTTTTTTTTTTTCATTAGGGGGGCTGATGATCACAGATCTCCCCTTCCATACATACATATGCGATTGATAATGCCTGAGGGTGCAGTGAAGATGACTTACTGGGTCAAATGGTGCCTAAAGGCATGGCATAGATAGATGGGGGGAGGGAGAGAAAGAGAGAGAGAGAGAGAGAGAGAGAGAGAGAGAGAGAGAGAGAGAGAGAGAGGAGAAAACAAGGACATAGAGAAAGAGAAGCCACACTGGAGAACACAGAAGGCAAAGCAAACACAAACTGGAAACAGACAGGGCTAAAAATACACCATACTGAAATATTTAACTTACTGACCCAGAAACAGCCACAGTGTAATCATATCTGTGCTCCAACAGTGGAGACTGCAACGGCAAGAGCATGATATCATTAGTGCCATGGAAACTGTAATGACATGGGAGGAATAGGCTACCTTACTAGCTGGAGGAAGAATATGCCTGACAAACTATCCACAGAAGTCCTAAATATTTCATTTTTACGATCCAGTGTGTATTAACTTTCAAAATCCTGGGCTTTGAGATAAGGCTCACTGTGTACAGCACTTCACACTTAAGTTATCTGGACTCAGTGATTGCTTTAGAATTTCTCTCAATAACCTTTAAATAATGTTTTTGGTTAATCATATGTAAAAGTTTTTACGTTATTACGCTATTACGCTTACGCTATTTTTACGAGTTATATTTGTTTTATTCCAAGCAGCATAAGTGTTAAGTAATATAAGTAGCATTTTGCTACTTTTTGAAGAAAACTAATTTTGGCATCAGATCATTGATATACAGTCATGCGAAGCTGGCCAGGCTGGCCATCTTCTGTCCAGGAGAGTCCTATGAAAGTCCTATGAAATGAAAGGGGGGAAAAATATTTTTATATCGCCCCAAAGAGACATTTCTGTGCTGTTGAGGATGTTTCCAAAGTTTTTAGATGCCTCCAAGTCTGTCAATCACCCAATTACTTGGACCATGCTGCTTCTATGCACAACACTCAGCCACAACAGTTCTCCTTTGCCATGGTTGCATTGAGGTTATACTTTCCCAGCCAGTCTGGAATTAGGGAAATGACTGGTCATTTTTGGTTGGTCATTTAACAATTGACTGATGTGTTCCTGATCCCTTCTCTATTCAGAAACTGCTGGGCGTGTGAGGAATATGTCAAGGCAATAGAGGTGTTGACCTAAGTTGTAGATGGCCAGGACAGTCACCAGTTATAGGGGGAATCTCTCTAGTTGAAAGTTGAAAGATGTCTAGTTGAGACTGAGAGCATCATTCTTACTTGTGATATTCTACAAGGAAACAATTGTACATGAAAATTGGAATATGGAAAAATTCTGGAGGTGAATGAAGAAATATTTTAGATTTTTTTTCAATGCCATTGTCTTTTGAGAACTTTTATCTAGATGGCAGGCCTGCCTTTTCATATGATTCATATCAAAAAAGAAAAAAACCCTGCTAATGTCCACAACCACGTCACCATATGAACACTAATGCTTTACCCTAATATGGAATACGTACACTACACTACAAATTATATCATGCCCTCCCTCCCCCAAATATATTTACATTCTCTCTAATAGGGATATGATTACAATATGCGCTGAGACTAAATTCCACTATGATATGGCATGTGAGATGAGATAATAGATGAGAAAAGAGAGCAGAGAAGAGAGGAGAAGAGGAGAGAAGAGAGGAGAAGAGCAGAGAAGAGACGAAGAGAAGAGAGGAGAAGAGGAGAGAGGGGAGCGATGACCTGCTCTGGGGCAGCTGTGTTTTCTGGCTCCCTTTGCCTTCACTGATGTTGAGCCAGTGAGTGGGGACCTCTTATGGACAAAGAGTGACCTCAATTCAAGTTGACATCTCGTCTATTGATCTGGACACTGCCGGCTGGCAAAGTCCCCAGAGACAGACAGCTTGCCCTTGTGGCTAACATTCATGTTTTAAAAACCCCTTAGCCGGAGGCTACGGCTGAGCTTTTCATCCAACCACTTTGTATAAATTACAGGGCTGAATCACAATGCCCCCCACCCCATCCCCAGCACATATTGGTTGGACTCAGGGATGCTCATCCTCAGCCCCCCCCCCCCCCCCCCCCCCAACACTGATAAAATGAAAACTGCGTCACAACAGATACTGGAGATGTCGAGGCTAAGTGTGCCTGACAAACGTCTGTCAAGTGACCATAGAGGGAACCCGTTTGTTTGGGTTGGTGGATGTGCAGACAATTACCATCGTCTCGAGCTGACCGGGTCTGCGCTGGGATCCTTTCCACTGGCTGTCTGAAAGGGCAAAGCTAATTTCTTTGAAATTCAGCTTGCAATAGCGGATCGCTGAATTTAGAATTTAGTGGTAAAATAAGATGTTTCAGTGAATCGATTTTGGTAGTGATAGATATACTTTTTTTCACATTACTTTGTCATAGTCTCTTTTTAATAAGAACTTCACTACAACACCTTCTCATTTACCTGGACCAGTGCAATAAAAAATGTATGTGGCCTGAGGGGACCTGGATGTGACATGTGTGCAGATTTGAATGTGTGTGTGTGTGTGTGTGTGTGTGTGTGTGTGTGTGTGTGTATGTCCGTGTGTGTGTGTGTGTGCATGTGTGTTTTATCCATTGGTGATTGGAGGGGTCACAGGGTTGGGCCTGGAGTGACAGCTGTGAAATGAAAGCATAAGTCATTCCCATATTTGCCTCTCCGTCCCCATTGCTCTGGAGATGGGGGTTGTGTGTGTGTGTGTGTATGTTTGGGGGGGGGGGTTGAGACAGGGGAGGGTCAGACATATTGAAGTGGAAAGGGCTGTGTGACATTTCTTACCCCCCTCCTGAGAGTGTGAGTTAACATCTACAGTGTCTGTCTTTTTAGACACCATATATTACATGTTAAATTAGTAATGAATTCCGTTACAATTAAAATCCTTGTAAATGAGCATTTTCTGGAAGACTTGACCAGTAGAATCAGACTATGATATTTTCATGGTATGATATTGGGCTGCTGACCCTCAAGAGATGAAGCATGCAAATGATTTGGTACTGGTCAGGACGGTGTAGGACTTTTGGACGGTTAATATGACAATAAACAAGAATGCCAGTAGGACCCGTTAAATTATCTGAAATCATAGCAGTGTAAAATGTGAGAAGCAAGTCTGTCCAGGGAGCTGCTGTGGAGATAATGCTTGAATTATTACTTACTGATCATTTCAGAAGTGATTTGCTTGCATGGTAGAAATGAATCACACAAAAACATTAATGATATCTGAATGACAGTTTTCTTTATATCATTCATTGATCAATTTTTCAAAACCTAAAATACAGAAAAAAACAATACTCTTATAGAAATATTTCTGTGAGCTAATACAACAAAAGGTCCTGCTTCTCAAGGTCCCAATGGCTTTTGTATCCAAATGTTGACTTTACAAACTGTAGTGCCATTTTTGAATGTGAAATTGTTTTGACATCTGACTCCAATTGATTCTATATGGACAAGAAAATGATTACGATAGATATACCTATGCTACACAAGATGCCCTCTCCCTATAGGTCACCTGACATTCTCACTGAGGTTTAATGGTTGGCAATATATATTTGTTCATTGATATTTACCTTGAACAGACAACAAGGCATTAACGCTCCCAATAAGCACTATAAACATGGTGGCCTTTGTGCTTGACATGGCGACTAAAGTACTATCTAGTTGTGCTGGACTTTTGGTGCTAGCTGAGTAGAGTAAAACAGAGAGAGAGAGAGAGAGCGAGAGAGAGAGAGAAAGAAAGAGAGAGAGAGAGAGGGGTGGGGTTTTCTGGCTGGTTTCATATATCAAGTGCCTCTTTTCACAGCTTCCAACCTCTTCAGAGACCCAAAAATACAAAGAAGGTCAACTCGGAAACAAACCCGAAAGAGATTTTTTTTTTGTTACCACTACCACAAAACATTCCAAACAGTTCCTTTGCCGCTTTGGCTTTGGCAATGGCTTTCTTTTTTACGTAAATCCGTCCCAAAAGATTTTTGTTTTTCTCTCTGCTTCCACTTGGACATAATAGGAGATTCAAACCCTCCCAAACACACGCACACACACACACCAACCCCCCCCCCCCCCCCCCCCCCCCCCCCACCCCCACCACCTCTCCATTCCAACCTCAGCTGCTGTGATCACACTGTTTGCCCTAGCTGCACAGAGTAGCACACCACACATATGGACACAATCTTGAGTTTCAGTTTAAAAAAAAAAAAAAATCTAGCTGAGCATTTTTATGAAGGCCCCCAAACAGACAATGAGATTATTCTCTCTGAATGTCCTTGTTTACAAAAAGAAAAGAAAAGAAAAGAAAAGAAAAGAGTTTTGGCATTTGGTACTTTTAATGGCTTCTGGTTCATTCGCAAAAGAAAGAGTGTCAGGAATCGGGCCTCTTCAGAGACAGCACAAAGCCCTTCTGCCAGCTCCTCTGAAATCTGTGTCCCCTTGTGTAGGGACTGGCATCGAGTGACTATTTATATATATAAAAAAAAAAACAACACAAGCAATGAGAGTCTGACGGATTTCAGTGAAAGATCGAGGTCCGTTTCCCCCTAGCGACAGCGCAGAATCAGTTTGGGGTCGCTCTGGGTTGCGTCGGAACAGCGAGTGGTGTTCCTGATCGTGTGAATGAGAGAGTTCACGATGGTGGGCCCATACGGGTCTCAAACTGTTTATCAGTCAGGTCAGCCCTGGCAATGTGAAGAAGCGCTTGGGGGCTGGGGCTGGGGGGTGGGGGGGTGGTTTTTAGGAGGTCAGTCAGAAAGACTGACTGACCGCCCGCATCACCGTCTCACCCTACAGGGGGGGGGGCAGATCAAGGGCCGTTCTCGTTGTAATGCAGGGAGATGGGGCGGTCGCGCTGGACGGCGGGCATGTAGGGCCAGTTGTAGCTGGAGCCGGACAGCAGCATGTCCCGCAGGAGGGTCTCGATGGGCGTCTTGCCCACCAGGCGCACGAAGAAGAGCTGCTCGATGACGGGCGAGGAGACGATGCGCAGCGAGGGCAGCCGCAGCAGCAGGCGGCCGAAGCGGTTGGGCTGGCTCGGGTACTGGTTACGCACGTACTCCTCCAGCGCGCACTGGGACTTCTCCTGGATGCTCTCCACATGGGCCACGTCGGACAGACCCATGGCATCTGAGAGAGAGAGAGAGAGGGAGAGAGAGAGAAAGAGGGAGAGAGAGAGGGGGACAGGGAGAGAAAGAGGGAGAGAGAGAGCAAGAGAAAAACAAAGACATAAGAGAAATGGTTATTGCTACTAGACAAAACAAAAGCGTTAACAAGCACATGGCACACAAAGGCAGAGTTGGATCGTGGCTATAGACATTGACCTAGATTATTTTCAGATCTTTATCTGGCCACTTTTGAGCAATCAGATAATGGGCCAGTTTGACATTTCACCCATTAGTGTCTTTTTTTGTGCAACAGCAGAGTCACAAACATGTGATGGCCTTTGGTATAGTTTCATAAGGCGGGTTTCATAACCCACAAAATGCAGGAAGTCACCACATACAGTATTCAAGCATCCACTGCACTTTAACCCGCATGACAGCGTTCAACTTTCAGAACCCGCTTTTGCACAGAAAGGGAAGTTTTAGACGACTCCTTTCTTCATAAACGCTGACCCTCTCTTCTAGTTTCTTTTCCCCCCTGTCCATTTATTAGTGTTCCGAGCATAAATGTCTTCCTGCTGAGCTTCTGTTTGTCCGCAACAAAAGATTAATTGCTTCAAATTTCTATGGTGATTACGAACCCCCACGGGCGAGGCATAACTGTCACGTCTGCCCTCCGCCGAAACCCCCCGTGGATAAAGACATCAGTGGCCCTCCGCCATTTTGGATGAGTGGGCATCAAATCAGACACCTCGACAACAATGCTCTCGCTGACAGGGCTTGCGTGCCTCCACCACACCTAACATGGGGAGCGGACGCCTCGCCGGGCCCCGGACGCCCTTTGTCTCTCGACTGTACAGACGGACAGACAAACAGAGAGACAGACGCGTAGGAGGAAAATACTATTTGGGGGGTGGGAGGAGGGGCATGAGTGTGTGTGTGTGTGTGTGTTTGGGGGGTGAGGGGGTGAACATTGGTGACATTAGACGTCCGCTCGCTGATCCAGGGTGATGGGTCGGAGGGTACAGCCGCCCCTGGGCTGGAGGTTAGGGGGCACCGGAGTTTGTCTGGCCCTGTTAGCTCATGCTGGCAGGTCTCTGCGGGAGGGCGGGGATGGAGGGGAGGGGGGTGGGGGGCGGCTCTGGCTGGAGTTGGAGGACAGATCACAGTGATGCCCTGGGCTACAGAGGTTATGTAGGTCAGGGCCAGGCTGTGGCAAATCCCTCTCGCTAGAACTCGCCATGCATAATTCAGCCATGTTGGTGGGGTTGCAAGGGGCTGAGGGGACGGAGGTGGGAGGTGGAAATAGGGGTGGTGTGTGTGTGTGTGTGTGTGTGTGTGTGTGTGTGTGTGTGTGTGTGTGTGTGTGTGGAGGGGGGTGGTGGGGGGGTTGTGGCTGCCAGGGCTGGTTTCAATAATAGATGGAAGCGTGAAGAGGAGAGTGATGGAAAAAGGAGAAGAGGAAATAAAGGACCAGGAGAGAGAGAGAGAGAGAGAGAGAGAGAAGGAGAAAGAGCGAGAGAGAGAGGGAGGGAGAGAGCGAGAGAGAGAGAGAGAGAGAGAAAGAGAGGGAGAGCTGATCCATCCATTTGAAAGAGCGCAGCAGCCCTGAGCCAGGTGCTCTGCTGGAAAAAAGGGTTTTCTGACCACCTGGACCTGGGCGGTGCGTCTATGGGAGAGTCCTCGTTTGAGAAAGACACCGTGGCCAGGAGAGACACCTCGGAGCCGAGGCCTGGGACCTGCGCTCTGGACACCTGGCCCATCTGGCGTGACTGCGGTGGCAAGGGTCGGAGTCGCAGAGGCGCCGTACTCCGCTCGCTTAATCAAATAAACATGAGCCGGCAAATCAGGGGGTGTGCTGCATAAAAATGAATGAGGAAGTGCTACCTAGAAGGGTCAAGTGCAGACACTTAAAAGCACATTAATACCACGCTGGCCACAGATGTACACTGTCGGGGCATAGCGCACCTAGCCAAGTCCTTCAGCCACCCTACCCCACCTCCAGAGAGACTGGGGGACACTGTGTCCTTTCAGTGATAGCAGAAGGTGGAAGAAAACCACTGTGGTAAACTAAAAAACACGGAAAAGAAAACCTGACACTAAGGGACAAATTCTTCCAGACATGTTGACAATCAGTCAACCTTTGTGATACATGAAATATAATAGTTGTTTAGTTAAACTTTGTTAACTTCTTTGAGTCAGTATTGAACGATTTGCTAACAACCCAACAACAACCCAACAGTGGGATAACCCAGCTAGCATCTGACTGGTGTACCATCTAATGTCACTGGGTAAACATGGCTTCATAGAGCCTTGCACAAACAGAGCACTTTATTTTGTATACTACGTGCATTAAACAGTATGTTATTATACGTTGCATTTTAATGGATTTGAGTGGCTTTCCCCTCCAGTTTGTACTACACAGCATAAACCCTTTGAGGACAGGTAAACTTCTACTTGATACTGATCCGGTCCTGATCCAGTGTGAATGCATCTGAACCACTCCAGATCAGTGCCAGGTTTGATCCATGCTGTGTTTGGAGCATCCACTTATAGTGCACAGTGAATAACTAGTGACTATACCAAGTAAGTAGTGGTTAGAATAACTGATAATAACTAATGAATAACTAGTGAATAGTGAATGGTTATTCACTCTAGGTCCAGTATGTGCGTGAATGAAATGATGCCGTATTCCTTGGCTAGGCTGCATACCGGAGGTGAAGAGCACGATGGATTTGAGGCAGGAGTACTCGGCTGTGTCCACCTGCAGGACCTTCAGCTTCTCCACCTGCTCCTGGAAGACACGGATGTGGTCCATGAACGCCACCACGCGCTCGGCAGACATGGGGGAGGCGTGCAGGCCGGCTGCGGCCAGGAGGGGAGCCACGTGCAGGGGCATGGAGCACTGGGCAGCATTCAGCACAAACAGCTCACTCCACGACATGCGCAACAGCGCCACCTAGGCACAGGGAGTAGACACAAGGATCTTTTGGTCACATTTAGTCACATTTGTGACACTCGATCAACAAAATGCAGCACCAACCCGCTTGCCACTGTTGCATGTTCCACAGGTTAAATTTCTAATCAATATTTGCAAAAAGGTTTGAATATTCTTAGATATGATTACTTAGTAATTCCTGCCAAATTCCTACACAATTCTGTTCTTCCTTTATGAGCCTTGAATATTCCCTTCTACCGAGCACAAGCAACGTGGCGAGTATTTCATCTTCCCTATGCAGTATACAGTGCATGAATGCATACTGCCCCCAATGTGCCAAGCACCCCCCCCACACACACACACACACACACTTCCTGGCTACGTGCGCTCACCTGGTCCATGAGCTGCAGGTCAGGGAAGAAGGGGATGTTCTTGGCCCACTCCACAGCGCTGAAGAGCAGCCGGGCGGCCAGCTCGCAGATGTTCTCGATGCCCATCAGGTTGTTGGACTGCATGCACTGGGCCCCGTAGCGAGACGTGGGGTACGGCTCGGCCCGCAGCAGCAGAGAGATGAAGCCGGACAGGTAGGGCTGACCGTTGTACGGGTCGCTGCCGTTGGTCAGGTACTGTCCAGGGCTGGTCTGGGAGTTGGACATGCGGCCCCTCTGGACGGCTATAGCATGAGAGACAAGAATAACAGAAAAGACAAAAGAATATGATTAATCTGGGATCTTACACGAGGAGACACACATTTTTCTAATAAAAAAGTTAAAATAACTCTTTCAATTTTCAATCAAATCCTGTGATTTTTTTTGAAGTGGAACGCAATTTTTTCCAGCGTCAGTAAATGGAGCTGAACGCTGGTGGTGACAGATGCACTACTGACAATGGCGTCTGCTCTCCCTCGGCAGCCTTCTGCAGTATTAATACAATCACAGCTAAAAGCCACGTGAAGGTTATGCCAGGTGTCAAAAGACGAGGAGAAATGTGAAATGTCGCAACAGCCTTCGCGCCTTCCCCCGCCCCACTGCAGGGCAAATGTGAAATTGGTCTTCCCCGAAGCAGACTGAACAAGTGAATGAGACAAAAAGAAAAAGACAGAGTGAGAAATGAAGAGAGATGGGGGGGGGGGGGGCACAGAGAAGGAGATACAGAAATAAAAAGAGAGACAGAAACAAACAGATAGAGAGATAGAAAAAGTGAAAGAGAGAGAGAGAGAGAAAGAGACAAAGCATGTGTGAAGATGTGGTTATGTGTGTGTGTGTTTTGTGGTTGTGTGTGTGGTTATGTGTGTGTGGTTATATGTGTGTTTGTGTGTGTGTGAGTGTGTGTGGTTATGTGTGTGTGTGTGTGAGTGTGCGTGTGTGTGCGCGCGTGTGTGATTGTGTGTGTATGTGTGGTCATGTGTGTGTGTGTGTCTTTGGTGAGTGATGGCGAGGGGAGGTGTGCTAAAGTGGGATTGCTCTTCACACCTCCCTTCAGCAAATGGCTCAGCCGGGGGCCAAAGGGGCACAGAGAGGCCAGCGGCTGCCCAGATCCGCTGCACTGTGCTGGGCTGCACTGCCCCGCGCTGCCCCTGCACGCTGCCATGGCTCAGAGCCCATTTGGAAAACACCTGTTACACCATCCTGCTGTCTGCCTAATAACTCCATCTACAGTTACACCCAGACAGGGGCGGGGGTAGAGAGAGAGACAGAGAGAACGTGAGAAAGAGAGAGAGAGAGAGAGAGAAGGGGTGGGAGGGAGAGAGGGAGCGTGTGAGACAGAGTGAGAGAGGGAATGATAAAAGAGAGCGAAGGAAGAAGAAAGAGAGAGAGCGTACGATAGAAAGGAAAGAGAGCAAGAGAAAGAGAAGGAGAGGGAGAAAGAAAGAGGGAAAGAGAGAGAGAGGGAGTAGGAGGAAGAGAGGGGGTGGTGTAAATACATTTAGGATGGAAACTGTTTTCCCACCCAGCATCTCCTCACCCCAAAATAGAACTGTTGTGTCAATGGAGCACGCTGAGGTATTGTACGTCAGAAGGGTCATGCTTACTCTCTCTCAGCGCCAGCTTCATAACCCAGAATACTGCTTATATAACGTGATAATAGCGCTTTATCAGAGAATATCGTGAAGCAGAGAATATTTTTTACTTTCAAACTGAAAAAAGGCTCATCCATGTGTTTGTGTGTGTGTGGGGGGGGAACGACAGATGACCCAAGGAACAGAAGACAGGGGTCAACGTGATTGACTGAGGAGAGAAGACAGGGACAAGGATGAAATGAGACACAGTGTAAGACAGAGAAAGATGGGTGGATAAAGAGAGAGAGATGAAAGGCAGCGTGGGGTTCAGCTGCAAAATTATGCCACAATCTGCTCCCTCCAGATCTCCACTATTGTACAGTCTTGCGCTCTCTCTCTCTCTCTCTCTCTCTCTCTCTCTATCTCTCTCTCTGTGCTCTCTCTGTGCTCTCTCCTTCTCATTCCCTTTGCCTTCGTGCCTTCATGTGTCTCACTTTGTCTTGTTCTCTCTGTCACTCAGGTCAACACAGAGGCCAGAGTCTCAGCCCCCAATCAAACAGCAGCCACTAGCAGAAGTGACAGCCACCCAAATGTTGGAGCCCAGCGACGCAAAAGCCGGGGCTCCGACCTCAGTGCTCCCACCGGGACGACAGACAGAACGCCGGAGAGCAGAGACGTAGCCACACACACACACACACACACACACACCGAGGGAAACGCAGAGGGCTTTTAGTACAGCCGTCAACACCGCCGGCACCGGCACAGCAACAGGAACAACAGCGGCAGCAGCAAGACTCTCAAAGCACAAATTGGACTTCTCAAACGGCAGCACGCTCCAGAAGCACCCGTGCAGTGGTGCAAAGAGAGAGGGAGAGAAGACGAGAGAGAGAGAGAGAGAGAGAGAGAGAGAGAGAGCTGTCCTGATTTAACCTTTGCTCTTACAGCTTTGGGGGTAATGGCAAACCAAAAAAAGGGAAGAAACACGTCAGGCGCTTATGTAATGGGAATCAATTTAGCAAAATGTCTGTAATCAAAGGGATTCCCTGCGCTGCACTGATGTTAAAGTCGCTGCCACGAGAGAGTAAATGAGTACACTAAATTAAATTGCACTCCACAATCTGGCCCCTACCAACTGTGTGTGTGTGTGTGTGTGTGTGTGTGTGTGTGTGTGTGTGTGTTTGAGTATGTGCGCATTTGTGTGTGTGGGTGTATGTATGTGCACATGTGTGCGTGTTTGTGAGTTCCAGTGTGGTGTAACACGCAAGGAAAGCAAAGTATAGACTATAGAGGAAGGCGGCATAGAGAAAGTCGCTAAGAAAAACAACACTTCAAAAAACACCTCCAATAACTTTAACAACTCGTGTCGCGACAGATAAGTGCCGATGGAGACAGGGACTACACAAGAGGCTGAAAAGGAAAGAAAAATAGAATGAGGAAGTGTTTGCATGTGTGTGTGTGTCTGCGTGTATATATGTGTTTGTGTGTTTGTGTGTGTAAGAGAGAGAAAGTGTAAGTGAGAGAGAGAGAGACAGAGAGAGAGAGAGAGACAGAGAGAGGGGAAAGAGGGGAGGTTTGCGTGAGGAGGCTCAGGCACATTAGCTGGTGCAGACCTTTTTACTATCTCCAGCGACAAGCTGCAGCTGCTGCAATAGAGCCCAGCTACATTAATAAGAGAGATGTGAGCACTGTCCATGGCAGAAGAGAGAGACAGAGAGAGAGAGAGAGAGAGAGAGAGAGAGAGAGAGAGAAAGAGAGAGAGAGAGCGCATCACCGCACAAGTTTCATGTATCTTTCTTTTTTGGGGAGCGCTTCTGTTTTGGAAGGGGTGAGGATTCGGTGAATGAGATGTAACAATCTAAAAAGCTGGCCTATTTTCTTGGGGTGTGGAAGCCAGCGGCTACAACTAGAACAATGACGAATGTAAAGTTCTAGATGTATGTGACAGGGAACCAGCGCTGCTGCTTAACTCTATAAGTTATCGCTCTCAATTGCTTTATACACAGACATTATTTTCAGCCCTCAATCCAGACCAGAGCTTTCATGCTGGTGCTGGACAAAAGTGTATATGTGTGTGAGGCAGAAAGAGAACGATAGATAGAGAGATAGAGATACAGAGAGAGAGAGAGAGAGAGAGAGAGAGAGAGAGAGAGCATAAATGGGAAAAGGCTCACAGTCCTTTTGACTGCAGTCCCAGGCGAACTACAAATAACGTGTGTCTGAGCTGATATTTACACTAAAACCAGGGGGAGCCGTCGTGTTTGGACTTAGCCCCTGAAACATGTGTATTATTAATGTCTCCTTGCCTTTTGACCTATATTTCACACCACACTGGAAAGGTATACGCTGTAGGCTGTAGGCAGCGTAAAAGGAGGCAAAGCAGTGTGGTGAGCATCCCAAAACCAGCACAAGGAGATGTGTGGGTGACCCCTGGCAAATGCAGTACACTTGACAAACACAACGTTAAGAGATGAGGCTTTGCGAGTGATTTAACGTACTCTTTCGCTCATGAATTCAACGCTTTAGCCCAAATAGGATCACTCCGGCCTGTTTCCCTCTCCATCTCTTTCTCCATCTACTTGTATGGACAAAAGAATGTGCGTGGGTGTGTGAGTGCGTAGACGTGTGTATGAGTATGTGCTGTATAGTGTGTGTGTGTGCCTCTCTCTGTGTGTGTGTGTGTGTGTATGTGTTTGTGTGGGTGTGTAAATATGCCAAACTCCTCATGGAGTCTATATTGAGCTTTTTTGCATTGACAGAGGTCAGGGGAGAACATGCAGAACATTCCAGTGGAGTGGCTGCTTGCAGGAGCCTGTGGACCTGTCACCCCGGCAGTTACACACACACACACACACACACACACACACACACACACACTACCCTAGGCTGGCTGCTGCTCTCTGCTCTCTCCCTGAGAAGAGCCCTTTGTCAGCCAGGAATGTCCGTCGTGTCAAAGAGAGACGTGGGTGTACAAACAGGTAAGGCAGTCGCATCAGCGCAACATGGGAGAACTGAGCCTGTCAACGTGGCAGAGAAGGACAAACACAACATCTTCAGTCCGCACTTCAGCCCAGTGTAAAGACCCCTTTACTCAACACTAGAGGCCTCGAACTCTATGCAATTGTTCTCTCTCTGTGTTTCTCTCTCTCTCTCTGTCTCTCTCTCTCTAAGTAAACAGCTAATACAAAAATATCCAACGGGTAGCTGAAAGGCAAAAAAGAGCTTAAAATATGAGTCTTGGGGGGCAGCGGAACAGGAATCAGTGCATAATTTGTCCTCATTCAGATCCCTGTGCACGTGATCTTTGTGTGGGAGGCAGTGAGTGGGCTTTCTGAGCACGAGGGGGCAAAGAACAGATTGCCTTTTGAGTTAGTTCAAGTCAAGTGTATCTCTCTTCCTTCTTCCTTCTTCCTCTCTCTCTCTCTCTCTCTCTCTCTCTCTCTCTCTCTCAATTGTTAACAGAAAGGAAAACACATTACTTATGACACCCATTTCAAATAACTGTATTCTCTGAGAATGTATGGTTCATGGGGTAGGTTTTAAAAAGCAGTTTAAATTAGAGATGCACAGATTGTGAAATTCTGAGCCGATACAGATACCAATACCGTTTAAAATAACAATTTGGCTGATAACCGTTGCCGTTACTGATTAAAAAATATATCTATACATATATATATTTCTTTGCTTACTTTGGTTTTGATGTTAATAATATTTTTAGCTGAGGAAACAAAAATAACTCAACCATTTTCATGTCTTTCAGGCCCTCATGGCACCATCTTTAAATGTCGCAGTTCGCACATAACAAAACATTTAGCGCTAAATGTCAGAAATGGCTAAATGTCATATACATTTGTGGATAGACAATATATCAGTCAACAGAACTGACATTGTCTAATACTGATGTTAGACCAATATATATTTATGCATCCCTAGTTTAAAGGTATTTGGCTTCTGGTTGCCATTGTGGGAAAGTTCTCAGAGCTGCACTAACGCTTAACATTGATCTTTTCAGCTTGTTGTTGCTTTTTTCACAGAAATAACTCTCCCCATTATCTCTCATGTCCCCAGGTCATAGAGATCACTGGGTCATTATGAAAGTGCAGATTTTCTCACTGACATTTCCCTGGGAAAAAATGGAGAACCATTTTTATTATGTCATTGAACAAAAACATTTTGTTTGGAGACATGTTTTAAAGGCACAAGCGTGTAAAAAGCATCCAGATGGGTTTCTATAAATATATAATATGACGGAATCAAAACAGAGGAACAAAATGGCATTGACCATGGAGTACAGTTGTAATGGGGCCTCAGTACAATATAATGAGGCTACAGGAAAGCGTTGTGGGAAAGTTTTGTGATGAAAAAATGTATGGACACAAAACCATAAGTTCAGTGTCCATTGCAGAGTCAATTGTGCAGTGTGCTTTTTACTGTGCAATGGGCCAGAGAAACTCACATGGTCAAGTATGGCCTACCAACAAACCTATAGCAATTCTGGTGTGGAGGCCAGATTATTATACTTTCCAGGTTGGGATGTGACTAGGGGTCTTAATATAGCACTAATGGCTTAATCATAGGGGACTTCAGGGCATCTGAGCATAGGTGACTGGCAGTGGAACACCTGAACCTGCACGGCACACAAAGCATAACATGCTGGGCCTCTTGATCTGGTACTTGTCAGGCGACCCCATTGCATAATTCAGGGAAAGTCATAAGTTATGTATGACCTCAAGAGTAGGGCGAGAGGAAGCCCGTGCGTGTGTGTGTGATTCTTCAGTCAAGATGTTACCGAATGTTTTGCGCAAGACCAGTTATACCTCAAAGCTCATCGAAAGCTGTGAAAACAAACAAAAAGCATAGGAATTTTTTTTTTTAACGATTTTCCATTTTCTATCATATGCCAAACTCCTCTCCACACTTGCCTATTCAGTGCCCCCGTGACGCCAAAAATGGAACGATCCTTGAGCCTTTGTAATTCTTATTTTACAGTTTAACAGCCATCATAGCCTATGTGTTCTAGCTATATGAGGAAATATATAGATATGTTAAGAAATATTTGCCATCACTAATAAACAAAAACAGTAAATCAAGTCAGGTGTTATACAAAAGAATATTCTAATGGTTTTGTAAAATAAATATAGCGTGACAACCATCATTTACTCCCAAGGTTTCTGAGCCGTTGCTGTTGGCGGTGTGCGTCACAGATATTTGGTAGAGCGGAAACAAAGGCCCCAACTAATGGGTAACTTTTCTCTCTGCGTTATAAAAGCCATTGGGCCTCTCTTTAGACTCATCTCGTTTAGACCGCTGTGATGTAGCGGTATAATGCACAATGTGATTGTCTAGGCCTACCACAACCTAAGCGTTATGCCATGACACACGAGGTAAGACTACGTTCACGCTACAGATTACAGACCATGGTTCCCTGGTGGACCATTTTGGACGGTGGTGGAAGTGGTGTTTTATTCAATTTGCAAATAAAGGTATGAATCTACTTGTGTTACGGTCAAGATACGCATATGTTGCTTGTCCTTGAAATGCACTACAACTAGTTGATCGGAGACAAAACTGTTGCTAGCAAAAAAAGTCGAAGAGTAGGGCCTATTTAACTTTCTCATTAAAATCAGAATTTAGGCTCAGGTCTTAACAACAGAGATTTAAGCACATGCATGTGATTTATTGAACTACAACGAAAATGATCTTGCAACCACCCTAGAGAGATAGGTATTGTATAAAATAAAGTTGTATGGTCACATTATGGCCACTGAATCTGACTAAAACTCACAGGTCCGCGGTTTTGTAGATAAAAGGTCAACACACTGGAGTGCGTCAGGCGATCTCCTCGGGTTCAATCAGTCAGAGAGAGGCATGACTGGGTGAATTTACCCTGGAGTGCTGTTCATTAACAATGTGGATTGTGTGCGCACTTAGGAGAGTCCAGTGCATCACAACAAAAACATATTGAGTTACCAAAATAATAAAATGCCTTCATTAACATTATACATATTGACCTATTTTATATAGCCTATGACACGGTGATTTGGGAGGGATATGTTAACCTTTTAAAAGAGAAACACTTAGCCTTCACTTAAAGATTTGCCAAAAAGACACTCAAACAAATCACAGCAACTGGGTTTTCAACTATAGGCGCGCGTTCCTTAACTATCCTTCCAATAACATCCCCCCTACTTCGGTGGGAGCAATCAAGATGGATTAGATATATGTTGCAAATGGGAAAACTGCCACCCCATCATAAAGGCCTGTGTTAAAATGTTTTAAAAAAAGAAACATGAGTTGGCCAACGCGCGTCTAAAATATCACGTATCCTATGTATTTCAGAGATAAATCAAGACAGTTCATGGAAATTACAATACAATGATAACACACAAAAAGCTACACATTTGGAAGATCTGGACCGTCCTCTTTTCGCGTGTTGTAATTAACATAAACCGTGTGATTGGACATGACGCGCCTGAGTAGGAACTGACTGATTAAAAGTGAAACGTTATGCTCCGCATACTCTGCATCACTGTTCCTCTTTGCACTAATTGACCCGTTCTTAATCATGCACAATACAGTAAATGTACTGGGGGCCTTTGGTAGCAGCTAGGGTGTCGGGGAGCAAACCCCATAATTAATAGGTAGACAAAGAGGGCCATCACCCAAAAAGTGCAAAATAACTGCATACTTGCGCACTGAATAACGCAAATAGCAAGTGGAAAGCACAAAAGCACAGCTGTGCTTCTGCATCCCTTGTTGTTTTTGCAATGTAACCAGTAAACTTGAAACATGTTAACCTGATGTTACTGTCTTCTGGCCAAATTTAACTATCATTACTAGAATCACTTTGTGCTGAAGTGGCGAATCTTGTAGATGTACACAGGCATTATGATTGTAGCCTATACCAGTGCCTTGTTCCCAGGGATTCAATCAGGACTTTCAACATTTCACAGTGGTGTAAATCGGTGCATGCTTCTCTTAGCCTAGCCTATCTGAAAACAAAAGCATCTTACCTTCTCTCCTCATGCCGACTTTCAAGCACTTCTTCAGGCGACAGTACTGGCACTGATTTCGGTGATGTTGGTCGATAGGACAATCACGATTTCCCCGACATGTGTACGTCAGGTTCCTTCGCACCGAACGTTTGAAGAAGCTCTTGCAACCCTCGCATGTGAACTGACCGTAATGTTTACCACTGGACTTGTCTCCACACACCATGCAGTCCACATTGGGAATTTTGTCCCCAGAAAGTGCATCGTTCCCCGGAGTGGAACCAGACGGGGTTCCCGGCGTTCCACCGGGCTCCTGACTGCAAATCTGGAGCTGAGACCCGGGATCGGCCGAAATGTTCTCTTGCCACTGGTTTACTACCATTGCCATGCTATCCTACAACACTTTGGTTAAACAACAGATATAGCCTGACTCCGTTGCGCGGGGAGGAGATAGGGATCCGTTCTGACGTCTTGAGAGAACAAGATGAGCAGAGAGGCGCTTTACACTTCCTAGAGATATAGAAAAAGTGTCCACTTGCCTATAATCGGACACGACTTCACGAGTGTCCTAATGATCGTTTACCGTGTCGTTTACAAAGACTCATAGGCAATCAAAGTTCACAAAGCAAGCGCGATAGCAACATGGTCATAGGAGTCCTGCCAGAAGGCTATTCCTTTCCGTGCGGAAATCCCCCCAAACACGCAAAAGTTATAACGCAGACGGTGAATAGCAGAGGGGACCCACAGTACGGAGAGCCGGTCCGTCACGAGAAGGTCATAGTGAGTCATTTACTGAAAATACGCATTTCCAGTTGCCGCCGATCTTTAGTCTGACAACCAGGAATCTTCTTGAACTTTGAAAATTTCAATCAGCCTTCAAACGAGAAAGGATAGGGGTATCCGCCAAGTGAATATTAGTTAAAAAAATAAACTGCAGATATTCACATCTGCGTGTCTTGTTTGCTAATTTGTTAAAGATAAAATTACTCTTGGAATCAAATTCACGTGAGGTCCTATCAGTAGGCTGAGAAGTCCAGCGATAGAAATCTTGAGTCCCCCTAACACGAAAAGAAGCATCCAACAACGGCAAATCACCACTTGTACGCCAATGGCCGTTGGGTTTCTGAGCAGAAATCTTCGCCGGTTTCAACACAGTTCACCCGCCAGCAGTCGGTCCCATCGCTGAGAATCGTAGTTCAGAAATTGGTGAAAGTGACACTAAACAGCCGCGCTCGTAGTAGTCCCTCCGACCGCTTTCCATATAAGGCTATTACTACCATATTAGGATAAGTCACCTTCCTTTTACTTCATCGCTAACGTGAAGTGACCACTCTAATTGGCCAGTAGAGGCAGAGGAAGGAACTGTGTGTCCAATTGGATTTAAGATCCAGTTGTTGAATATGCTTGACTTTAAAAATCTTGATTAGTACAAATAATGGACATCTTCGTTACTAAAACGCCGACCTTACAAACTTCAAGACTAGACGTTTCTTTTTACCGCAGATTAGGACGCAACACATTAATAACATACATCTTAAATATAGTATAAGATAAATATGTGTTTGCAATATATGGAAGAGAATGACGTAGAAACGTCAACAAACTATAACTCTTAGGAGTGAGGTCAAGCGCGACTTCTTTAGATTAGTAATGTTCACAGATAAGTTGTCTGTTGGTAGCCTATCACTTAACTCTAGCGCATTATTAATAATGTGTCCATAGTCTTACTTTAACGATAGGGATTAGAATACATGGATTAAAAAAGAGATTTGAAAAATATTTGAGCAGGCTATTTTGGGGAATGTCCACGTGCTGTTTTAACCTTCAAGGTGTGGGGAAAAATCACACTTAAGGTAAAGCTATAATGAGGTGCCTATTCTAAGCCGAAGTGTTGGTTTCGTCACTTATTGTTTTCTTGCAGAGTCGAAGGTCTGCTTGAGAGGTTAGTTTTCCCGCTACGTTTGTTAGTTCATTTCATGTAAATAAGCAATGTCAATATTCAAAACACAGAGACCAGCTAGGCTACTTTTGTACCACCAGAACGGCCGTCATCTGACAGTACAACAGCTTTACGCACACAATAATCTCCTTGCTATGATTTTGTAACCTATTTTTTCCATATTCCTTTGTCATGAATAAGTTGACAATTATATGTGTATGACACTGTAATGATTGATTATAATTATCATCACTAGTTATCACTTCATCAGACATTTTTTTTAATGAAAGAAAAACTATTGTAATTTGTATGCTACATAAAAAGATTTATTTTCTTTTTTAAAAAAAACCAAAAATGTTTTGTTACAAATGTTGTATAGGTCTAAAAAAATGTTTCATGATCATTGATATCATGGAAGAGCAAAAAGACATTGAAGATAGTAAGCAGACTTTCAAAGACTCTAGACAACATAGCAACTATGACAAGTTTATTTGTACTAAATTTACAAGGAGTAAGGAATGAAAACATATTATTTTGGCTACTTATTATATCAAGGTAGACATGTCTAAGTATTAATCTCAGTCTTTTTCACATTTATAAGTTTACAATTTCACTGACACTGAGAATAGTTTAGCACAGCTCTCTCTCTCTCTCTCTCTCTCTCTCTCTCTCTCTCTCAGTCTCTCTCTCTCTCTCTCTCCTCTAAATTGCAAAAGGACACATGGAACCCCAAATGTCCCCAAATGTCACAAGGACTCATGTGGCTTAGATATTACAGCACATGGAAATCCCATTGCTCTGTAAACATAACTGATCCCCACTCACATGTTTAAAACATTAATCACTGAACGACCGACAGTCCACATGTCTATTAAGAGAATCAGATCTGAAAGGAATAAAATAATGTACTCAGATCAGAACTAAATGTGAAGTTAGTAAAACTGGACACAAATTAGCAAAACAAAATCATAATCTCTCTCTGTTGCTTGCTAGTTGGAAGAAAACACCACCAACACACTTATTAGTGGTTTGCAGCGCTTACTGTGCTTGAGGCAATGAAGTTGGCCTTTAGCTTGCTTAATTGTTGTCACATGTAACCTTACCTGTCTGCCAATTAGCCCCATTGACTTGCTATTAGATCATTCCATGGACGATGGAGTAGTGACCAAGGGCAGTGTTTGTTGAAGGGGCCCTGTGATTAAGGGTAATTCTATACAGTGCAGCCTATTGAAGAAGGTTAGATTAGCTCCAGTGCATCTAATGAGGGGATATTGTTCAGTTGCTAAAGTATTCTAAGACTACTCTCTGAGTTCCTCATTGGTTTCTACATGGCTGGCTTGCTTCTTTCTTGTAAGGCTTAAAGATGCCAGGTATTGAACTGCATGCAGGCAGCTTGCTGTTTCCAACAGCATTATTTGTGTCTTGAGTGTAGAATGTCCAAAGGTATTTAGGTTTTTATTGTCATGAATCTCTTTTGACGTTCCTGAATACTATGTATTGCTAACTAATCAACAAATCAATTGAATGTTTATTACGTGGCTACTAACATTATTTGGACAACACAACGGGACATTGGGGCCATATGGTGTGAATGAGTGGACAGGGTAGGCAGGGAGTTCAGCTCAGCAGCACCCGTGAGTGATGACCACACCAAATGGCTCAGTGACTGAAAATGGGGTCATGGAGTAAACATGACCGCATACTATGGCCTAGGAAATGCAGGGGCCACAGGTTTACTGGATAATTTATGGAGGTTCTGACACCACAAGAGTCTTTCTGCCTCTCTCTCTCTCTCTCTCTCTCTCTCTCTCTCTCTCTCTCTCTCTCTCTCTCTCCCGCCACTATGAGACATACACACATGTTCAAAAAGGTGTTTATAAAGTAATTGGCATAGAATGGTTTACCAATAGGAATGGTCACTTGGAACAGGAGTTGGAAGGATGTTTTTCTCATCTTGATTGCTGTGTCAATAAGATGAGTGCAGAGAGAGTTTGAGATGCCTAGTGGATGTTCATGGGAAAGTAGTTTTTCTCTTTTCTTCTTCTTCAAAAAAAGAAAACGTCAATAACATACATCCAAAAATCTATACTGTCATTAGACACCCAGTCTGTTTCATATTCATACATGTTATAAGGACATGCCGCTGACTGCTTTTTTATTGTGTTTTTAATTAATAAGAATATTTATGCATACGCAATTTAGTTTTATATATTATGTAATGCAAGAAAAAAGGCAAACATTCGACAACATTAGCCGACATAGCTAAGTAGCCTCCGAAGACATACTGAAATAGATAGTGGGGAGCAGCGAGGAGGGAGGAAGCACACCCATGTAGTGCAGTGTGTGGGTGATAGGATACGGCTGTGCTAGGGATACTCCACAGGCCTGCAGGTCAGCAGGGGTAGACTCACAGTGTTAGGTGAGGACTGGAATACCACACCGCCCAGTCGGATACATCTGTAGACCACTGCGAACGGACACTTTTTCGAACGGCCTAGAGGATAGCATTGGGCAGTCATTTAAAAAAAAAAGACAACACAAGCATGAAAGTCAACATGAAAATTGTCAGAAGATTTTTTGGTATTTGTTATGCCACTTTTGAATGACCTAATAGTACAACGCTTCAAAGTCCAAGAGAACTTAATTTCAAAACTGAAACATACTGTAAAAGCCAGCCGTTCAGCAAGAAACTGAAATAGAACAAACAACAGCAGAAAATAAACTTTGTTCAGTCCTGCAGTGCCATCTTAACGGTCACACATAACACAAGTTACACACAGCCTAAAAGCTGTGCTAAATCAGTGCAGGAGAACTTAAGTGTGTGAGCACGTGTTTTATATAGCACCCAGACGTGACAGATTTTAGTGCAAGCTTTTTCCTTTGGCCGATTGGGGTTGATTAAGAGGTTAAACAGTACGGGGCTTGGCGTCTTTAACTAAGATTTATCTGTTCCTGTGTTGACCCCCTTCTGGGGGCTGCTTCCCTCGCCCCAATGTCCCATGGATTTATTTAGTTATTTGTTTATGTATTCCAAAGGGGTCTTCGCCCCCCCCCCTCCACCCCCCAATCCACCCCCACCTCCCTAATTTTTTCCCTGTTTGTGTGTCCCAGCCTCATTTTTCATCGCGTTGAGACTGACTTTGAGGCTGTTTGCTGATTCAGCGGCCATCTCAGAGAAGGTCTGTTGTGACATTCATCATCTTAACAGAACTTCAAGGACTTTCAAAAGAAAAGAAAGGGAAAAAACAGTGTGTTGAAATGTTAAATTGTATTGGTTGAAAATAATAGTTTCAGGGGAAAAGATTGTTAAACAGCTGAAACGTTTGTAAGAAACTCAGTAATGATTAATGGAGGTCAGGGCTGATTGATTTTTAGATAAGATTAATTTATGAGCCACAGAGATATTTCTTGTGAAAGAAACATTTGAACTTTTTGAAAACCTAGAAAAACTGTTGTCCTTAACAACTTCCTCACTTTTGCATTCATAGCTTAATTCTGATCATGTAGTTTTAAAAAGTATATTATAGTAAAACACTGAAAACATTATAGTTAAAAACAATATATAGTGCATGTTTAAATAAAACATGATGGATTAAAACACATTTAAACCTGCTATAGAAGAGCCGAGAGAGAGAGAGCAGAGAGAGAGAGAGCAGAGAGAGAGAGAGAGAGAGAGAGATACATGCATAAACTTCTCTGAAGTAAGTGGAGAATGTGTGAGTCTTTTTCAGGCCTGCACAGCCAGCGCTACAGTATGTGGCCAGCGTGACCCGACATGTCTCTGAAGCCAGAGGGGGTCCTGACCTCTGCACCCCGGCTCCAAAACTAGGAAGATGAAAAAAAGGGGGGGGGGGGGATCGGGCTAGAGGTTCGCTCCTAAACAAGGGCTTCTGTTTCGGCCGCCCCTGGAATGTCTGCTCCATAAAAAGATGCCTTGCGATCGACCGGGGAGGGAGAGAGAGAGCGGGGACAAGCCGGGCGAAATGAAGAGACCACATTGTATGTGGTCCGCTCGCGCCCTGAATGACAACTCTCAGCAATGACGAAAGCAACTCGGCGCGCACAAAAAAATCTGGCAGCTCGGTGGAAAAAGTCACAGTGAATGATGGCCGCCGGTGACGAAAACAGCCAGTGTTTGATTGCCAGGGTCCATATGGAATAGACATCAGTGTTTCCTTTTACGAATATTGCATTTGTCACAGATGCAGCCGCCTGCTTCTGCTGCTGCTGCTGCTTGCAGAGCCTGTCCACGTTACAGCTGCATTTGAAGCCTTGAGCGGACCACAGGGGAGTGTTGGTGAGACAGTAAATTATCGGCCCTGGTGACTGTGACCAATGATCTTAACAAGGCAGAATGCTGGGCCGTTACAGATTTCCTCCCGCTCGGCCCGAACCGCCCGCCATAACGCAATGTTTACAGCCGTTTTTTACCCCCAAACTTCAGTCATGCGATCGGCCAATAAATTACTCTGAGCGGCGCTATCTAAGGGAGAGTCCTTGTGAAGGCGGGCTGTGGCATTGGTGGAGTTACCCTGACATTGAGGGTCAGGCCTGCAGATAACCTTGTGTTTTCACACTGTTTTTCACCAGCATGGCAGCGGCCTCCCCCACCCAAGAGACAGCACACACACACACACACACGCACACGCACACGCACACACACGTACACACACGTGTACACACACACACACTCACACATAAGCACACACCCCACCACCGCCCCGTAAAAGGATTTTAATCCATTCCAACTGGAACCGTGTTGACACAAGGCCTCAATACATCTTCAACTGGGCCTTTTGTGAATCGAGTCGGTGTGCTCAAATGCGAAGACGCACAGGCATACAGCGGGAAAACGGGAAAATGGGAGGGGGGTGGGTGTGGGTGGGGGGGTTGGAGCAGTGAGTGGAACCGGAGATTTTTATGCTGATTTAGTGTCCGGTTGAGAGCTCAACCTCCAAGGTATTCGTCAGGGCAGGCCTGTTATAGTCTGCCGTCCAAATAAAGTGTGCAAATCATCTGCTCTATCTCTCTCCCGCCACGCCACTGATGGACAGGAATGCGATATATCAGCGGCCAAGGTTGTTCATAAAAGTGTCCTCACTACAATGAGATCAAAATTTGGACACCAAACCGACCACCAGGCAGGCCAGGGTGCTTGAATCTCCTCCGCGCGAGCACAGACTCGCAGCTAGCTAGCGCGGGCACGTGGGCCACAGCCACTTTCGCAGCCTCTCTGTTTGCGATTGCGGTGATGGCAGCCCACTCTGTGATGTGTGGAAAGGTGGGTTGTGGGCTTGGAAAGGTGGCGGTGAGGGTGTGTGTGAGGAGGAGGAGGAGGACCGGTGTGTGTGTGTGTGTGTGTGTGTGTGTGTGTGTGTGTGTGTGTGTGTGAGTGTGGGTGGGGGGGGGGGTGTAGGCCGAATTCCCTGCAGTTAAAATCTCAGACGGTGGTCTTTAACGCATTCTCCCTCCCTCTCTCCCTCTCCCTCCCCATCCCAATAAAAACCTTCTGACCACCAGTTGACCTTTTGCGGTCTTCTCCCTCACTCCCTCCCTCTCTCTCTCTCTCTCCCTCTCTCTCTCCCTCTTTCTCACCCCTCTCTCTCTCTCCCTCTCTCTCTCTCTCTCTCTCTTTCTCACCCCTCTCTCTCTCTCTCTCTCTCTCCTTCTCTCTCCCTCTTTCTCACCCCTCTCTCTCTCCCTCTCTCTGCTCCCACTGCAGCCCACTGAAGACTGGTGGGGTCAGC